>NW_012267233.1:14991178-15029715 GCF_000151885.1 Dipodomys ordii
ATAAGCAAAAAGAAAAAAGCCGGAAGTGGCGCTGTGGCTCAAGTGGTAGAGCGCTTGCCTTGAGCTGAAGAGCTGAGGGACAGCGCCCAGGCCCAGAGTGTAGTCCCCACGACCGGATAAAAAAAGAAAAGGCACTGAACACATCTGTCATCAAGCCTTTCTAGAGCACGAAACATCTCTGGACTTTTTAAAGTGATGCAATGAATTCCCCTTATTGTTTAAGCTAGCATAAGTTAAATTTTCTATTGACTTCAACAAAAAGACTTCTAATTACCAGTGCCAGCTCTCTGATGCAGCCACACTGAGTCACTTTCAGTTCTCCAAAACATATATAATTTCACTTCAAAATAGGATTAAACTGAACCCAAAATGTATTGAGAGCTGGACACTTGTGGCTCATGCCTGTAATCCTACTGACTTAGGAAGCTGAGACCTAAGGATTGAGGCTCAAAGCTAGCCTATGCAGAAAAGTCCATGAGACTCTTATCTCTAATTAACCACCAAAAAGCTGGAAGTGGAGCTGTGGCTCAAGTGGTAAAGCACTAGTTGTGAGCAAAAAGCTCAGGGCTAGCACTCAGGCCCTGGTTTCAAGGCCCAGTACTGGCACCCCCCCCAAAAAAATTATTTTGTTTAGTCACCATGCAGTAATAGGCAAAGAGCATGATGGAGACCTTCATGATCACAATGGAGCACCACCTGCAGCACACAGGAATAAGGTCTAAATCTGAGCACGTTCCAGATTTCTAGTTATGGAAGAATGCCATTCCTTCAGCACTGACTTCTAGCCATTTGTCTCTAAAGCATATGCTTGGATAATAAGATGATTCTCATCTTCTGAGGCCAAACAGCCTGAGAGCAGGTGAAGACCCTGGTTGGAGGCCTGACAGCTCAGTCTGTACACAGAAAAAACCTTGTTGAGTGAGTTAGGTTCTAACTTCCTGGTGCAGATGGAAGAATAGGGAAGTGTGTTCCTCTAACAATGGACAAAAATCCACTCTGACCAGGGCTCCTGTCAACTGGAGGGAGTTCCAAAGGCAGAAATAAAGAAAAAATGGAGAAACAGTTTTCAGAGGAGCAAAACTCTCTGCTATTATAAATAATTCTCTCTCTTTTTCTCATCACATATGAACAACTTAGAGAAACCTCGAAGAATATTAATATGACAACATTTAAAGGTTCTGAGGGATGCCTTCCAGAAATAGTGTGTGAATGAAGCATGTGCTTCATCATCTTCTCAGCCACAGAAATCCATCTTGTACAGAACTCAAGGGAAAAAGGGTGAAAAAGTGCAGCAGTGGAGCTCACTGGACACTGATGAAAAGGAACTATATACTTGAGGGTGGATTGGGAGAGAATGAGGGAACAGAAGACACTGGACAAAAGGACGCATGTAATTATAATCCCAGTTATCACTTCTATAATAATAATAAAGTAAATCAATAATTAAAAAAAAGGCCAGGCGCTGATGGCTATGCCTGTAATCCTAGCTACCCAGGAGGCTGAGATCTGAGGATCGCAGTGCAAAGCCAGCCTGGGCAGGAAAGTCTGTGAGACTCTTATCTCCAATAACCACCAGAAAACTGGAAGTGGCGCACTGTGGCTCAAGTGGTAGAGTGCTAGCCTTGAGCTGAGGCACCGTGCCCAAGCCCAGAGTTCAAGCCTCATGACCGACCCCCCCCAAAAAAAATCCATCTTTTCTTAGGTCACTGTAATTGCCTCCCTCTTTTTTCTTGAGATCTTCAGATCTCAGCTTCTTGAGTAACTAGGATTATAGGCGTGAGTCACTGGTACCCAGCTTCAGGTCGAACTTTTTTTGTGTGTGCTGTTCCTGGCACTTAAACTCAGGGTCTGGGCATTGTCCCTGACCTTCTTCTGCTCAAGGCTAGCACTCTACCACTTGAGCCACAGTATCACTTCTGGCTTTTCCTGTTTATGTGGTAGTGAGGAATTGAACCTGGAGGTTCATGCATGCTAGGTAAGTACTCTATCACTAAGCTATATTCCCAGCTCCCGGGATAAACTTTTTAAAGACATCAGTAGCATTGATACATGGGTGAAGCAGATCTATTAAATCTACATTTTTTTTGAAGAGTTGGCAATTTGGTCAGATGCACACAATTTGATAGGCTCTTTAAAGGGTATCCCTAGATACACTTTTGCTCACTGGGAATCACAGAAGAGCATTTACACTAATTTGTCATTTCAGATCTAAGTTGAAGTACAACATCGAGATTGGCTTTATACATTCTCCATGAAATAGTAAAGAAAATTATATTTGCCTTTTGAGGGGTTAGTGTTGGTCTTTTGATCTCATAGGAAAAAAAAAAGAATAAAAGCCAGGTGCCAGGCCTGTATTCCTAGCTACTCAGGAGGCTGAATTCTGAGAAATGCAGTTTGAAGCTATCCCAGGAAGGAAAATCTGTGAGACTTGTATCTCTAATTAACCACTCACATACACAAAAAGTGGAAACAAAACTGTGGCTCAAGGAGCAGAGTGCTGGCCTTGAACAAAAAAGCTCAGGAAAAGTACCCAGACCCTGAGTTCAAGTCCCAGGACCAGCACCAAAAAAAAAAAAAAAAAAATCTAAGAGATAGAGTCCAGGCCCTGAGTTCACACCCCAGTACCAGCACTAAATAAATAAATATTTAAAACATATATATCTCCTTCCTCTCCCTTTCACCATTACCCATCTCTGATTTGTTATGTTTGCCAGTGGCCAGATCTGACATGTGGAACCCTGGATTGGGCTTGTGGCCTAGAACTACCCTAGAACTCCAGTTACTCTAGTGACCCTTTCATTCTGTCCACATGGTACCCCAGACTTAAGTGCTGAGAGAGTGAGGCTGTACTAGGGAAGGGAGCAAGAGTGTAGGGTTACTCGTTCCACCCCTAATCCAGAGAGAGCTGAGCTCTAAGCTCATGATACAACCAAGTGCAGAATCCAGGGGTTTCTGGACAGCCAGAAATTGTAACCAGGTCCCATCTGACTGCAGGTGGGTCTCTGGGTCAGCTTCCTTGAATTCTGAGGCTTTCCCTCATCGGCTCTGTTTTCCTTGCCTGCTTCCCTGTGGCTATCTACACTGAAACCTTAACATAAAGAAGGAGGGACAAAAGAGCAAACTTGTATCTACTGTTTGGAAGGGAGAAGTGAAGCCAAGAATAAAACTAGACATAGTGGCTTCAAAGAGGGAAGGGCTCTAAGCAAATGGCTTGCACAAGAGAAGAAAGGAGAAGCAGAGGCCTTACTCAGCCTCCTCTAGAGGTGTGGCTCCCAGCCGTTCCAAGCAGACAGAGGGAGAGGAGAAAGTGAGGGGCGGGGGTCCATCAGAGTAAGAGCAGCAGGAGCCTAGGGTTTACCAGTAACTTTCTTGCCTCTCCCTGTCCTGTACAGTTACCTTTGTTTACCAAAAGCCAGTGGCATTTTCTGATACTGCAGATGTAGGTGTACTTCACAGGAACTCTGCAATACTTATGTCCCATGTGATTAATTATCCTATTATACGAGTTGGTTGTTGGCAGATCTGTCACACCATATACAAAAGCTGAGCTATTTCAAGTGACCGTGCTTGTGAGTCATCTTGCCAGTTTTCTGTATTTATTTTCTACCACTGGTTCTGTAATCTCATTTTTCCCCCTACTCACTGTATACAGGTGATAATTATGTTCTTTTCCTTAACCTACATTGTTTTTGTTTTGTCTTGTGCCAGTTCTGGGGCTTGAACTCAGGCCTAGGCTTTCTAGCCCTTGGCTTTTTCTGCTCAAGTGCTCTATTACTTGAGCCACAGCTTCACTTCAGGCTTCTTTTCTGTTTGTTTTTTTTTGTCCGGTCATGGGGCCTGAACTCTGGGCCTGGGCGCTGTCCCTCAGCTCTTCAGCTCAAGGCTAGCACTCTACCACTTGAGCCACAGCGCCACTTCCGGCTTTTTTTTTTCTTTTTGCTTATATGGTGCTGAGGAATCGAACCCAGGGCCTCAGGCTTGCAAGGCAAGCGCTCTACCGCTGAGCCACCTTCCCAGCCCCACTTCAGGCTTCTTGATGGCTGAATGGAAATAAGAGTCTCATGACTCTTGGCTTCTGATCTCAATCTCCTCAGTAGCTAGAATTATAGGCAGTTCTAGGCTTCCCTTAGCTTTTTTTGCTCAAGGCTAGAGCACTACCATTTAATCCATAGCTCCATTTCAAGATTTTGCTAGTTAGTTAGAAATCAGAGTCTCTTGGATTTCTCTGGACAGACTGACTTTGAACAGCAATTCTCAAATCTCAGACTCCTGAGTAGCTAGAATTACAGGGATGAGACTGGCAGAAGAGGCAAAATGAGTGTTTCAGCCCATCCTCCCCATCTACAGACATATTCTTTAGGTTTAACTAGAGGAAGGATTGGGGCAAGAGGAGAGGTATACATAATTATTAACCAGTCCCAGTCTCCAGTCTGGTCTGGTTGCTTATTATCTCAAGATTGGTAAGACTAAGCCTTGTTACAATAAGAGGCCTGGAGGCCTGGCAGGGGGCAGCTCCAGTCACAGGATGTTTATCTGTCAGTGCTACTCTTCCTTCCTAAATTCCAGGTGGCTAAATAACTGCAGGACAGAATGGCTCAGATCAAGGGATGCAGATATAAAAAGGAGGCTGGAATACCTACCTTCCTCCCCCTGCTTTTGGGTAGCCTTTTTGGACATTTGTAGGCCTAAGCAAAGACAATGTTTTTTCAGAAAAGAAAAAACAAAAAACAGCTTCTAAGTAAAGGGCCTGTTATACTAGAATCCAGTAGGTACTTTTTTTTTCTGAAGTAAATATTTTCATTTCTTAGATGGATGTTAAGTGAGGTAAGCCAAGCTCAGAGAGATAAACAGTGCATGTTTTCTCTCTTATGGGGAACTAGATCTAGAATACTGGAAGATAATAAATTATACAGGTCTCTAGGCATTCATAAACGGTGAGACCAAAGGAGGATGCTCTTCGGAAAGGAACAGAAAGGCACGATGCCTATGTGTGATCATACAAAATAACATTTATCGAAATGAACTCCAGGAAATGAAAACAAGAGCTTTTTGGGTTTTGCTGTTTTTGTTTTCTTTCCCTTTTGTTCTTTATGTTTGTGTCTTTGGGAATGTAAGGGGAGGCACAGAAGTAGAAGGACAGAGGTGAACAAATGCAGCAGTGGTACTCACTGGACACTTGGTTGAAAATGAACTCTACAACTTGTGGGTAGGGATGAGAGGGAAACATTGGGAGATAGCCAGGGCAGGGGTGATATTGTCCAAAAACAAATGGACTCTTCACCTAACTTATGTAACTATAACCCTTCTGTACATCACTTTCATAATAAAAATCTTAACAGTTAAAAAAAACTTTCCATTTTGAGGACCTTCACAATGGAAGCCTCTTCTAGGTAAGTATTCCTGTTACCAGAAATTTAAAGCAACTGAGGTGACCTTGGGTTTTTGCATCTGGCAAGAGAATTCATGGAAGACATGAACATAGGAAAAGTGACAGGAAAATTTGCTAGAAATATGGCAGACAAAGAGAGCCAGTGACATAGATATGCCAGAATAAAGATGGGAGTTTAGCCAGTCTCAGCTATCTTGGGCCACCTATGGGGTTACAATTGAGCCTTGTGCTCAATAGGGAGAATTGGAATCCTTGAAGATAGCTTTTTTTTAAAATTACTGTTCCCTATAAGGTTATTTCCACATTTTTTTGCCCTTATTTAACAGGTATTTTACTTCCTTATTCTTTTGCCCTCATTTGTAGTCAGCAGATTTGGTTTATCAGTGTACCCTGACCTCTGCAAGGTCTATGACCCAATCCTTGGCATCCCCCACCCCCTTGGTGGCCTTTCTACTAACTCCTTTTATTCCTACTCCCTAGATAATTACTTTCTTTCCAGATATTTCCACAGAACATCAAGTCTAGAGTCAGGTCCCCAGACTCACAGCCCTGATTCTGCCATTTATTTGCTACCTCTGTGACCTCAGGCGCACACTGAGCTTCTCGAAGCCTTGGTTTCCTCACCCATAGAATTATCAAAGAGAACTTTTTTTCTTTTCTTTTCTTTTTTTTAAATAGCACAGATGCCAGAACAAGATAAGAATTGGTATCAGAGGTCTTGCTGCTATCTGGCTGCCACAATCTAGACTCTCAAGGGACAACACCTTTAGGTGTTTGGGTCCCTAGGAAGGGGAGTCTTGGACTTTGCTCTATCACTGAAGCTGGAGTCCATCCAGATGGATCAGTTTGCAACCATATCAACCCAGTTGCTAAGTATTTTAAATCTCAAGTTGTTGGAACTTTGTATGCTAAACGCAAAGCATACTGGGTCTTAATGGTGTTGGCATAGTAGAAAGGGAGAAAAAAGACTGTTATGTTCATTTCCTGTAGCTTCCAGAGCAGATGGTCATAATCTGAAGGGTTCAGAAACAACACTAATTTATTCTTTCACAGCTTGGGAAGCTAAAAAGGCCACACTCCCTCTGAAGGCTCTAGGAGAGAATATTTAATTTTCCAGGGTTTGGTAGCTCTAGGAGCCCCTTGGCTTGTGGCTACATCACTCTCATCTCTATCTTCATTATCATTAGTGTATATGAATTGCACCAAAGGAGTGTCATTGTGATACTTCCACACACGAATATAATGTGCCTGGATCTTTTTCTTATTGCCCCTTACATCCTCCCTCTTTTTGCTTGTACTACAGGTTGAATTCAGAGCCTGGCACTTGTAAGGTAGGTGGGCCTACTATTTGAATCCTAGTTACAGTTTTCTTTTGCACTGGTTATTTTTAGGCAGGTCTCACCTTGTACCCAGCTGGCCAGTGTGCAGTCCAGCTTGTGCTTCCTTATGTCACCAGGGATGACAGGACAGATGCCACAACACTCAGCATTTTTGCTTCCCCCACAATTGGGATGAAGAAGTAAGTGCCCAGCCATTAGTTGAGATAGTCTCACAAACTTCTCTCTCCCCTCAGCTGTCCTGGAACCATAATCCACGGTCCTCCAATCACCCCATCATAGCTAGGATTACAAACCTGAGACACCATGCCCAGCCTTCCCTTAACTACTTAAAAAAATATATCCAGCCAGGAAGCAGTGGCTCATGCCTCTAATCCTAGTTTCTAAGGAAGTTGAGATGTGAGGATCATGGTTTGAAGCCAGCCAGGGCAGGAAAGTCCAATCTCCAATTAACCACCCAAACGCCAAAAGTAGAGCCATGGCTCAAGTGGTAGAGTGCTAGCCTTGCGCAAAAAAGCTCAGGGGCATAGTTTTGCTATTATTAAAGTGCTGCAGTAGAAAACTGAAAGTGGACCCTAGCCTGTCACCATGCACTAACATCAACTCAAAATGGATTGAAGACCTCAACATCAAACCTGAATCTCTGAAACTACTGCAGGACAGAATAGGAGAGACACTTGAACTTATTATAGGCACAGGCAGGAACTTCCTGAACAGAGTCCCAGGGTCACAACAAATTGGAGAGAGATTGGACAAATGAGATTACCTTAAAATAAAAAGTTTCTACACAGATTGAGAAATAGTAACCAAATTAGAGAGAAAGCCAACTAATTGGGAAAAAATATTTGCCAGCAAAATATCAGACAAGGGTCTAATATCCATTATATATAGGAAACTCAAGAAACTAACCCCTCACAAATCTAACAAAACAATCATGAAATGGGCAAGGGAACTAAAGAGAGACTTCTCAGAAGAAGAGACAAAAATGGCAAAGAAACACATGAGGAAATGTTCATCATCCCTGGCTATAAAGGAAATGCAAAGAAAAACAATACTGAGATGCTCCTGGATTGGAAGGATCAACATCGTGAAAATGGCAATATTTCCCAAGGCTATCTACAAATTCAATGTAATACCCATCAATATTCTAACCTCATTCTTCAAGGAAATAGAAGAAACAATCCAAAAATTCATATGGAACAATAAAAGACCCAGAATAGCAAAAACGATCTTTTTCTTTTTTTTTTATGTCCGTCATGGGGCTTGAACTCTGGGCTTGGGAGCTGTCCCTGCACTCTTCAGCTCAAGGAGAGCGCTCTACCGCTTGAGCCACAGCACCACTTCTGGTTTTCTAGTGGTTTATTGGAGATAAGAGTCTCAGGGACTTTCTTGCACAGGCTGGCTTTGAAACATGATCCTCATATCTCAGCCTCCTGAGTAGCTAGGATTACAGGAGTGAACCACCGGTGCCCGGCTAAAAACGATCCTTAGCAGAAAGAACAGTGTTGGAGGAATATCAATACCAAATTTCAAACTCTCAGTAATCAAAACAAGCCTTAGTAATCAAAAGAGCTTGGTACTGGCACAAGAACAGACCTCAGGACCAATGGAATAGAATTGAAAACCCAGAAATGAGTCCACCTAATCTTCAATAAGGGAGCTAAAAAAATAGAAAGGTAGCCTCTTTAGTAAATGGTGCTGGCAAAATTGGTTAATCACCTGCAGAAAATTAAAGCTAGATCCTTATATATCACCCTGCACCAGAATCAACTCCAAATGGATCAAAGACATCCGAGTCAAAGCAGACACTCTGAAAACATTACAGGATGGAATAGGAGAAACCCTAGATCTACTTGGCACAGGCCGAAATTTTCTTAATAGAGACCCAGAAACACACAAATCAAAGAAAGGTTGGACAAATGGGATTGCATGAAGTTGCAGAGCTTCTGCATGGCAAAAGACAAAGCTAGCAAGATCAATAGAAAGCCCACGGATTGAGAGAAGATTTTCATTAGCCATACAACACACAAGGGTCTCATATCTAAACTATACTTGGAACTCAAAAATGAAATCCCCCAACAACAAATACTCAAAGAAACAACTGCCTGATAAATAAGTGGGCTACAGACTTAAAGAGAAACTTCTCTGAAGAGGAAATAAGAATGGCCAATAGACATATGAAGAAATGCTCAACCTCTCTAGCCATAAAAGAAATGCAAATGAAAACAACATTGCAATTAGAATGGCTAGAATCAAGAACTCTAACAACAGATGCTGGAGGGGATGTGGCCAGAAGGGAGCCCTAATGCACTGTTGGTAGGAGTCCACCAAGATAGGGACACAAGTGTGTTTTTTTCTTTCTTGCTATTGTTTCTAACACATTTATAAGGTACCATGTGATTTTTTTTGTTTCTTTGTATGTTCCTCCCCCACAGTATAACCCCTGTTTTCACTTTATTTGATGTTGGTCTTATTTGGGAGGGAAGGGAAAAAACAAAATGTTTAAATAGAGATACAGGTTGACCCATTGTAACAATAAGATGTAAAAGACACTATGTTGAAAAATGAACTTTACAATTTAGGTGAGGTGGGGGGAAGGTAGTTGTGGGGGTGGGGGGAATGTAGTTGTGAGGGTGGGGGAATGTAGTTGTGGAGGTGGGAGAGAAGGGATGGTAGGGGAAAAACAAAGGAGGAGGTAACAATGCTTGATAGGAAATGTACTCACTACCTTACTCATGTAACTGTAACCCCCCTGTAAAGTATTTTTACAATAAAAAACTTATTAAAAAAAACCCAACAAAACAACACTGAGATACCACCTTACCCCAGTCAGAATGGCCCACATCCTAAATTCAACCAATGACAAATGCTGGAGGAGATGCGGAGAAAGAGGAACCCTACTGCATTGCTGGTGAGAATGCATACTATTACAACACTGTGGAAAGCAATCTGGAGGTACCTCAGAAAGCTAAATATAGACCTCCCCTATGACTCAGCCATACCACTCCTAGGCATCTACCCTGAACAACAGGAACCAGTAATACAGACACATACCCCTCCATGTTCATTGCAGCACTGTTCACAATAGCTAAATTTTGGAAACAAGCCAGATGTCCCACTACTGATGGGTGGATCCAAAAATTGTATCTATATACAATGGAATACTATGCAGTGTTTAGAAAGGACAAAATAATGGCATTCACAGGGAAATGGATGGAACTAGAACAGATTATTTTGAGTGAAGTAATCTAAGAACAAAGAGACAAACGGCATATGGTCTTCCTTATATGTGGATGCTAAAGCCAAAATGCAAGAAGATATGGCAAACAGGACTCAAGAAACAAAGGACAGACACCCACTTTGTCGCATCATTACTAAATGACTCCATGTTCTTGACCATATATTGGGTAGATATATGCACGCAATGGAAGGAAGCCAGGAGGAACAGAATAAGTAAGAAATGGAACAACATACAACAAAGGGGCCCGTCAGCTGCACTGGACATAGAAAAAAAAGAACTAAGCAACCCAAAGACAGCGATGGGAAGGGAGGAATGAGGGAAAGAGGGAACAGCCTACACTAAGCAAAGGGAAAGAAATGTAATCATTACCTGATATGGAAGAAATAATTTGTATTGTCAAAGCTCATAGAATTCACAAACTTTATAGACCATGATAATGACAATTTGCCTTGTGAAGGTTAAAATGTGTTTGTGACTTTAAGTATCACTATTTTACAATACTGTGAAATATGTGAAATTTATGTAATCACCTAATCTCAATTTTAAAAAAAGTGAGAGAAAGGATAGGTTAGGAGTGATGGGTGACAATGTTGTCAGACACCTTCTACTCATATACTGCTTTGTAGAATGGGAACTTCTTTGTACAACTACTTAAAGATATAATAATAAAAAAAAGTAAAAAAAATAGTGCTGCAATAAACATGGGTGTTTACTGCAGCACTATTATAGATGTATCTATTGTGCCAACTTACATTCCTTCACAGATATGCCCAGGCATGGCAGGACAGGACTATATTTTTTTAGTGTTTCTGATGAACTTCCATATACTGATTTCCATAGCAGCTATACTAATTTGCATTCCCATCAACAGTGTAGGAAATTTCCTTCACTACATGCCATCCTCACCATCTGCTGTGGGCACATTGGGGCATTTAATAAATATTGTGGTTCCTAAGTGGCTCCTTAGTGCTTAATGACTTGCAGACTATAATTCTATGACATTAAGTGAAGAACATGGAGAGTCAGGGTTACCAGACAAGTTCCTTAGCATTGCTCTGTTGCTCCAGTTCTAGAGTACAGTCAAGCATCTATTTCCTCTTCTTTTCCAGCTTCTAGAAGCCACCATATTCCTTTGCTCATGGCTCCCCATCATTCCACCTCTCATTCCATCATTATGTCTCCCTTCTCTGACTCTGGTCTTATCACTTCAGTAGTGATTATATCAGCCCACACACATAATCCAGGATAATTTTTCCATCTCAAGACTCTTAATTTAATCACTTCAGTAAAGCCCCCTTCCCATGCCATACAACAGAATCAGGCTCTAGGGTTTAGATTAACATATTTTGGGGGCGGTGATTCTGTGGACCATGGTAGGGAATGGGGTTTTCACTTTAAGAGCAGTGGGAATCAGTGGAGAATCTTAAGGAAAGGACTCAGACCAGCAGAACACAGACAGCCAAAGAAGGAATCCTATTAGTCTGCAGAGAGAAAAGACTGAGCTGTGTGCTGGATGATTTGAAAGTTAACATAGATACCAACATAAATACCAAATATTTTTATAATTGTGGACTATAGACTATAGTTCAAAGATGTAGGAGAAGTGACAAGATGCTTTTCTTCTTTTATATTCTGACTTGGACTTTCCAAGACCCCTTTGGTTACTGTTATAGATGGGTAACTGGACAAGTTGGGTCCTGGATGCTTATTCTGGTCAAGGTGACAGGGCCCCTGATGAGCAGACCAGGTGTACAGATGTCTGTCAGAATGCTGCTGAGGCAGGCAGGTTTCCACAGCTTACCACTGTACAAAAAGCTAATAGAAAAAGAACCCACTCAGAATAGGAAGTGGCTAAACAGTGATGGAAAGAAACATTGTGAAGCTATTATAAATACATGATTGTAGACCATGTTTATTCCTTAAGAAGCTTTTATTTAGTTGTTTATTTATTTATTTAGGCCAGTCCTAGGGTTTGATCTCAGGGCCTGGGCACTGTCCATGAGCTTCTTTTGTTCAAAGCTAGCACTCTACCCCACTTGAGCCACAACGCCACTTCCATCCTTTTCTGTTTATATGGTACTGAGGAATTGAACCCAGAGCTTCATGCATGCTAAGCAAGCACTCTACCACTAAGCCACATTCCCAGCCCCTTGAGAAGCTTTATTAACACAAAGTGAAAAGGGTGTACAGGATTGTTCACACAGATTACACTGAAAGATCTGTAAGTTAATAGACTTGATTACAATTAGGCGTTTTCACCGATGTTTGTGAAACTTATTCAAATGTAACCCTGCTTCTGACTCCAGCTTCCTGTCTCTGATCTTGCACAGCTGCTCAGAACTACCCAGAATGCTCTGCAACAGCTCCTTTGAACTTGGTTCTTCCTGCTCCTGTTGCCACTGTTTTCTAATCCTACTTTTGACTTCCATTATGGTTTCCTACCTCAATGCTACCTTGACCTGTTAGAATAAAATTCCTGACTTTACCAGCAGCTCAGGTAAGTCTTGGTTCACTGCTCCTAACTGTGAGGAAAAACATTGGCCTTCCTGTCCCTGCCTCTCAGGATCAGCCAAGCCAGAACAGGGCACTTAGCTTTATTTCCAAGCAGAAGCTTGGGGAGGTGGAATCGAAACTCCCTTCTAGAAATGGACAATATATGATAGGTCATCAGAATCCCTTTCTGAGGGGATTCATAAGAATGGACTTTACTACCACCTAGGGAACTTAGATGAGGTAACTCAAAGACAATGAAGAAATACCTGCAAGAACACTCATAAACAATTTCAAATTAGTTGGAAATGTAATATTCCAGAAATTAAAGAGACAGATTATGTGGGGGCTATAGCTCAATGGCAGAGTGCTTGGCTAGCATGTGCAAGGATCTAGTTTCCATCTCAAACACTGAAGAAAGAAAAAGCCAAGGGCAAAGTCAGACTCACCTGCAACCCTGATCTTCCCTCTTTTTCAGACATCCTCTCCTTTCCTGACTCCATTACTAAATTCATACTCTCAGAGAGAAATTCAGATTGGCCCAGTTTACCTTTCCTAGCCAAGATTCACAAGTGCTTACCAGCCAATACAAGGCTATATACCATCTGGTCTCACATTCTATTCTCTGCTCCTAACAACCATCAGTGCAGCCTAGTTTTACTGGGGTATCTGCCATTTCTTCTGCTAGTAGCCACAGCTTGGTTTTTCTTAGAATTTTCTCTGCACATTTGATAGCCATTAGATTGACTTATTCCCACTTCCACGAGATATCTCAGGTTAGCAAAATCAGAAAATCAAAGCCATGTGGGTATTCTAATCAGCTCAGGAATAAAGATGTGATCAATGCTTGGCAAATCAGAATTAATGAAACTTAATCAGGTACAATGTGGTATAACATTGAGGGGGAAAGCACTCTCTGCTTAGTAGTTACTGAAAGGAAGGGCTGAAGCCTACAGTGGCTAACCAATCACCACCCACGATCCCTGCGGGCTCTCTAGAGAGAAAAGGATTACAAAGGGAATATTGCTTTCCCATTCCAAACTCACCCTCTATTGTACCTTAGCAAAAATTCAGCTCGGGTCTTTTAAGTATTTCCTCTTACGATCTGTTATGATATTAAACTTTGTCAGAAGAGGGCACTGGAGAGACGCTGCAGAAGAAGGATTTTTGCTTCCTGGTACCAGAAACCCATGAGCTGGACCACTTCACCAGTGTCTAGCTCTTGCAACATCAATGGCTTGTCTGGCTTGACTCCTTCAGGGCAGCAGATTATCCAGGTACTTCCTCTTGTTCCTTCAAAGAGACACTTCCTCATAAACAGTTTTCCCAGCATTGTAGAGGATGAATTTCTAGTAAGTTCTAGGAGATGTTTTCAGCAAGTTCTATTGTGACTATGAGAGCAATTTTTGTCAATCAAAAGATCTGTGTCCTGATCAACAAAATCTAGATTTCAACCCCAGGCTGGAGGGCTGGGGGTGGCAGTTTCTTCCTCAGGGCTGGGACTCAGCCATAGAGGTTCTTTATTTCTGCCATTCCTACATTCTTTAAAATTCTCCTTATTTCAGATGTGGACCATAATCTCCAAAGACACAATCCTGAATGCCATAATAGCAAGTGGGAATCCTAAAAGTTCAAAATACACAAAGTCTACAATACCAAAATGTTAACATTCCAAAAAATATAATTCTAGAGAAAAAGGAACTTTAAAAATTATTTTAAAACATGTATATGTATTTCAAGAGGATTGAGAAACATATAAAAACATAGCAAAGCACTTCATAGACCACTTTATGCACTAAAATAACATACAGATTTTTGCAAGTCACACTAATGACAGTTACACCATTATAAAAGTCATAAGCAGATACACTTTTCATAAGTAGTTCAAAAGCAAAATGTGTAAATACATATCATTGTGGTTGGTAATTTCGTGTACCTACTTCATAAGTGTGGTCAACTGCAATATTAACCTACACGTTTTGGTGATATCATCTAAAACTTATGGTAGTCAGTGAGGCTCACTGTTGTAATCCTAGCTACTTAGGAGGCTGAGATCAGGAGGAAAGTAAAAATCAGCTTGAGTAGAAAAGTGTGTGAGACTCCATCTCCAAAGTAACCATCTCTCAAGTGGGAGAGAGCCATCTTAGTAAGCAAGCCAAACAGCCCTGAGTTCAAATACCACTACTGGCAAAACTAAACTAAAAAAAAATGCATTCAGTCACCCCTTTACATACAGTTGTTGAAAGAACCAAGACCTTAAGAAATTTTATTTTTTCCCAAAGAAGATGTACAAGCAGGATATCTCATCAGGTAATGAGGAAATTTCAACATTTTTATGTACATATGGAATGCTTGTACACAGTATTGTAATAATGCATTTTCAGTGTCAAATTTGCAAAAAAAAATGCATCAAATGATTTAGAATTCTCTGAACTCTACATATCCAGTATATGAAAGGATGCAAAGGCAAAATACATAGCACAATGAATTGTAAAAAAAATAGTGCTGCCAATTTCACAGTATGGAAAAAAAACTTTTAAAAAAAGGGAGGGGAAGACTAAAAAAGATCAACATAAGAAAAAGTATGTGACAGGGATGGGATGGTCATTTGCATGGAGGCTGTCCTTAAGAACTGGTAGCTTTCACAATTATTAACTATGTTTTTTGGGGGGTTTTGGGCCTGGGCGCTGTCCCTGAGCCTCTCTATGCTCAAGACTAGCACTCTATCACAATGCCACTTCCGGCTTTTTCTTTTTATGTGGTACTGAAGAATCAAACCCAGAGCTTTAAGCATGCTAGGCAAGCACTCTACCACTAAGCCACATTCCCAGCCCTCATTAACTATGTTTTAAGCCTCATGTCATGAATAGCTGCTAATTTTTTTTTATCTTGTAGAGCATGGTTTTCCTCAGAAAATATGTTGAAATTCAATTTCTACATGAAGCTTCTCTGAGAATTTTTTATGACTCTCTATACAATGACATGAGCATTCCTTACTAACTTTTCAGATCTGTGTGACATGTTTCTGTAGTGTATTCATATATAGACTCAAATATGACATTACTCGTGATTGAACATTTTTGTGTGTCTTCTTATTCTACTATGGACAATTATTTTTGAATAGCTCAGTGACTCCTGCTGGCTTCTTCAAGCAAATTCAGCCTTGATTCATTAAAAATTCCTGGAATTTGATCAGCTGGAAGGAATGCCAATGAAGAACACAGATGAATTTATCTATGCCAATCCTGTGGCTTGAACCTTGGGTTTGAGCATTGTCCCTGGGCATTTTTACTCAAGGCTAGTCTTCTACCACTTGAGCCACAGCTCCACTTCTGGCATTTTGTTGGGTAATTAGAGATAAGAGTCTCATGAACTTTCCTGATTATGTTGGTTTCAAACAGTGATCTTCAGATCTCAGCCTCTGAAATAGTTTGGATTACAGACATGAGCCACTGGCACTTGGCACTGATGTATCTACTCATATTCTATTTTCTACCCAATCACTTTTTCTTGAGACAATATCTCACTTTTTTTTCTTTTTTTTTAATTTAATTTATTTGTGAACATACTGTACAGAGGAGTTACAATTACATGGGCAGGATAATGCGTACATTTCTTACCAAGCATTGCAGCCTCCTCCTTTGTTTACCCTTCACATCCCTTCCCAGCCTCCCCCTCCCCCCCAATTCCAATCCTTCTCCTTCCCCCCCTTCCCCCCCCTCGCACCAACGTTGTAAAGCTCGTTTTGGACATGACAACTTGTACTTCTCATTGTTGCAACAGGTCCACCTGTATCCTTAAACAACTGGTTTTCCCCCATCTCCTCCACAAGTTATACTGACATCAAATATCTCACTTTTTTATTCCAGGCTGGCCTTGAACTCATGATTCTTCTACTGTGTTCATCTCAAGTGCTGCAACTGTAGGCATATACTATTTCTTCCTACTCCTCGTACCCAATTTATGTAGCTTTATCATTTTCTAGTAGGAATTGCAATTTGGGGGACTTGAGTTTTTAGAATTTCAACATAAAGCATTTTAATCTTTGGGATTATGATTTTCTCGATTTCAGACTTTAGGGACTTTAGGGGGAATTAAGGCATTTTGGATTGTGTGTTTGGAGATTATGATCAGCACCACTTTCCTTTTTACTACCTAACACTTGGTTAATTCCAATCCCTTGTTGAAGTTCAAACTTTTGTTTTGTTTTGTCAGTCATGGGGCTTGAACTCTAGGCCTGGGCACTGTCCCTGACAATTCAGCTCAAGGCAAGCGCTCTACCAGTTGAGCCACAGTGCCACTTCCTGTTTTCTTGGTGGTTAACTGGAGATAAGTCTCATACTTTCCTGTCTGAGCTGACATTGAATTGTGATCCTCAGATCTCAGCCTCCTAAGTAGCCAGGATTACAGGCATGAGCCGCTGGCACCCAGCTTCAGAGTTCTTTAGATTAATATTTTTTTTCTGTTCAACTGATCATGTTGATACAGCAACTTAGGATGACACAGGAAATGAGATGAGTTCCTGGATGGAAAGGGTTTGAGATTTGATAGGTTAACAACTGTTTCTAACTAAGCATGGCAATACACACCTGTAATCCTGGTATTTGAGAAGCTGTAGGAGGGAAATCACAAGTTCAAAGACAGCCTGAGCTATAAATTAATAAAAAAGAAAAAAAGCTGCCTCTCCCTGTAGACTTTCTAAGTTACAGGAACCTTTGTTTATTTGTTTGTTTTTTGCTTAAGCCATTCTGAGTTAGATTTTCTGCTTCTGACAAATTAAAGAATCCTGATCACATAAACCATAAAAGGTAAGTGAACAACTAAGGGAACAACAAATGTTTATAGTCATTCTCTTAAGAAGACAGTATGAAAAGTATGCACATATCTATCACAAGAAATATAAACATTATAGCCAGCTTCAATTAAATGACTATGATATGATTTGTCATATGTAGGCATATTAGGAATAATGAGTAGTAGTCTCAGTTCATTGAGATAGCATGAGTAATTTTCCAACAGTTCAGTGTTCTTGCCCAGATGTGAATATCCTATCATACAGATGTTAGGAGAAAAGGAGTAATGGCCACTTCTATAAAGTCCTTCCCAAATCTAAGATTTGACTACTAGGTGTGTGGGAATTCCTTAGCTTGAATCCTATTAGATGGTCCCAGCTCAGAGAAACCCAGACTACAGCCATTGTTCATTATATGAGTCACTTGGGAACTTTGGGTACTGCCAGATGTAAAGAAAATGGAATAAGTCACCAGACAGGAGAGTTGATAAGAAAGATTTATTTCCCTTTTAAGAATATATCATAGAGGGCTGGGAAGGTGGCTCAGTGCTACAGTGCTTGCCTTACATGCATGAGGCAATTACTGTAAATAAAATCATTCTCAAAACGAGTCTGTTAAAACATTTGATTTCAGTTGGTCTCAAGCATATTTACTTGACTCAGAGAGATTGCTTCAATGAGTAGGTAAATGAAAAGTGCCTCAAGACCCAGTTTCACCCCACAGGAAACTAGCTGAAAGGCAGTCAACCTTGATTCTATTCCTGCTTTTATCATGACCTTGGGGAAAGGAGGTTAGGGAGAGAAGAAAGCAAAACAACAGGATTTTATTGAGCTTTGGTTTGCCCAACTACAAAAATAAACAAAGCAAAAGAGTATGTGAAAGTTAAACAGGAAATGCCTCCAAACATAGAAAACAATGCATATATCTATGAACATAATAGATATTTCAAGAATCAGAACCTTTTTTTTTTTTTTTGTGGGTTGTGGGGCCTGAACTCTAAGCCAGTGTGCTGTCCCTCAGCTCTTCAGCTCAAAGCTAGTGCTCTACCACTTAAGCCACAGTGCAATTTCCAGCTTTTTCTGCTTATGTGGTGCTGAGGAATCAAACCCAGGGCCTCATGCATGCAAGGCAAGCACTCTACCACTGAGCCATCTTCCCAGCCCTCAGAATCTTTTATGGATTAGTTCTGAGTAAGCTAAAAACCGTGTCGTTTCACCAATATTTCCCAACACCCTTTGAATTAATATAACTCCTAAAGTCCATACTAGAATGTATTTGGTGTAACATATGTAAAACAAACACAAAAACAGAAATCACACTTATAAAAAAAATCAGTAACACAATGTAATGTAGACTTCATATAGTCTAGCAGTCAGAGGCAGCTTTGCTTTTGACTTAAATAGAGTAATTTTCTAGTAGCTCTCTAGACCAAACATTTTAGCCAATTAAGCAATGTCCTCTTCATTATTAATAATTAGTTTTTTCTTTAAGAGGAAAAAAGAAAAATCTAGCTACAAATGCTATCATAGCTTTTATGTAGCACTGCTTGTATTCAAGTTTACTTACTTGATTTGTCCTTCTATTTTCTATTAATCTATTTATATTTTGCATACAAACCACATCCTGAGGAGGAACTTAATTTGGGACCTGACTCTTACCAATATCCTCACTTTAGGGACATTTTGTGATTGCCTATTCCTTCCTTGCCAAATGGGTATAGACAGGAATTGATTAGGAGACAGGAGTGGAGGAGAAGACCCCTAGGCTGAACTTTAAATGTGTCTTCCCTAATCAGTTTAAATCAATTTCTAGATCAGATTGATATAGCCATGTTCTACTCCATGCCTTGTATGACTTGGGGATTATTATCTACAGCCCCGAAAGCCAAGATGTTCATTGATGTTTTGCTAAAGCCTGGGACAATGAAACAGGCACCTGAGAAAGCATTCAGAGGCCATTTTACTAACGGAAGACTATTTTATGGGCATTTGTGATCGGACATACTTTAGAGATGAGACAGTAGAAGTGGAGTCCTTAGGAATGAGGAAAGCTGACCTTCAGTTCAAGTGTCTCCAACAAGCAGCAGTGAGATGACAGCTTGGCGTGTACCAGGAGAGAAGAGATGGACAAGGTAGAAGAGTGGCAAGGCAGGTCTCCAGGGAAGACCTGAGGGCAGGGGAGCTGGCACTCTGCGTAGGGCATAGCCACCATTAGGGACTCTTCACAGTTAACTACTTGCACAAACTTATCAGCAGTTTATTCTGGACAATAAAAGTGGAGAGAAAGAGAGAATGTTGGCACAGATGAAACTAGCCATTTGTATTCGCTACCAGTAAATGCCTAGAACTCTCCCGAGGCCACAGAGCACTCATAACACATTACTGGGAACAAAGAATTGTGAAAGTAGGCAGAGGCCAAATTAGGTCTCGGCCTTGTTGCCAAGGCTCCAGAAGATTTTCTTGTTTTTATGCCACAGAGAAACATCTGCCTCTTGGGTAAGTGGGTTGATTATTGTTGATGTTGTTTTGGCAGAACTTAGGGCTTGAACTCAGGGCCTTGCATTTATTAGCCTGGCACTCTACCACTTGAGCCAGGCCTCTAGCCCTTTTATGCTTCAATTATTTTTCCAACAAGGACTCACTTTGAGCCTGGTCCAGCATGGGCTGTGATCTTCCTAATGATGCCTCTCTCATCTCTCCTCCAGTGTGCACACTCCTTAGTCTTCTGCTAGAAGTGTGTACACTTGTCCCAGGGCCTAGCCCTTTTTCTAGCCAGCATCTTTCGTGGCTCAGTAAAGCATTTCATTTCAAAGATCCCTTGATCTCAAGAGTTTTGACTTAACAAATTTTGTCTTGACAAAAGCTGCTGAACAGTTTGGGGTCTGGCCTGGAGACAGGAAGTATAGAATCACATTTTGTCAAAGGGGAACCTGAGGTCAGCCACTAGATAATTTCATCTAGAGACTGAGGAAGATGCACTGGTGTTTTACATCCTGGGTAGAGAAGTGCAACAGTAGGACGGATGTAAAGGGAGAGATATAAATGTGAAAATGAATGATGCCTAGCATTTTACAGTTAAGACAGGCAAATGTTTCCAGAGCCTAATATATTAAGGGGTAAGCAGAGTTGGGCCAGCCTGAGGGGTATCTAGAAAGAGGAACAGGAACAACTGAGTTATTTTCATCTGATCAAATGTGCAGAGTGCAGGAAGTACACTGCAGAGAGAGAGGGTATCATATAAAATTGAGAGGATTTTCTGGAAAACTTCAGGGTAAAAAATTAAAAAAGATGTTTACCACCTCTTGGCACATGTCTGAAGAATGGAAACATGACTATAATAATATTGAGCAGATCTTACTTCCTAAGTAAGAAGACATGGCTCAACTTTGTCTGAAGCTCACAGAGAAGGATATAGAGTGGGAATTCTTGAGGGATAGAGGCAGAATGAGAGCAAGAGAGTTATTATGGGAATCTCAAGCTTCCAAGAAAGAAGGTTGGGCCATACAGCTGGGTAGAAAATGTGACACAGATGGAGCTCCAGAAGCCAAAAACAGGAAGAAAAGAGGATTCCAGAGCAAGAACTAGAGTGAAGTGAACCCAATTGTCTAATAATACTGAAGTGGCAGGTGGGGCCATGCTAGCTGGTCTAAGGATGGTAAGTTCTAAGATGGAACTTTGAGGGAGGAGAACCTGGTGTGACCGCGGGCACTGCTCCTGAGCACAGACGGCTGTGGGGTCCTTCTCACATGGGTTGCTTGGAATAGAGAGGCATAAACAAATGTTATTTGAACTACTTGACACACCTGCAGAGAACCCTCACTGTGTAGTAGTGTGCAGTATAATATTAAAACACAAAAAGTAGACTTCATTGTTGTAAACTTCATTAAGAATACTGAGATTGGGGATTAGCTCAGTGGGAGAGCGCTTGCAAGGCCCTGAGTTTCATCCTTAGTACCACAAAAAAAAAAAAAAAGCTAAAAAGAATACTATTTTTCAAGTTGTCTGTGCTTCTCTCAAAAGTATGTAAGAGAGAGTTTAGTCTGTGCCCAGTTGATTCTATATTGGCCTGAAAAAGGGCAAATAATCACTAGACAGCGAACTAGACCTTGCCCCAAGGCCAGGATAGAATCTGGACCTGCCTGGAAGAGAAGCACTCACTGCCGGCTGTGATGCACTCTGGCCTGCCCTGTGGAGGGTTTTCCTGGGTAACTTCCTGGAGAATTACCACTTCTACCCACTGTGTGTGCACTAAACCCTGACATGGAGATCAAACTCATAAAGGAAAAAATCATATTCATGAAATATAAAAAAGGAAGAATATTGACTATTATCCCTGCCCTCACATTTCTTCCGTATAGTTTATTTGTCTACACTTTTTTTTCTATGTAAACTGATATATACTGCAGGAGAATTATAAAAGAATTCTTCAGAAAAGAGACAGGATTGAAAATAACCTAAATTAACTTCTGAAGTGGAAGTCTGAAAATACAGGGTCAGAATTTCCAATGTACATATCAAAAGGGAAATGGTATCAAGAGAGAAATGATAAGCTGGTGGTTCACACCTGCAATCCTAGCTACTCAGGAGGCCAAGATCTGAGGATCAGAGTTCATAGCTAGTCTGGGCAGGCAAGTCTATGAAATTCTTATCTCCAATTAACCACCAAAAAGCCAGATGTAGAATTGTGGATTAAGTGGTAGAGCCCTAGCCTTGAGTACACACACACCCACACACCCACATATACACGCGTGCACGCGGGGAGAGGTGTGCTTCTCGAAAAGGGATTGGCATGGTGGCAGTATAGGTACCTGACTGTGGATGACACCTTGGAAGTGGTGAGTGGTTGACCTGAAGCACAGACCTAGTCAAGTTCTGAACATCTACCCTCTGCCACTGGGGGCGGGTAGGGGCTGCGGCCTCCACAATCTGCTGGAAGAAGCCAAGTCTTGAGAAACAGTATGGTTTGTTGTGATTATGTATGTGCTCCTCCTCTTGGCAAGGCTGGAGGTTGTGAAATATAACAGAGGAGATGCTGCAACTGCGGTTCTGTGGTGAGAGTTGAAAAGGTCTCAAGTATGGTGGCGTCTACCTATAATCTCAGCATGGAGAGGCAAAGGCCAGCCTAGGTTAATAGGGAGACCCTGTCTCCACAAACTAAACCAAGCAGGTCTTAAAGGCTGGAAATGGGCTCACAGCTTCACTTAGCACACTAGCAGCTATGAATCAGAACAAAAGGAAAAACAACAAAGGACAAGGAGATCTAGATCTAAATCTCTCTCTGAAGACACAGAATATATATATATATATATACACACACACACACACACACACACACATATACATATGTAGCTATGTGTGTATGTATATATATATGTAGATATGTGTGTATATATAGGTATATATATATATATATATATATATATTTGCCTGTCGTGGGGCTCACAGCTTCACTTAGCACACTAGCAGCTGTGACTCAGAACAAAAGGAAAAACAACAACAAAATAGGACAAGAAAGGGGATCTAGATCTCTCATGGAGACACAGAATATGTGTGTGTGTGTGTGTGTAGGTATGTGTATATATATTTGCCAGCCCTGGGGCTTGAACTCAGGGCCTGGGTGCTATCCTTGAACCTCTTTGTTCTGCTCAAGGCTAGTGCTCTACCACTTGAACCACAGCACCACTTCCAGCTTTTTCTGAATAGTTTACTGGAGATGAGTCTCATGGACTTCACTGACCAGGCTGGCTTTGAATCATGATCCTCAGATCTCAGCCTCCTGAATAGCTAGGATTACAAGAATGAGCCGCTGGCACCTGGTAAAACAGCCATATTTTAAATGCTTTAAAATAAAAGCACTTGGGAGGAGGATGCCAATGACAAATCTTCTCACTACAGATAGATCTCTTACCACTCCAAGGTTTAAATGGAAGGCATGGATGGAAGAAACAAAGAGAAATGAGCTGACAGCCAGAAAGATGCAGAGGATAATAGCCAGCACAAAGTAAGAGGTGTAAAAAAGGTCTTGGCAGTTAGGGGGAAATGTATGTAGGACATTTAGTCATGCATAGTTTTTTAATCAAAGAATCATGGATATGAGTGTGAAGAATCTTTGGATAGCAGAAATGTGGTTGTCCTTAGATGTATAAGCAATGCTAAAGAAGGAAAAAACACAAGAAATGAAAACTGGAAGTATGAAAAGCTGTATTTGTTATTAGGTAACTTCCCCACACTATCCATGGTGTACTCAGTGGCCACAAACAAGGCATTCCCCTTGGGTTCAGTGTATCTGCCTTGTCTGAGTAAACAGTTTAAGAGTTAAGGAAGTCCTGGGTACATGAACATCAAAGGTATAGGTCGGCTCAATAACTTGTTCCATACCATGCAGTTGGCTTGTGGTTGGATAGGTTTCAATTCATTATGTAATATCAAGAACACGTAAAACAGTGTGGAAAAGTAACAATACAATCCCTTCCCCTCCCAAAATTATTATTATTATTATTAGTCAGTTGTGGGGCCTGAACTCTGGGCCTGGGCGCTGTCCTTCAGCTCTTCAGCTCAAGGCTAGTGCTCTACCACTTGAGCCACAGCACTACTTCCAGGTTTCTGGTGATTTATTAGAGATAAGAGTTTCACAGACTTCCCTGCCCAGCCTGACTTTGAACTGTGATCCTCAGATCTCAGCCACCTTAGTAGCTAGGACTATAGGTGCCTGGCAACAAATTTATTTTGCAGTATAATTTTTAATTATTTAACTTGAGAACTTTTTTGTATCATCAAGTACATCAAAGTACAACCTTAAAGTAAACCACAATGCCAACAAACAACACAGCTACAGTCTGATACTTGAGACTGTGCACACAAGGTTCACACGTTTTGATATTGTTGAAATGCCGTAGGGCTCCAAACCTCTTGGACTATGTTGTTTACTCTGTCTTCCGCTAGAATATTAGCTTCATGAAAACAGCCACCTGCTTACCTTGCCCACTACTACAGAGCAGGCCCTAGTACACAGCAGGTGCACAAAAAATGAACAGGCTGAAATGATTACCTTTACCTCATGGAGGCTGTGAGCTTAGATACTCTGAGATTGAGACCCTGCACAGTCCTGAGGACGGTGGGATAGGTAGGATGGTAAGCAACTGAAGAGGAAGAGGAGAGAAAACCAAGTGAAGAAAGTGGGGCAGTGCTGTTTATAGGCAAGGGCTTGGCCTAGGAAAAGTAAGGGAAAAGTTAGGACAGAGTGGATACTGGGAAACACTGCAGAACCAGTTAAAAGGATAGGAATTGGGAACCTGCCATTGATTTTGGTTGTTGAGGCTGAAAATGGGAGCAGCAGCTGAAGAGAATTTGGAGAGAAACTCCCTTTGCACAGGAATTAAGAGTAATTAGGACACCTAGTAGGAAGTCTGGCAGTGAATGGAAGGAAAGACATGGGTATTTGCTTGCAGAAGGCAAGGGCATTGTTAATTCAGTAGGAAAGTATCATGTCACTTTGTCACTGTCTCCAGTGGAGGCTTCCTCTCTCATCCTTTGTCCTAAGAAAACAAAAGGAGTATTCTGTTTCACAAGTGCTCTAGTAAAGCTTCTGAGAGCTTCGGCTTTGGATTCAGACTGCCCATTTTTAAATCCCAGGATTTCCCATTCATTTTTGACTTTACCAAGTGACTGAATTCTCTAAGTTGTTTTGATCTGGGAAGTAAAGATTCAGTCACTGAACATTCTGAAGCACCTGTCCCGGGTCAGATTACATCTCTGTACAATTCCTCAAACAGGAAGCCAACTGGGATTTTTTAAAAGTTTTTTTCTTGACTGCTTTTAGGATAGGGATGTATTTTTCCTTATTGTTTACACACAGTGTGGCCAAAAACCTTGGACATTCCTTCAAAAAGTCAGACACCAGTTAGATATTTGGGGATCCAAAGAAAAACTTGGAAATGAGCTATCTGGATTTTTTTTTTCAGTTCCCCTTATCCCAGCCTGGCTTTTTGCTGTTACTTGGAGATCGAGTCTTGACAGACTTTTAGGCCTGGGATGAACTGTGATCCTCTGGATCACAGCCTCTAGAGTAGCAAGAATTACAGAATGAGACAATGGTGCCTGATTAACCGTTCACTTTTTAAGTAAGTACTTAAAAAATGTTGGTTGCAGGCCTTGAACTCTGGGCCTGGGTGCTGCGCCTCAGCTCTTCAGCTCAAGGCAAGTGCTCTGCCACTTGAGCCACAGTGCCACTTCCAGTTTTCTGGAGGTTAACTGGAGATCAGAGTCTCGTGGACTTTCCTGCCTGGGTTGGTTTTGAACCATGATCCTAGCTCTTAGCCTCTTGAGTAGCTGGGATTACATGTGTGAGCTACTGATGTCCACCTTAAGTACTTTTTAATAAAACTGATTTATGACAGCATTTCTTTAAAAGTGACCTCCTTCCTCTACTTTAAACATCTTTGAGATTCACATGCACACAGAAATTGAACATATACTCAAAATGTCTTTTCAATGTGATTGTATTGGTGCCACTGGACAACACTCACACCTGCTTCAAATTATTTCCATGAAAATAAAACCATAGCTTTGCAATACATGAGAAGACACTCAAGCTCATCCACAACAAAAGCAAAACAAACTGTTCTGGGAAGTAGCTGAGTACATAAATCTCATGTCCTCACTACTCTGGAACTCCTTGTAAATACTGGCAGAGGTCACACCAGTTTTTTAGAGGCTTCACATGGGAGTAGCTCACACAGTTTATTTGGGAATTTAAGGAAAGGCTTACCTCATAAGGCTGAAAACACACCGGATTCTAACTGCTACCTAAGTGAGATAACTTATTCCCACTAAATTAAAATGCTGTACAGAATAAAAATATTAACATTTTCCTGGCTCACACTGTATTATTAAGATACAATGAAGACTAACATATCAAATAAAGTATTTAGTATATAATATGAATGTCAAGGAAAAATGGGAAACTCTAGACCAAAATGCTAATTGTGGTTCTTACCAGAATTATTCTCTATACTGTGTGTGTGTGTGTGTGTGTGTGTGTGTGTATGCATGTGTGCATGCTCACATACCAGCCCTGAAGCTTGAAGTTAAGGCCTGGGCGCTGCCTCTAGTGTTTTTGTTTGTTTGTTTGTTTTTTGCTTAAGGTTAGAACTCTACCACTTGACCCATTACTCTACTTCTAGCTTTTTAGTGGTTGGGGATAAGAGTCTTATGGACTTTTCTACCCAGGCTAGCTTTGAACTGTGATCCTCAGATCTCAGCCTTCTGAGTAGCTAGGATTACACATATGTGCCGCCAGCACCTGGTTTCTGCTATATTTTTTTATGTTTGTTTTCTTTTTTCCAAGATTTCTGCAATGAGCACATATAAGTTAGTTATGTAAGAACAAATAGTCATTTTCTAAAAAAAAATGACCTCTTAGGAAAGCAAGATTCAAAGAGATCTTTTCCTTATGGCTATGTGGACTAGTTTATAAAAAGGGAATAGAGGCAGCTTTTTTTTTTTGGGGGGGGGGGGGGAAGGGGGAGGTCCAGTCGTGGGGCCTGAACTCTGGGCCTGGGCCCTGTCTCTCAGCTCTTCAGCTCAAGGCTAGCGCTCTACCACTTGAGCCACAGCGCCACTTCCGGCTTTTTTCTTTTTGCATATGTGGTGCTGAGGAATTGAACCGAGGGCCTCAGGCATACAAGGCAAGCCCTCTACCACTGAGCCACCTTCCCAGCCCAGAGGCAGCTTTTTGACATAGAAATTTCTTAACTTCTTAATCAAGTTAGAAAATTAACATCATCCAAGTGCTGGTGGTTCACGCCTGTAATCCTAACTACACAGGAGGCTGAAATCTGAGGATCGCAGTTCAAGGCCACCCCAAGCAGGAAAGTCCCTAAGACTCTTATTTCCAATAAACCACCAGAAAACCACAAGTTGTGCTGTGGCTCAAGTGGTAGAGCACTAGCCTTGAGCTGAATAGTTGAAGGACACTGTGCAGGCCCAGAGTTCAAGCCCCACAACTGACCAAAAAAAGGAAAAAAAAAAAAAAAGAAAATTAACATCACATAAAACAACTGAAGCAAAAACAGAAAGAGGATATAGTGAAACAGCTCAAATCATTAATGCTGAGTTCCTAAAGAATCTTGTATCAAGATCTTGTGGTCTTAAACAGCTCTTGAACTTATTCTCTGAGAAATTCATTATGCAGGCCTGCATTTAAATGCACAGGCTACTATATAACTAAGCAGCTGGGAAGATAAATCATAATTAAAAATAAAAAAGAAAACACACAGTACACCAAGGCAAGACTGTTTAATGAGAAAAAGGCAGCACAAAGGAAAACCCTATCTGTGCAGAAGAATTAAAAAAAAGATCACAGATTTCAAGTAACAAAGACATTCTTTCTCATATGTGCTTCTAAAGGCAGGCATTAATTACCAAAGACATAATTACGCTAAACATAATGCAAAAAACATCTGTGAAAAAGTACTTATTTCATGCCATTACTTTTTTTTTTTTTAGTGAGTGTGTGCTGCTACTTGGGACTTGAACTCAGGGCCTATTGTTGTCTTGAGACTCTGCTCACTTGAGCCAAACCTCCACTTTCAACTTTTTGTTGGTTATTTGGAGATAAGTCTCTCAGGTTTGTCTTCCTGGACTGGCTGTGAAGCTCCAATCTCAGATTTCAGCCTACTCTGCAGGTGTGAGCCACTGGTACCAGCTTCTCATGTCATTCTTCAAATTCAAACAACTTAAGGTAGTCTGATTTATGTATCTTTCTAGCTCCACTTTCCTTCCTCATACCTTACTTGTCAAAGACGTAATTCTTGATGCCATATACATTGCCTAGCTTGAATACATCTTGGACACACATCTCCAATTCATACTTTACCTACCTGTCCCAGCTCCAAGAAACATTTCCCGAGAGCTCAAAACTACTTACACTGTGGCATGTTTATCCACAAAGGTGTATGGAGCAGTATCTGGACCTAAATTAAGTTCCAGGGATACAAAAATGAATAAACATTGCCTTGCATTACGAACTTGGCTAAGTCATGGAGAAATGCACAAATAGTTAAAATGCACTTAGCTTTTTTGGAGAAAACATGCTTTACAAAGCCAGAGTCATATTGTAGATCACTTTGTTATTCATCTATTACCCACCAATGCTTTAAAGCACTAGTCACTAAAAGTTTTTATCACCTGCAAAACAAAATATGCTTGCTGGCCTAATTTGATTTAGGCTACCAATTTGACTTTTATATAAAAATGTTAAAGCTGGGGGCTGGGAAGGTGGCTCAGGGGTAGTGCTTGCCTTGCATGCATGAGGTCCTGGGTTCGACTCCTCAGTACCACATACACAGAAAAAGCTGGAAGTGGGTGCTATGGCTCAAGTGGTAGAGTGCTAGCCTTGAGCTGAAGAGCTCAGCACAGTGCCCAGGCCCAGAGTTCAAGCTCCATGACCAGCAAAAAAAAAAAGAAAAAAAAAACCTCAAGTTAAAAAAAAAATGTTAAAGCCAGCTGGGAGCCAGTGGCTCATGCCTGTAATCCTACCTACTCAGGAGGCTGAGATCTGAGGATCATGGTTCAAAGGCAGCCCGGGCAGCCCGGGCGACTGATTTTCAATTAACCACCAGAAAACTGGAAGTGGTACTTTGGCTCAAGTAGGAAAGCGCTTGTCTTGAGCTGAGGGATAGTGTTCAGGCCCAGAGTTCAAACCCCATGACCCACCAAAATAAAAGAAAAGTAAAAGCCAGGTGTGTTGGTGCTTGCTAGTAATCTCAACACTCTGGAAGCAGACATATCAGGATTATGAGTTTAAGACCAACTTTAGGTATCAAGAACATTCTAAAGGCTCTGTCTCAAAAGAAAAAAAAATGTAAACAGGTAGGATGGTTTACATTTGTAATCCTAGGTACTCAATTTGAAGCTGGCCAAGACAAAATGTTCATACGAACCCTTCACAATCAATAGTTTAGTATCTGTTCTCCCAGCTATGCAGAAGGCCAAGACCAGGTTTGAAGTTCCAGGCCAGCCTGGGCAAAAAAGTTGATGAGATTCCACCTCAGTGGAAGATGCTGGTCATTGTAGTGCATGCCTACCATCTGAGTTACAGCATGGAATAAAACAGGAGTATAGCACTATACCACCTGACTAACAGGAGGCCTTGAGTTCCAATCTCAGTACTCCTGTACACACACACACTAGTTATAGTTATTCAGGGTAAGTCATTATTCTAAGTACTTTACAGATTTTAATTCATTTGTTCCATACAACTGCTAAAATTTATGATTTCACACTTATGTGCACCTGTTAAGTCATGTTACATATTTAGTCATTTTCTTAACTGCCATTTTTCTGTCTTGCAGGGTCCTAATTTTTAAGAAATAACTAAAATTACTTAAGAAATATGTTCTTTATGAGTAAACAAAGGTAAATGATCATATCATTTTATTCACTCCGTCTCTCTTCAATTTCTGACCTATTTCTACATTCTCTTCCCAATTCTGGATATGCATGGGTTCTTGTTCAGTTCTGACAGGAACAAACAGTAGGATATTTTGTTTTATTTTTAATAACTGCCCACATGTTTACAATTCTGTGGATTATTCTGGACGAGCAATCAATTAGGCTAGTGTTTGCAGAGAAATCCAATTTGTATAAGAAAACAAGCAGCCAAGGATTTGCTGAAATGGGCAAAATATCTTTGATCTTAATTCAAAATGTTTCACTAGACCAGGGGAGGTAGCTATTTTATATTCCTAAACTTTCCTAAGAATGATAGCCATTACATTCTGTTCTTTTTACTCAAAGCCAAAAATTTTAGTTTTAACATAGACCATCCATTCTGCCTCCTGGCCTTTGTGTACACTGCTCCTTTGGCCAGGACCTCCCCACATGAACATCCACCCTCCTTCCACATCCAGCCCTAGCTCTACCAATCTTCCACCCTCTACATGCCACCTACACAGAGACACATTTGGCCTCCAGGACCGTTAAGTGTCCCTTCTGTACATAGCCAGAGACCAGCACTTAGCATTATTTCACTGCTTACTTCTTTTTCCCTAATTCAGTTAGAACTCATGCAGCAATTACTTTCTAACCTAATTAAAAAAATTGTGATCTTGGGCTTTAAAACAATTTAAAAAGCTGAAGAAAAATAATGATTTGAGCATTAAGTCTATAGTACTAGTGTGAATTAAATATCAATATCCCTGAGATGGTTACATCATTTGTAAGACTTTTTTCTTTTCTTTTTGGTGCTGGTCCAGGGCTTTGAACTCAGGACCAAGGAGCAGTCCCTTCTGTGCTCATGGATAGCAATATTCTACCACTTTTTTGGAGGGAGGGGGTCGGTCGTGGGGCCTGAACTCTGTGTCCTTCAGCATTTCAGCTCAAGGCTAGCTCTCTACCACGTGAGCAACAGCACCACTTCTGGTTTTCTGGTGGTTAATTGGAGATGAGTCTCACAGCTTTTCCTGCTCTGGCTGGCTTTGAACGGTGATCCTCAGATCTCAGCCTCCTAAGTAGCTAGGATTACAGGCCTGAGCCACTGGTACCGGGCTCACCTCTGTTTTTGTTGTTGTGTGTATGGTTAACTGGAGATGAGAGTCTTGTGGACATGCCTGCCTGGGCTGGCTCTGAACCGCAGTTCTCAGATCTCAGCCTCCTTAGTGGCTGGGATTACAGGTATGAGCCATTGGTGCCTGTATGAACCTGTTTGAATAACTAAAGCATTAAAGTACAAAGTATATAACCTGCCCAATTCATATTCAGTAAATGTTACTATTACATTTCTCAACAGTGATTTAATTTCATCAAAAGGAAAGTTTTAGCCAGGTGCTGGTGGCTCATACTTGTAATCTGGGATCTGAGGATTGAAGTTTAAAGCCAACCCATGCAGGGAAGTCTATGAGATTCTTTTTTCCAATTAACCATCAGAAAACAGGAAGTGGCACTGTGGCTCAAAGTGGTAGAGTGCTAGGGGAAGAACTCAGAGATAGTGTCCAGGCCGAGTTCAAACTCCATGACCTACCAAATAATAGTAATAATAATAATAAAAAGCAGAGATTTACCAAAGGGGAGAGAGACAGAATCCTGCCAGCTGGACAGCAGTGGCTCACACTTGTAACTGTAGCCACTCAGGAGGCTGAGATCTGAGGATAGTGGTTCAAAGTACCAAGTAGAAACACTCACAAGACTCCATCGCCAAAATCCACAAGTGGAGGTATTGCTCAAGTGGAGGAGTGCCAGCCATGAGCAAGAGTGTGAGACTTTGTATTTAAGCTCCAGTACTGGTGTGCCCAAGAGCATGTGCACACATGCACACTCATGCATGCGCGCACACACACGCACACACACACACACAGAGCTACCCATAACATTGTCTAATAATAGGTAACTTTATCTGCATTAATCTGTAATTTAAACAATATTTGTAACCAGCTGCAGTCTACCTAGTCACTATCAAAATGTGTCTAAAATGGTTTTAAAATAGATGATTCCTTTAAAATACTGATAATATAGAGGCTTGAAGAATAATAAGTTTTATGCCAAGAAATTAAAGGTTTAGTAAATGTCATTCAGTAAGACTCCATTTTAATGTCTACAAAATAGGTAACTTTTAACTCATATAATCTTCTACACAGTACATTTAAAACAGCTTAGGAAGTATTTTTAACTTATGTGCCTATTACTGAATTGGCTTTTGAATCAGTAGTCCTGTTCAGTGTTTAGATCCTTTTTATTAAGACTCTCAACACAGGAACCAAGATGGTTAGTAGACTGCTGTCAAATTTTACCTGGGAAGAGACAAAGACGATGCCAACAAAGACTCTCTAATGAACTTTTCAGCCTGGCTCAGTTGGATTCTGAAGAGGAAACTAGTTCCATTTCCTACATTTGCCTTTGAAGACAAACTAAAAAACTTTCCAAAACTATGGGATTAAACAAGAGGATATTTTTTCACAGAGTCAATATCACCCAAACATATATAAACATACACAAACATATTGAACATACTCAATCACAGTTAATTTATACTTGCCATAAAATCAAATGCCAAGATGAATGAAACTATTTTTGCCTTTAAAAATTCTCAGTTTGAAGCCTCGCATCAGTGTCTCTCACTTGTAATCCTATGTATTTGGGAAACTGATAATAGGAAGATCACAGTTCAAGGTCAGCCCAGGAAGAGGTTCACATGACCTCTTCTTGTTTTACAGCTGGGCAGAGTGGTGAATGCCTATCCTAAATTAGGTGGGATGCTGAGATTGAAAGGATTTTGGTACCTTGCCAGCTTGGGTGGAAAAGTGAGAGATTTCTCCATGGAAGAAAGCTATATACGCTGTAGCTCACATCTGTGATCACACTGATGACCGGAAACCTAAAGGAGGCGGATAGCAGCTCAGTCATGTCCCCAGCAGGAGGTGAGACCCTATCCTACAAATAATGTGAATGGCCAAGGCTGGATGTGTAGCTCAGTAGGACTGTATGTCAGCTTATTAAGTATGAAGCCCTGAGTTCAAACCCTAAGACAAATCAAAACTTCTGAATCTTACGAGTAAAGTTTAAGTAAGCATTGATTCATAGCTGAAACTAAAGACAGAGAAATAGACAAATATGCTTGAGATGAAAATGCAGGTAAAATGAAACCGTGGCATAATTCTTGTCTTGGGATTCAGCTTATTCGGACCTCAAATTTGCCCATTATCAGCAACATAAATAATCTTAAAATTTAATTACCCAAAATGTCTTATTTCATAGAGATTTTAAGAAGCTTTTGTGAAAACACAGACACGGCATCACATGTACCACAGTGCTTATAACTCGGAAGCTCAATGCATCCTATTTTCAAAAAAGTAAAATGACTATCCAATATAACTTTTTTTGTTGCTGTTGTTGGTTGTGGGTTTTGAACTCTAGGCCTGGGCGCTGTCTCTCAGCTCTTCAGCTCAAGGCTAGCACTCTACCACTTGAGCCACAGCACCACTTCCAGTTTTCTGGTGGTTAATTGGAGATAAGAGTCTCACGAACTTTCTTGCCAGGGCTGGCTTTGAACCATGATCCTCAGATCTCAGCCTACTGAGTACTAGGATTACAGGGTGAGCCACTGGTACGGGGCCAATATAACTTTTATGAATAAAATTAGCTCAGTTTTATTCATTATCATAATAAGGCTGAATTATAGACTGAAGCAGTGAGGCTTACAAGAAAGAAAAATCTGGGGCTGAGAAGGTGGCTCAGTGGTAGAGTGCTTGCTTTGCATGCATGAGGCTCCAGGTTCAATTCCTCAGCACCACATAAGCAGAGAAAGCTGGAAGTGGCGCTGTGGCTCAAGTGGTAGAGCACTAGCCTTGAGCTCAAGAGCTGAGGGACAGTGCCCAGGCCCAGAGTTCAGGCTCCACCACTGGCAAAAAAAAAAAAAATTAGAAAAAAAGAAAAATCTTTTAGACCAGCAAGACTCAAATGCAAATTAGGGCTCCAGTTCTTTTTTTTTTTGGCCAGTCATAGGGCTTGAACTCAGGGCCTAGGCACTGTCCCTGAGCTGCTTTTGCATAACACTAGTGTTCTACCACTTGAGCCACAGCACCACTTTCAGCTTTTTCTGTTTATGTGGTACTGAGGAATCAAACCCAGGGCTTCATGTACTACCACTAAGCCACATTCCCAGCCCCATGGCTCCCGTTCTTATAAGCAGCTGCCTTACCTTATATAAGTTGTTTTATCACCACAGATCAATTTTCACACAAAGTTGTAAAGTCTAAATGTTAGGGATATAAACTCTTCAACATGACTGGTACTCTACAAGGGTTAGGTTCATTCTTCAAAATCAATAAATAAATGCACTTTCCAGCTATACTTAAGACCTAAGCTTTGGCATGCAAATTCCAGTGCAAACTTGAGTTTTTTCCCCAAGGGTGTGGAAGGGAGACTAAATCTCTCTCATCTGGCTCTCTCCTGGGCTCCGAATTCCCAGGGATGGCACAGCAGACACTGGGCTGCTAGACTCCCACACTAGCCACCTAGACCCACAGCACTTCACACCCATTCTCTAAGCATATCAGCCCCACACAGTATTTTCTACTAAAGTACACAGAGTCCCTAATGTTTCTAAACAAGAACCCAAGTAGCATATTTTTGTAAAACAAATAAAATTTGTATCAATACAGTAAAATGATTTTAATATCTTTTCCTCCATGACTGAATATACAAAGATAATGGAAGTAGTGTATTCTTCTGCTGTAAAGATGGGTGGAATATGTCAAAATCAACTTGCTGAATTTTCTTTAAATAATCCTCTAGAGAAACCTGAAAAAGAGAACACTGGTCACTAGATCTAAAATGGTCAAGTCTTTCAGCCAAAGTTAAAAAAAAAAAAAGTGCAAGCAGGACATGGTGGTGCTCATCTGTAATTCTAGCACTCAAGAGATTAAGACAGGAGGATGGCAAATTCCAGGCCAGCCTTGAGCAAACATCAAAGAAACATACACATGAAAATAGGGTAAGTATTATGACTATCTTAGTTTCCTGAGATGATCTTCTATACAATAAAGATATTAAAAAATATAAATAAAATTGGCTCCCCCAAATTTTCTATTAGACTAATAGGAGCACCACAAAGCCAGAACTAGAACTACAATAGTGTTCTGAAAAGAAATAGTAATGTTCTGGTCAAGAAGTAAGGATTAGAGACAATATCTCTTTTTTTTTGGGGGTCCGATTGCGGGGCCTGAACTCCAGGCCTGGGCACTGACCTTCAGCTATTCAGCTCAAGGCACTCTACCACTTGAGCCACAGCGCCACTTCCAGCTTTTTTCTTTTTGCTTATGTGGTGCTGAGGAATTGAACCCAGGACCTCATGCATGCAAGGCAAGCACTCTACCACTGAGCCACCTTCCTAGACTCACAATATCTTTGCATACTAGATTCTGTGGACTTAAAAAAAGGATGTTCACCAAGTTCAGAGAGACAAACAGTACATGTTTTCTCTCATATGCAGAAGTTAGAGATAAAATACCCTGGGACATATGATAAATCATATACTCTAGGCATTCACACAGAGTGAGACCAAAGAAGGATACTCATAGTGGAGGAACACAAAGGCCTGATGCCTATGTGCCTCTTATTTATTGAAAAGAGCTCCAGGAAATGGAAACCAGGTTTGTTTGTGTTTTCTTTTCTTTTTGTCTTGTTTAACTGTTGTTGGGGGGAAGGACAAGGGAGAAACAGAAATGGAGGGACAAAGGGTATACAAATGCAGCAGTGGTACTCATTAGATATTATGGTGAAAATGAACTTACAACTTGTGGGTGGGGACAGAGAGGAGAAACTGGGAGACAGTGAAGAGAGGGGTTACACTGTCCAAAAGTTAATGTACTCATTACCTGACTTACGTATCTGTAACCCCTCTGTACATCACCTTTATAATAACAACAAAATATTTTTTAAAAAGGATGCTCAGGATGTAGTCTAACGGTAGAGTAATTGGCAGACTTGAAGATAAAGATTCCTTTTTGCTTTTGCAACAAGATCTTGGTGCATAAACCAGGCTGGCCTTAACTCATGTTTCTCCCACTTTAGCCTTCTGTGTGCTAGGATTACTGGCATGTGTAACCTTGCTCAGCAAAAAAAGGAATGTTTTAATTTAGGAAAATGAGAGAGCCCTACCTACTCTGTTCCATGAAGTGTCCCATGAGTAAGCTCAGTTATCTTTAAAAACAAAATTACTTTGTGAAAAGTTTAACGAGTTCATCTACCTGATATCTATCCTCCTTTTCATCAAAGAAAAAAAAATTACAAGTCCCATAAATGTCATTTCATGCTTTCCCCATCACATAAACTTGACAAAGGAGACTGACGCAGGATGAACAGCCCTAATAGTGAGTAATTTTTTTAAAAAATTTGTTATTTTATGTATTTGTTTTGTAATTAAACAAGAGCTTACTTAGCACTATGAAATTCTGAAGTGTACTCTCTTTCCAGGCCATATACACATTGCCTCCTAGGGTTCTACAGCACAAAACCTTAAGATTCAACAAAAAGATTATGCCGCGTACTTTTTTTTTTTTCCTGGTGCCGATACTGGGGCTTGAACTCAGGGCTTCAACCTTCTTGTGAAGCTTAAGGGCTCACACTCTATAAGCCACATCTCTAGTCCTAGCATTTTGCTCATTCATTAGTGATAAGAGTCTCTAGGAGGAAGTGGCGCTGTAGCTCAAGTGGTAGAGCGCTTGCCTTGAGCTGAAGAGCTGAGGGACAGCGCCCAGGCCCAGAGTTCAGGGCCCACGACTGACACACACACACACAAAAAAGAGTCTCTAGGAGCTGTGTGCCCTGGCTGGCTTCACTGTGATCCTCAGATTTCAGCCTCCTGACTAGAAAATGCACAGTTGCCTTGTTTTATTGTAAGGCTTGGAGACAACCCAAAAATTATTTGACCAAAAGATGATAGGTCAGCTCATGATAGAATGGTAGCTCATACCTGTTTCAAACAAAATAAACAGCAATCACCACCAAACCAAGACATTATTGTTTTGGTCTGAGGAGAGGTACAGTATATTTTGCTTTTTTTGGTTAGCAATTTCCCAAGTGATTCAAATGGGCAGCTAAGACTGACAACAATCTTTTCCACACTAGTATAAAAAAAAACAAAATCCCAATACAAAACAATAACAAAAGACCCAGAGTCCTTAAACTTTATGAAGCTAAGTATGTTAAACAGCTGATGGTCATCCACTTATATTAAAAAGGCTGTAAGGGGCTGGGAAGGTGGCTCAGTGGTAGAGCACTTGCCTTACATGCCTGAGGCCCTGGGTTTGATTCCTCAGCATCACATAAGCAAAAAGAAAAAAGCCGGAAGTGGCGCTGTGGCTCAAGTGGTAAAGCGCTCGCCTTGAGCTGAAGAGCTGAGGGACAGTGCCCAGGCCCAGAGTTCAGGCCCCACGACCGGACCCCCCCCAAAAAAAAAAAGGCTGTGAAAAGGATGATATATAACAGTATTTGTTGGGATATATAAAAATACATATACACATAAATACATTTATTAAAAATAGGTATGCGCTCTCTCTCTCTCCCCATATAAGGCCCAGAGAGATGAAGACATTATTTCTAGATAGGGCAGAACTGTGAAGGCTCTAATTTCTTCTTTTACATTCTATTATGTTAACATTCAAAATATTCACTTTTTTATTGTTTATGCCAGTCCTGGGGCTTGATCCAGGGCCTGGACTCTGTGCCTGATTTTCTTTTTGCTCAAGGCTTGTTCAAACACTTGAGTGCTTTTTCTCTTTTTGGGGGTAGTTTAGGAGAGAGAAAGTCTCTCAGACTTTCCTGCCCCAGCTGGCTTTGAACCAAACATACAGTTCTAAAAACCAGGAAAGAAGGTGAGAAGGGACAGACAGAAATGATTCTTTAGGAAATGATAGAAGACATCTTTAGTATTACCTAGAACATGATTTTATAGTTTTAAAGGATGTTTGAAATCCAGTTAATGAAGTAAACCATACCCAGGAAGAATAGGTATAAAGTATGGAACGACCTAGTTGAGAGCCTATCCTACACTGGGTACTGAGCATTGACTATTTCTGTATATATTTTGTTTTTTGTTGTGCTGAGAATCACTGAGCCATAACTCCAATCTACGTATTTTAGAATAGTTCCCTAAACTGATTACATATCAGAATACTTTGAGGAACCTTTTTTGTTAGTTGTGGAGCTTGAACTTGCAACCCGGGCACTGTCCTTGAGCTCTTTTGCTCAAGGCTAGTACTCTACCATTTTGAGCCACAGCATCAAAGTGGTTAACTGGAGTTTCACGGACTTTTCTGCCTAGGCTGGCTTTGAACCATGATCCTAAGATTTCTGCCCCCTGAGTAGCGAGGATTACAGGTGTGAGCCATCAATGCCTAGCTTTTGAAGAACTTTTAAAAATCACGTTTTTTTTTTTTTTGTCAGTCATGAGGCTTGAACTCTGGGCCTGGGAGCTGTCCCTCAGCTCTTCAGCTCAAGGCTAGTGCTCTACCACTAGAGCCACAGTGACACTTCCGATTTTTTGGTGATTTATTGGAGATAAGAGTCTCAAGGTCTTTCCTGCTTGGGCTGGCTTTGAACGATGATCTCAGCCTCCTGAGTTGCTAGGATTACAGGCGTGAGCCACTGGCTCCTGGCTTAAAATCACATATTTTTTTTTTTTTTGGGGTCCGGTCGTGGGGCCTGAACTCTGGGCTTGGCCACTGTCCCTCAGCTCTTCAGCTCAAGGCTAGCGCTCTACCACTTGAGCCACAGCGCCACTTCCGGCTTTTT
>NW_012267233.1:15029765-15041277 GCF_000151885.1 Dipodomys ordii
GCTTTTTTCTTTTTGCTTATGTGGGGTTGAGGAATTGAACCCAGGGCCTCTTGCATGCAAGGCAAGCGCTCTACCACTGAGCCACCTTCCCAGCCCCAAAATCACATATTCTTATAAGAACTCTATCCTATCTCGGTCCTGCGACTCTTACTTAAAAGAGTCCAAGAAACTCTATTACATTTTTTTCCCCCCAGGTTATTCTGATGTAGTCAACTCAGCTTTGGTCTGTGAAACACTATTAGGGAACGAGTGCTACAATATGGTTAGGGCATTCTGAAGGAAAAGAATGGAGCAGAAGGAATATCTATAGAGCTGAAACCTCATAATCCTACAGAGCAGTTTTTCCGGTAATTCCCCCTTTTAGTAGATCCTTTGTCCAAAGAGGCAAAACAGACTCAACACAGTACTATTGTAGAGTCAGTGTTAGTGATAACTCTAGCAAATGCAGGTGTGACCATTACTAAAATCATCATGTAACTAATGAAGCCACCAGAAGGGAGGGAAACAAAACCAAACACTCCCACACAAGAACTACACTGGGAACTTTATAAACCCCAAAAGATCACACATATGTGCTTCTGTAATTATTCTCCTCCTCTGCTAATGTACTTACTGTGTGAAGAAAAGCAGGAAACGCTTTCACAGGAACACTTTTGTGGAAGGACCTTGCCTAAAGGGAAAAGGAAAGTAGTTTGCAATACTTCTCCCTCTTAAAAGTGAACACAAAGCAGCACCAGAAGTGGTACAATACTATTAAGGCCCTCTCCCCCAAATAAGAAAATAGTTCATCTGAAGAATGAAGATTAGTTTCTAAAACCTAATGGACACAGGAAAAAGTAACTGTTTAAACTATATTTAAAATACTATCCTTGGGCTGGGAATGTGGCTTAGTGGTAGAGTGCTTGTCTAGTATGCACGAAGTCCTAGGTTCAATTCCTCAGTACCACATCCACAGAAAAAGCCAGAAGTAGTGCTGTGGCTCAAGTAGTAGAGTGCCAGCCTTGAGCAATAAAAGATCAGTGCCCAAGCCCTGAGTTCAAGCCCCAGGGCTGGCCAAAAAAAACCCCAAAAAACCCAACCATCCCCCCCTCTTTTTTTGGTCGGTCGTGAGGCTTGAATTCTGGGCTTGGGCATTATCCCTCAGCTCTTCCACATAAGGCAAGTATTCTACCACTTGAGCCATAGCAACACATCTGGTTTTCTAGTGGTTTATTGGAGATAAGAGTCTCACAGACTTTCTTGCCTGGTCTGGCTTTGAACTAGGATCCTCAGATCTCAGCCTCCTGAGTAGCTAGGATTAAAGGCCTGAGCCACCGGCGCCCGGCTCCAACCATCCTTGATATTCAGTGCTGACCTCCTTTCCAAGTAACAAGCCTGCCATCTTCAATAGCCCATCTTCTTAAATGTCTATAAAAATCTCCAAATTCACCCAGGCACAAGTGGCTTATGTCTACAATCCTTGCTGCTGAAGAGGCCAAAATCAGAGATTGAGCTTCAAAGCCAATCCAGGCAGAAAAGTAATCAATCTTAAATTAACCAGCAAAAAGCTGATTTAGAGGTATGGCTCAAGTGGCATTATCAGCAGTAAGTAGAAAAGATGAGAAAGCACAAGAGCTCTGAATTGAAGCCCTACTTCCCCCAAGGGGAAAAGAAAAGAGAGAGGGAAGGACAAAGGAAGGAAAGAAGGAATGGAGGAAAAAAGGGAGAAAATTTTTAAAAAGGAAGAAAGAGGAAGGTGAAAAGGAGAAAAAATAAAACCAATCATTTTCAGTAGCTAGTCCAAAAGATCAGAAACAAACATACCATTACTTTGGAAGGGTATCTCTAAATAATATCAACATCATATACTTGTGAAAGAACAACTAAAGTAATACGCAGAACTCAGTTCAAGTGCCAAATTAGAGAATAAAGGGAAAAGAAAGTTTCAAGGAGGGGTTGGGAAGGTGGCTAAGTGATAAAGCGCTTGCCTTGCATGCTTGAGGCCCTGGGTTCAACACCACATAAGCAAAAAGAAAAAAGCCGGAAGTGCGCTGTGGCTCAAGTGGTAGAGTGCTAGCCTTGAGCTGAAGAGCTGAGGGACAGTGCCTAGGCCCAGAGTTCAGGCCCCATGACCAGACCCAAAAAAAACAAAAACAAAAAACCAGAAAGCTTCAAGGAGAAAAAAAGCATCAATGGTGTCACAGGGAGAAGAATGATAAAAAACAAGATTTTTTTGTGATGGTCATGGGGCTTGAACTCAGGGCACTCAGGCAGGGACTCAGGCACTGTCCCTCAGCTTTTGTACACTTTAATCCACAGTACCATTTCTGGCTTTTTGGTAGTTAACGGAGATAAGTGTCTCATGGACTTTCCTACGAAGACTGGCTTTGAATCTCAACCTTCAGACAGTCTCCTGAGTAGCTAGGCTTATAGACAGGCATAAACTATGGATGCTTGGCTATGAAAGATAATGTGAAATGAATACTCAGTTTGACAATAAGATTATTTACTAGTGACTACTTATCAGTGTTGGCAAAATAGAAGCCAAATTAGAACAGAATGAGCATGCCAAGATGGAGAGGGCCTCTACTAGAAATAAGTACAGGCCACTTCTTCAACAAGTTCCTGGGAAAAAAAAATAAGAAACAGAGGGTCAGTGAGCTGACTATAAATTCAGTTATGAGAAGGCAAACAATACCAAATAAAGGACCACTAAGGATGGGAGGTCCTAGAAGACAAGGAGAGACACCTCTGTGTCTGTGGATGGTACAAAAGAGACCAGCTGAGAAAGCTCAAATTTCACTTAGTATTTATCTGCTGAAGAAGAACTAGATTTTTTTTTTTTGGTCTAGTGTGGGGCTTGAACTCAAGGGGTTGGACACTGTCCCTGAGTTCTTTCTTGCTCAAGTCCAGCACTCTACCACTTTGAGACACAGCACCACTTCCCGTTTTTAAGTGGTTAACAGGAGATTCATGGGGACTTTTCTGCCCTAGTTGGCTCGAAACAGGATCCTCAGACTTTAGCCTCTTGAGTAACTAGGATTACAGGTGTGAGCCACCAGCACTTGGCTGGAATATGTGTGTGTGTGTGTGTGTGTATTTTTTTTTTTTAAGGCGGGAAGATTTACGAAGTGCCTTAAGTAAATTTACTAGAAAATAAATAAAAAACTGTCAAGGTAAGAATACTATAACCATACTATAGGAACAGCTATGTCTATGAATAACAATTTCTTAAATAACTGGGCAAAAAGAGATAACTTACATGCTTTATGTGTAAGTGTGCCTGGCTGGCAATGTCATATATTACATCTCTCATGTTTTTATTTTGGTTCCTCCGTAGAAAGTCCTCTTGGGAAACACCATGCTGTGTAAAAAAAATATACTTTATGCTAGACATTTCCAAGCACACTTAAATTAACATAGCTCAGCTGGGTACCAGTGGATCATGCCTGTAATCCTCACTACTCAGAAGGCTGAAATCTGAGAATTCCAGTTTGAAGCCAGATCAAGCAGAAAAATCCTGGAGACTCTGACCTCCAACTAACCAGCAAGAAACATATGGCTTAAGTAGAAGACCACCAGCCTAGAGAAAAAAAAAACTAAATGAAAGTACAATGCCAGGATGCAAGCCCCAGCACTTACACATGCAAAAAAAAAAAAAAAAAAACCACCAAAAAAAGAACAAAAAACAAAAAAACTCACCAGCTCAGCCAAGCTCACACCTAGAATCCTAGCTACTTTGGGGACTTAAAGTGGAAAATCTTCAAGTGATTCCTTCTTAATAATGAGCTGGATGGGATAGACCAAACAAATTATATCATAACTTAGCTAGGTGCCAGTGGCTCATGCCTGTAATCCTAGCTTCTCTGGAGGTTGAAATCTGAGGATCATGGTTCAAAGCCAGCCCAGGCAGGAAAGTCCATGAGACTCTTATCTCCAATAAACTACTAGAAAACTGGAAGTGGTGCTATGGCTAAAGAGGTAGAGCCTAGCCTTGAGCTGAAGAGTGCAAGGACAGTGTCCAAGCCCAGAGTTCAAGCCCCATGACCAACAAAAACAAACACAAAAAAACAAATTATACATCACAACTCAAAAATTAACATAACTCAAGAAAACAGGTAGATCAGAATACAATATACAATGTCTATTTTTTTTAATTTTAAATTATTTATTTCTTTTTGGCAGTACTGAAGTTTGAAGTCAGGACCTTGAGCTTGCTAGGCTATCAGCACTACTTGAGCCATACCTCCAGCCCTGTTTTTTGCTGGTTATTTTCAAGATAGGATCTCATAAACTTTTCTGCCTAGGCTGGCCTCAAACCTCCATCCTTTCACTCTCACTGTCCCAAGTAATCTGTATTACAGGTGAGAGTTACCAGTACCCATCTATAATGTCTACTTTTTAACTAATGTGTGTACATATGAATGTAGAAATAACAGAAAAAAATACAGAAAATTTGAAGCAACAGACAAACAATAACAATAAAGCAAAACAATAAAGCAAAAATTCTGACTAGCTTTTTTTGTGAGTTAGTACAGGGGCTTGAACACAGGGCCTTGTTCTCTAGCTTGGATTTTTCGCTCAAGGTTAGCACTCTACCACTTAAGCTACAACTCCACTTCCAGCTTTTTGCTGGTTAGAGATACTGTCTGCGTGGGCTAGCTTTGAACCAGGATTCTCAGATCTCAGCCTTAGTAGCAAGGATTTATAGGTGTGAACCACTGGTACTAAGCCTCAGAAAAAAAGAAAAAGGATTATTTCTCCTAATAACAAACAAACAAACAAAAAAACGACCAGGCCCCAATAAGAACTAAGAATACTTACTATAATTGTTTGGAAGGAGTAAAATATTATTATGAAGCTTTACTAAATGATGTTCTCTGGACCTTGTTCCCTCACAGCCCTTCTAGAGATTTACTGTACCTGATAGATACAATTCTAACTCACTAAAAAGGACAAAGGAAGAAGCAATGAACATTCCTTTCAAAGCAGCTAATAAGAATAGATTAGCAAAGAAATAAGATAGAACTTTCCTCCCAGCATTACTGAAGTGATTTATTAGAGGGTGTAAAGTTTTTTTTTTTTGGGGTCCGGTCGTGGGGCCTGAACTCTGGGCCTGGGAGCTGTCCCTCAGCTCTTCAGCTCAAGGCTAGCACTCTACCACTTGAGCCACAGTGCCACTTCCGGCTTTTTTCTTTTTGCTTATGTGGTGCTGAGGAATCGAACCCAGGGCCTCAGGCATGCAAGGCAAGCGCTCTACCACTGAGCCACCTTCCCAGCCTAGAGGGTGTAAATTATACCCTTACCAGCATACAAATATCCATGGGAAGAAACACTTTTCTTCTGCTCCCATGATAAGGAGTTGCTCTCAAAACAGTGACAATGCCTTGTGCTTTTCCAATGTGACTTGCAGCATGATCTGCATGAAGATTCTTTATTCCTAGGGTTTTAAAAATTAAAAAGCCTGCTGTATTCTAAGTAGATAACAAATCAATAGAAACAGCAGAGAGAAATCAGTTGAACACATAAAAGAAGATATTTGTATCTGGAAAACAAGGTTTATGAGAGGAAAAGTGAATGAAAGGAAAAGTGGCCAATTTCCTAGTAGGTATTAGAATCTCAATTGTAGAAAAAAATTTTCCCCCAACTTGGGCACACCAAGAACACATTTAGAATTGTCATCAGCTATCATGGTAATTCATTATAAATCTTCCATTTCTTCTCTATGCAGTTCCCATATGACCTCATTTCATGTATACACTTAAAAATATTCGGCTTTTTACCTCCTCCTTTCAATATGATGGCAAACATGTCACCAGGGGTGCAGGCACAAGAGACCTGGCTGAACTATTCAATGGAGACCTCTACTAGTCTTTTGGGGTAACATAAAATATATTACCTTCTTTGAATGAGATGGTATTGTCCTTGCCCAAATAATTTCCTCATTGTATTAAGACATCACTAACTTGGAACGAAGTCAGAGGAGGAAAAGTATCATCTAAAAAGTTTTTTAAAGGAGGAGAAAGAAAAATCTCATAAAAACTTTCGTAAGTGTAGTTTTGTATCTTCTACTTGATTTAATATGGAAAAGTACTATTGACAGAGAAGAGTCAGAGTACAGGACTTTCAAATCCTAATATGATAGTGAAAGAGTAAAGCCATCTGCAATTACCAGACATTAACTATAGCATTCCCATGAAATACCTAAACTACTTTTACGAGAGCCTGAAGATTTAAAATAGTTTGGACCGCAAAGAAAGACATATATTTCCTTCCTTGCTTCTTAAACAAAAAAGTAGTTATCTTATGGATAGTGTAAAAAATGTCAGTAATAAATTGGACAGACTGTCAAATTAGTAAAAGAGTGGAATCTGGAAGGCATTTTATTTGAAAAGAGTAGTATAAAATAGAAAAATAACTTACCCAATATTTCTAGTGTTAAGTAAAGAAGAGAGCTTTGTGTGTTTTCAGCATAATTTTCAAGTTCCTGGATATTACGGTATGCTTTATCATCCAAATTTTTTTCCTATAGTCAAAGGAAATACAAAAAGCTTGCTGAATTATCAATATCTTATAAAGAGAAGACGTTAGGGCCAGTTGCCAGTGGCTTATGCTTGTAAACCTAACTACTTAGGAAGCTCAGATCTGAGGATAACAGTCTGGGCAGGAAAGTCTTATCTCCATTTAAGTACCAAAAAGCTGGAAATGGAGATGTGTAAAATGCTATCTTTAAGCACAAAAGCTCAAGGACAGCTCACAGGTCCTGAGTTCAGGCCCTTGGACCAACCAAAAAGAAGAAAAAAAATTAAGAAAATATACTAGCTCTGAAAAACTAAGATTATTTAGCATATTTAAGATTAAAAATGACTTTAAAATCTTATACATTCTATACTTACAAATCACCTATCAAAATAATACTCAGGAATAACCAAAATATACAGTGTTGGCTTGATTTTAATTCTAAAACGCAAAGTATCAAAAGACACTGAACTGAGCTTGATAGATAGTAACTCTATGTTTAACTTTTGTAAGAACTGCCAAACTTTTTCCAAAGTAGGTACACCATTTTATATTCCCATAAGCATTGTATGCAAGGTTCCAATTTCTCTACATTTTCCCTAACACTTGCCATTCATCTTTTTTTTTTTTATTATGGCCATCCTGATGAGTGGATAAGAATTTTCATCATCCTAATCATTTGACTATTCTTTTCCAACATTACAGCCTTGTAGTTAAGTTTCAAAATTAGAAAATGTATCTTATAACTTTGTTCTTTATCTAAACTGGTTTGGCAGCTGGTTACTAGTGGCTTACATCTGTAATCCTAGCTACTTAGGAGGCTGAGACCTGGAGAAGATAGATTTAGCCAGACTAGATATAAAAGCCTACAACATTCTATCTTCAATTAACCAGCAAAATGCTACACTGACAGCATGGCTTAAGTAGCAGAGTACAAGCTGATGAGTAAGCATAGGGCTCTGAATGCAAACTCTGGTACTGGACAAAACCCAACAATAAAAAAACGTTTGGGGGGCTGGAAAGGTGGCTCAGTGGTAGAGTGCTTGCCTTGCATGCATGAGGCCCTGGGTTCGATTCCTCAGCACCACAGAAGCAAAAAGAAAAAAAAGCCGGAAGTGGTGCTGTGGCTCAAGTGGTAGAGTGCTAACCTTGAGCTGAAGAGCTGAGGGAAAACGCCCACGATGGGACCCCACCCCCCCAAAAAAAAAACTGTTTTGGCTATTCTGGGTCCTTTGCATTTCTCCGTAAGTTTTAAGATACTTTGTCAATTTGAGCAAGAAAGAAAAGCTCGAATTTTGATAAGGATTACCTTAAATATCTAGATAGATGCTTGATCTAGTCCTTATCTTTTAAATATTCTCTTCTTCAAATACTACAAGTTTTTTTTTTTTAAACAGGAAAAGGTATCTGTCTTGAGTTCTTTAATTTTGTCTTGTAAATAACAGGAAATTACCATAAGAACAATTTTCTTCTCTTTGTTTTATTTTTTTAAGATGCTGATCCTGGGGCTTGAACTAAGGATTTTGGCACTGTCCCTGAGCTTCTTGCCTCCCCTCTCCCAACCAAGGCTAGTGCTTTACCACTAGAGCCACAGTTCTACTTCCAGCCTTTTTGCTAGTTAGTTGGACATAAGTCTCATGAACTTTCCTGCCAATGCTGGCTTCAAACCACAATCCTCAGATCTCAGCCTTCTGACTAGCTAGGATTACAGATGTGAACCACTGGAGCCTGGCATATCAGATTTTCTTAGTGCTAATTCATTCTGTAGGCTGAGTGAACAATCCCATCCTTTTTTTTTTTTTTTTTTGCCAATCCTGGGGCTTGAACTCAGGGCCTAGGCACTGTTCCTGAGCTTCTTTTGTTCAAAGCTATCGCTCTACCACTTAAGCCACAGTGACACTTCAGGCCCAAACTGTTTATGGGGTGCTAAGGTATTGAACCCAGGGCTGCATGCATGCTAGGCAAGCACTCTACCAATAAGCCACATTCTCAGCCATGCAATTCCATTTTTAATGTTTAAATAAATCATTATCTCTCTTTTTGGATTATTATTAGTACAGTTTAAATTATGAACAGAACAGATGTTTAGCTAAGTAAACTAAGTATATGATAAACAGAAATGCATCAGAAAGATTATACAAGTAAGGTCAGGCCAGAACCAGTCAAGGCCTTGGACCCCGAACTCCATTCTTTTTGTTATTGTTGTTGGTGGTTATGGGGCTTGAACTCTGGGCCTGGGTGCTGTCCCTCAGCTCTTCAGCTCAAGGCTAGCGCTCTACCACTTGAACCACAGCACCACTTCCGGTTTTCTGAGTTGTTTATTGGAGATAAGAGTCTCACAGCCTTTCCTGCCCAGGCTGGCTTTGAACCATGATCCTCAGATCTCAGCCTCCTTGAGTAGCTAGGATTACAGGCGTGAGCCACTGGCGCCTGGCTTAGAACTCCATTCTTCTAAGTATTGAGTATAGGATTCTACTCATTGGATTTGTCATTTTTTTTTATTCCCTCTATTATCTGAACACAGAATCAAGTAATGGATTGAATATAAAGGGTTATATAGGGACATTTGGTAACAAGAAGTTACTAGTACCATTTTAAACTATGGTAATTGTACTCTGGCTATATTCTAAGAAATCCTCATCTTTTTTAGATACATATGCATTTGTAGGTCAAATGATGTGTGGTATTTATTTAAAAATAATCTAATGTGGCCAGACACCAGTGGCTCATGCCTGTAATGCTAGCTCCTGAGGCCTGAGGTTCCAAGCCACCGGCACCAGAAAAATCATGAGTCTCTTATTTCCAATTAACTGCCAAAAAAAGCTGGCTCCAGTGGTAGAGTACTAGTCTTGAGTGAAAAAGTTAAATAGTGCTCGAGCCCCTAGTTCAAGCCCCAGTACCAGCATAAACACACGCATACACACACAAAATAAGAGATGGTGACAGATACATTAAAGCGTAATTTCCATTTTAAAAAGAAACATCCAGGCTGAGAATGTGGCTTAGTGGTTCAGTATTGACTAGCATGCATGAAGCCCTTGGTCGATTCCTCAGTACCACATAAATAGAAAAAGCTGGAAGTGGCACTGTGGCTCAAGTGGTAGAGTGCTAGCTTTGAACAAAAAGACGCTCAGGGACAGTACCCAGGCCATGAATTCAAGCCCCAGAGCGGGCAAAAAAAAAACAAAAAACAACAAACAAACAAAACCATCCAGCTATTTTCTGGGTGCTGGTGGTTCACATCTGTAACCCTAACTACTCAGAAACCTGAGATCTGAGGACTATAATCCAAAGACAGAGAAAGAAAATTGTGTGAGACTCTTAGCTTCAGTTAATCATCAAAAAAGGAGGAAGTAGAGCTGTGGCCCAAGTGTAGAATACTAGGCTTGAGCAAAAGAGCTCAGAGACAGTGCCCATGCCCCGAGTTCAAGCCCTAGGGATTAGCACAAAATAAAACCAAACAACAAAAACAAAAAAAAAACAGTAGAGCTGCTTGTGCATACATACACATGCCTCGGCCTGGTGTGCCTGACTCTACTTATTGTGCCCAGGTGGGGCAGCAGAGGGCTAAAGGGATGTAGGCTATACATATACATACACATATTAAATATTATAAGACTTGTCAGATAACTTCAACTTACTCTTTCATCAATGATTTTCATAAGCCATCTTTTAGTCAGGTTATGTCTTTTTACAGCCTAAAAAACAAGAGGGTTCTAAGTTTTTATAAAGTACTAGAAATGACTTCTGTATCTCTGAATAAAACAGACAAACCAGATGCACTGTGGGGTTAAGGGGACATTCAACATAGCTACGTTAAATATCAGGATAAAGGGAAATTATCTCTAGAATAGTATTTCAAAACATTTCCAAGATAGTATTTGCAATACTTTTCTGATAATAGTCTCTTTTTATCCTGCATTTAACTATTCCATTTTCAAATATAAACAAGAACACCAAGCTTCTTTATTATATGATGTATCCCTTCAGTGGTTACATATTATCTATAAACTTTGGGTCATAAAATTTACAGAATCTATTAGTAAAAATTACTGCAACTCCAAAGGAAGAAAGGAAGGAGGGAAGGAGGAAGGGAGGCAGGGAAGGAGGGAGGAACGGAGGGAGGGAGGGGAGGAAGGAAGGAAAGAACCCTAATGCCTAACACCATAAAAAAACAAACAAATGATCAGGGTGCCAGTGGTTCATCCTGTAATCCTAACTGGTCAGGAGGTGGAGTTCTGAGGATCGAGTCTTGAAGCCAGCCCAGACAGGAAAGTCTGTGAGACTCTTATCTCCAATTAATCACAGAAAAAAGCCAGAAGTTGAGCTGTAGCTCAAGTGGTAGAGTGCTAGCCTTGAGCAAAAGAAGCTCAGGGAAGGCACCCGGGCTCAGAGTTCAAACCCCAAGACCAGCAAAAACAAAAAAATCCAAAAAACGAGTGAATGAACAAATGAACAAAACAGGACAAAAATGTTAATAGTAGGTGAGTCTGGGATACAGAAGTGTACTTCATACTGTTTCCTGGAATTTTGAAAACAATGCTGTTTTGTTTTGGCCAAAATTAACACTTAGTAATAATAAATAATAAATAAATAAAGTAGTGAAGGTCTTAGATGCTGTATACCTAATACTCTCAGATGTCACTGAATGGAAGGGTAAGCATGCTTATCCACCCACATTTGTGGGACAAAGAGGAATGGAGAACAGAGCCCTCTTTGTCTGGCAGGAGTCTGATGGAGGATAAACTGGCTATGTGAAGTTAGATCCAAACTATTCTCAGCACTGCTACTGTTACATAGAACTCCCCATGGGCTGCTTCTGCAAATCTCAGCAATCACCCTGCTCGTTACCACTCCTGCTCTTTTATTGTATATGTGTCTGAGATGGACATGGTTGATCTTTGTAACCACTATGAAGCACTGTTTATGGCATATAAACAAACTCAGTAAATACACATACATACACTTTTTATTTCGTCGGTCATGAGCTTCAACTCTGGCCCTTGATGCTGTC
>NW_012267233.1:15041667-15046878 GCF_000151885.1 Dipodomys ordii
GCTTCAGTAAATATTTTATCAATGAAAAGTGAAACGCATATTTACTCAAAGCGAAAGCCATTACAAATAACCACAAAACGTAAATGTCCAATTCTGAAGGAACTTAAAGACCAAAGTAAAAGAATAAATATTCAAAAGAAGTTGAATAAAGTATCAACTTTGGCAAATGAAGCCAAGTAGAGTAAAAATCTCTGCTATAAACATAAACACAAGTCACAACACAAGTCACACAGAGAAATAGAGAATACTATATGGGATGTGTAAGAAATTTTAAAAATGCAACTATTTTCGATCCTGAAAATACCAATGAAACTGTATAGCAAAATCTCTCTCCACAACACAGAGGCACTGTTTCCCTTCCTAAAAAGAAACCAGTACTCTTCAAGGAGCCAATGGAAAGTTTTACTTGAATCACAATGAGCATACGTGTCAGCTGATCAGGGACAGAATATGCCATGAAAATAACTACTGGACACTACCTTCTTCTTGTTTGTTTTTTTTTGCTGTTGTTGTTATTATTTTTTTTTTTTTGCCAGTCCTAGGGCTTGAACTCAGGGCCTGGGCACTATCCCTAAGCTTCTTTTGCTCAAGGCTAGCGCTCCACCACTTGAGCCACAGTGCTACTTTCAGCATTTTCTAAATAGTTTATTGGGGATAAGAGTCTATGGACTTTCCCGTCCCAGCTGGCTTTGAAATGCAATCCTCAGATCTCTGAGTAGCTACCATTATAGGCATGAGCCACCAGCACCCAGCATTATCTATTTCTTTTAAATATTCACAAACACTAAATATCAGTCATAACTACAAAACTAACATTAAAATGTAAGTACTTAGGGCTAGAAAGGTAGCTCAGTTGTAGAGCATTTAGCTATCATAACCAAGAGAATGGTTCCTATCTCTAAACTGAAAACAAACAAAAAAACAAATGGACAATCCTAAATTGACACATATGTAAACATCCCGTAATTCAGATTTATCTTCCGTTTTTATTTCGTTTTAAAGAGAAGCTAATGGGGAAAAAAAACTTGCACTAAGGTAATCTTTGTTCTATCACTGTATTTCTAAACAAAGCTCAGAACTTTTGATACAAGTCTTAACATAAGCCTCAACTGCTGACAAATTTGTGTAAAAGATAATAAATAGGTCAAGTGCCGATGGCTCACGCCTGTAATCCTAGCTACTCAGGAAGCTAAGATCTGAGGATCATGGTTCAAAGTCAGCCCAGGCAGAAAAGTCTATGAGATTCTTATCTCTAATAAAAAACAAAACAAAAAACAAAAAACCCACTTGAAAACCAGAAGTGGCGCTGTGGCTCAAGCTGTAGAGCACTTGCCTTGAGCTGAAGAGCGCAAGGACAGCGCCTAAGCCCAGAGTTCAAGTCCCACGACTGACAAAATAAAATTAAATAATAGTAAAGGTTGAATCTGAACTTTAGAGAAATTTCCCTCAGGGCTAAGGGTATAGTTCATAATAGAGTGATTGTACAGTAGACAAAAAATGGGGGGAGGGGAGAAACTTTTCTCTATGCTGTATCATTTGTCTTGAGCTTACTGAAGAGGGGCTAACAGCTTCCCATCCCCATTGACTTTTTCTTCTCAGCCCTTGGTATAGGGGTCCTGGCTTTCAATCTTTACTGGGACTCTGTGACGTCACTCTTCCCAGAAATCTGGCTTGATACACACCTGAAGAGGTATACAACTGTCGGGCCCATCTGTGGTTGTCACTGAAAACCCTCTTTTGGTAGTTATTATAATGGGGACATAGGTCAGTGAAAAGATATCTAATTCTCTCATAGTTTAGCATATTTCTAAACCATGCATATCTGTTTATGAATGAGGGAGAGCTGTATCTACTTCAATATAAAACTGCTTAATATAAAAATCAAGCTACCTCTGTATATCACCTTAGCAATAACAATAAAATTTAAAAGAATCAAACTATATGAAGAATACTTTAGCCCAAAGGTTTCTTTTTATTTACTAATGTCTAAAATTCCCAACTGATAGGCAATTCTTCTAGACAAGGTAGTTTTAAGTATGTATATGAAACATGATAAATAGAAAGTTTCCCTTCACACACACAAAAAAATTCTTGTACAGCCTAGTCTGGAATCAAACACTGATATAAGGAGTAGTTGGAAGGTTAGAAAGAAAATGCATATTCTACTGCATCACAATTGGTAGGATTTACATCCTGCAATGAAGTAACTTGTATATAAAGAGATTGGCTGGGGCCTTATATAATTCTAGCTACTCAGGAGGTTAAGATCTGAGGATTGTTGTTCCTACTAAGTTTCAGGCAGTAAAGTCTGTGAGACTCTCTAATTATCCAGCAAAAAATGCCAGACTGGAGGTGTGGTTCAAATGGCAGGGTACTAACTATGAATGAAAAAGCTGAAAACAGAAGGCCCTTAATTCAAGCCCTAGTACCTACATAAAAACAAAACAGGAAGTTAGATTCCAATTTTGTCCTTTAAAAACACATCAAAGAACCATGCAAATTATCAGAGGATGATTTTAAATTGCTTAGCCAAAAGTAACATATCTTTATCTGAATGTTACATGAGCCTAACAATATTTTCAGAATAAATTTCAGCATTATTGTAATTATCTAAATTTTACTGATCAAAAAGCAGAAATTAAAGTATAATGGTGGCTCAGTGGTAGAGTGCTTGCCTTGCATGAATGAGGCCCTAGGTTCGATTCCTCAGCACCACATAAGCAGAAAAAGCCAGAAGTGGTGCTGTGGCTTAAGAGATAGAGGGCTAGCCTTGAGCCAAAGAGGTGAGGGACAGCGCCTAGGCCCAGAGTTCAAGCCCCACAACCGACCAAAAAAAAAAAAAAAAGGATAATGCATGTACATTTATTTTACCTTCCATAGTTCAATGGCTACTGGCTGATGTGGTGGTTTGTCACAGTATATGTCTTCAACAGCTTTTTTCCAGAACTGCATTCGCATTAGTCCAATTGTTTTCTCAGAAACAGAGTCTTTAACCTGTAAATTTTTAACACTTTTAACGTGTCAGTATTTTTGAGGACATTTTTTGAGCTAATCGAACTGTTTCATATCATGACTATGGTGGGGAATATAGGACTCTACATTTTTCAGCCCCTAAAACTGTACAAGACAGTTATTTAATGAATGATTTCCTTCCTTCCTTCATCTTTCTTTCCTTCCTTCTTTTTCTTTCTCTCTCTCTTCCTTCCTTTCTTTTGTAGGTCATGGAGTTTGAAATTAGGGCCTGGGCACTTGTGTTCAAGGCACTCTTCCACTTTGAGCCATGGTTTTCTGATGATTAATTGGAGATAAGGATCTCTTGGGACTTTCCTGCTTAGGCTGGTTTTGAACTGTAATCCTCAAATCTCAGCCTCCAGAATAGCTAGGATTACAGGGGTAAGCCACCAGCGGCTGAATGATTTTCTTCAAATGTATATACAGTCAAATTGGCCTCAAAATTGAAATTCTCCTGCCTCAATCTCCCAGGTGCTAGGATTACAGGTGTATAATACCATGCCCAACTCTACACATACTTTTTTTGGGAAGTGAACCATTTTAAAGAAACTTGACTTTGCATGGCATATTACCTGCTTCATAAAAATAGCACTATAACTACAGTCCAGTTATAAACAAGCAAATTTAATGATATATAATACTTTTATTTGATCTGTCATATAGTTCCCAGTTTTCAAATGACTCTATAATGTCCTTTATGATATTTATTTTTCCATCTATGTAGGATCTTGTCTAATTGTTTGTCGTTTTTAATTTTAAGTCACTTTAGCTTTCTATGTTTTACAGTGCTAGAGATCTAACTCATGGCCTTATACATAGGGTATGTAAGTGCACTACCAGTGAAATACATTTAGCTCATGAACCTCCTTTAGAAACATTTCAATAGCCTTTCTTTATCATTTATGACTTAAAATGTTAAATAAAAGAAAATTGGAACTAGGCTTTGAGTCTAATGAGAGAAAGAGAGACAGAGACTGAGATAGAGAGACAAAGAGCAAGGGGGGTAGAGATGCTTATTTGGGATTCATTTTATTTTTCACTGTGGTTATACATTCCTAGACTTAAATTACCTAAGAAGTGCATGTACTCTTCAAAGAATCAAAGCAAGCATGAAATGTCCACTTTTTTCTCTGTAGTGATATTAGCTTTTGTTTCTAGTCAAAATGTTAATATTTTCTCGCCTTGCTACTATTTAAGTCTGTGAGAAATCATTTAAGGTCATGGTCTCCATAAAAATTTGCCTCCTAGGTTGATTCTGTATTGTGATTTTTGCCTGATGTTTCTTTTGGCTGTTCTTTAGCAGTGCTGGGATTCTAAGCCAGGGTCTTGTGTATGCTAGGCAATACTTTACCACTAATTTTTATTCCTAGTCCTTTTTTTTTCTTTCAATTTCTTTTAAAATTAGAGAATATTAGCTGTATAAAAGTTTTATTGTGATATTTCCATTCATGCATATAATGTACTTTGATCAAATTTATTCCATGTTATTCTTCAGCCTTTGATTTTTTTCTTGGTGGGTTGGGGGTTGGTCATGGGGATTGAACTCTACGCCTATGCGCTGTCCCTCAACTCTTCAGCTCAAGGCTAACTGTCTACCACTTGAGCCACAGCGCCACATCCAGGTTTCTGGTGGTTAACTGGAGATAAGAATTTCACAGGGAAGCCAAGTACTGGTGGCTCAAGCCTGTAACCCTAGCAGGAAAAGTCTGGGAGACTTTTATGTCCAATTAGACAACTCAGAAAACTGGAAGTGCACTGTGACTCAAGTGGTAGAGCAATAGCCTTGAGCTGAAGAGCTGAGGGAACAGTGTTCAGGCCCAGAGTTCAAGCCCTATGAGCAACTCCCAGCCCCTTCTCCCTCCAAAAAAAGTCTCACAGTGACTTTCTGCCATTGCTGGCTTTGAACCTCGATCCTCAGATCTCAGCCTCCTGCATAGCCAGGATTACAGGCATGAGCCACCAGCACCCAGCACCTTTTTTTTTTTTTTTTTTGAGAGAAGGTCTCACTCACTATGTAACCTAAGCTGGCTTCAACTCTCAATCTTCCTGTCTTAGCCTCCTGTCTTAGCCTCCTGAGTGAGCCTCATAAGCAAGCATCACCATACTTAGCCCTGAATGAGGGAAGCAGTCCAATCATCTTTTTTTTTTTTGGGTCCGGTCGTGGGGCCTGAACTCTGGGCTCTACCACTTGAGCCACAG
>NW_012267233.1:15048103-15050023 GCF_000151885.1 Dipodomys ordii
AAAAAATGAAATGGTAACCTCTCTGTGTGACACCTTCATAACAACAATAAAATTATATTTAAAATATTAGAAAAATAAAGCAAAAAGGGCTAGGAGCATGGCTTAAGTAGTAGAGCACCAGGCTAATAAGCAGGAATCCCAGCACTGTCAGAAAAAACAAAATAAACAAAACTCTAGAATAGCATTTCCAGAAACATTAAGTTCATTAGCTGATTTTATTACTTATACTGAATTAAGCCTAGTTAGCAGGAGAAAGAAATTATTAGCAGACTTTAAATACAACTAACACAGAAATTACAACTATATTTCCTTATTATTCAGCATTAGATACATTATAACATCATCCTTTTGTTGTTGTTTGGATTTTTTTTTTCTTTTTTGGTTGTGGGGCTTGAACTCAGGGCCTGGGTGCTGTTGCTAAAATTTTGTGTGCAAGGCTAGTGCTCTACCATTTTTAGCCACAGCTCTACTTCCAACACCATCTTATAAAAAATATTTGAAGATATTCTAATACCAGCCTGAGCCAGTTCCACATTGAAAGCCCTCAGTGCAAAAGCAGAGCTTCGGGATTCTGCAGGGAGAAGCAGGGAGCATAAATAGCTTTCATAATCTCTCTTCCTGTAACAGAAAAAAAGAAAAGTAGTTACTCGTCACTTGCCAAACTGCAGTTAAAATACTGATCAAAATTAACGATACAATGAGGCTTCAGTTCAGAATAGGCTATTTTTCATCTCATAATTTCTCTAAATTATAAAAACTGGACCCTTAACATCAGGTTAGTTTAGCAATAACTATTTTTACTTATAAGCACTTATACTTTGCTTTTAATAGGAATTCAAGCAAGAAGTTAAGAAAATAAGTCTAGTATTGGTATAAACTTAGTTTTTAAAGTAACATAGAAATAAGACACAGAGACTGATATGCACACACTTCCCGGAGCATTTGCTTCTAGTAGTATTAATAACCTTTGGATTCCTGGCACCGAAGAACAATCTTAGCACCTGGACCTTGGTTCCTAAATTCTGCTAAGGCTTCATAGAGGAATGATTGACCCCAGACCTGGGGCAAAGAAAACATGAAAAGATCTAAACCATTTTGAGTAAAAAGTATAGAAATATTCAAAGAATGGAGAAATGTGTTGAAAGAACACAGAAACTGCTGCATTTGAGACTACTGAGCTGGGTGCTGGTGCTGCATGTTTGTAATCCTAGCAATTGAGAAGGATGAGACCTGAGAATCAATGTTCGAAGCCAGTGTTACACTGGCAGACAAATCCAAGAGACTTTCATCTCCAAAATAACCAGCCTAAAGCAAGAAATGGACGTTGGCTCAACTGGTAGAGTGCCAATGGTGATTGAAAAGACCAAGGGAGAGTTGGAGGCCCTGAGCTCAATCCCAAGTACTAGGGAAAAAGAGAGAGAGACTAAGCAAGAGTATGGTTTGAGTCCAAGAGTTTGAAGCCAACCTGGACAACATAGCAAAACTTTGCCCAAAAATAACAGCTGAAGCTGTTAAGTCAGTGGTAGAGTGCTTCCAGGCACTACCAGGCCCTACATTACAAGAAAACATTAAGATTTTGATTGCAGGTCAGCCAGGAGCACATACACACATATGTACACATTACACACACACATACGCATAGATAACAAGGTCTTTAAGAAAAAAGGGAAGAAGAAGCAGGGCAGTGGTGGCTCATGCCTATAATCCTAGCTACTCAGGAGGGTGTGATTCGAGGATGGAGGTTCAAAGCCAGCCCCAGCAGGAAAGTCCCTCTGAGATTCTTATCACCAATTAACCACTCAAAAAGCCAGAAGTGGCACTGTGGCTCAAGTGGGAGAGTGCTAGCCTTGAGCTGAAGAGCTGAGGGACAGTGCCCAGGCCCAGAGGTCAAGCCCCAAGATAGATGGGGGGGGGGTGAGA
>NW_012267233.1:15051203-15078585 GCF_000151885.1 Dipodomys ordii
CCCCGGCCTCTTCCCCGACCGCAGCGGCGCGCGCGGCGTCCTCGCGGAGCAGAGCCAGGTGTCGCTGTGGTCCTCTGCATCCAGGCCTGCGCCGCTCTCAGGGAGTTAGATGCGAAGGAGGCCCGCCCCAGTCCCGTCCGTCCGTCCTTCTCCGAGATAACCCCTCCCATGTCTATCCTCAAGCGACCCCTGATCACCTGGGACAGGTAACGAGTTGCTCGCGTCTCCAAAAAGGAGCTGCACAAGTTAGTCCAGCCATTCCAGCGCCTCAAGTCGCCCTGAGAGCGGAACACGCTTGCGTGTGCGATCACACTGTCCCAGGAGTGACCATCCCGCGCGTGGCCAGAACACGGCCCTGCCGGAATTCCCAGGCGAGGCGACTACCAGCTGCCGGTACCAGCTTCCCAGCAGCCGGCGATCCAATAGAGACTCAACTGCTTAACAACCAACCACTATCGGTGACTCCCTCCCGCACTCCCCCACCCCCGCCGGGGGCGGGCTGACGGCCTCGGCACTCCTAAGTTTCTTGAGGGCGCAGCCATTGTTTGGTGATCTAGTTTATCCTCCCTGCCAGCCTGTTAGGCATTATAAAAGCCAAATTGCCTCCATTTACAATGTAATTCTAAGAGTGGGTTAAGATTCAGACACTCCAAATATCTGCATTACTGCAATGTGCAGATTTGGGGAAGGAAGGAGGAGCAGAGGATGCCATGCATCAGAGGCTGTTCTTCTGGACCTCCAGGCTCCAACATGAAATTCTAAAGAGTCTGAAGTTTATCAGTAAGGCCTCCAGGTCCTTATAAAGACAGAATATGAAGGTAGAAGGATAAAGTTTGTTACCTTGATTTAAAACTATTAAATATCTGTTCACATGGTGTATGGGACTCCTTTAGTGCTCTAGCACACAGACCTGCCAAAGATTAATTGGATCTAATTTCTATCACTAACCTGTTGGTCCAGCCAACAGCCACTTACCGCTAGATCCTAGTAATATATCCTGCCTCCAATTTGCCCAAACTGCTGCAGCCAGACTAGTTCTTTCTAAAATGTACATGGGTAGCCAGGCGCCAGTGGCTCTCACCTGTAATCCGGGGCAGGAAAGTCCCCGTGAGACTTTTAGCTCCAATGAACTACTCAAAAAAGCCAGAAATGGTGCTGTGGCTCAAGTGGAATACTGCTAGCCCTGAGCACAAAGAGGCTCAGGGACAGCACCCAGGCACCGAGTTCAAGCCCCAGGATCAGAAAAAAAAAAAAATCATGAAATGTACATCCGATTGTGGCCCTTCCTACTCAACATTTTTTTTGTTGTTGTTGGTCGTGGGGCCTGAACTCTGGGCCTGGGTGCTGTCCCTCAGCTCTTCAGCTCAAGGCTAGCGCTCTACCACGAGAGACACAGCTCTACTTCCGGCTTTTTCTGCTTATGTGGTGCTGAAGAATTGAATCCAGGGTCTCATGCATGCAAGCCAAACACTCTATCACTGAGCCACCTTCCCAGCCGGAGAGATTTTATTTTGTTTTGTTTTTGGTCGGTCGTGGGGCTTGAACTCTGAGCCTGGGCGCTGTCCCTGCACTCTTCAGCTCAAGGCGCAAGCTGTACTGCTTGAGCCACAGCACCACTCCCGGTTTTCTAGTGGTTTATTGGAGATAAGAGTCTCTTGGACTTTCCTGCCCGGGCTGTCTTTGAACTGAGATCCTCAGAATTTCAGCCTCCTGAGTAGCTAGGATTACAGGCGTGAGCCACCAGCGCCCGGCCCCTACTCAATAATCTTTAGTGTGCTTTAGATGGAGTCTGGCTTCTCCGAAACCTTTCAGCCTCAACTCCAGCCATTTGTGAGACTATCCCTCAGGCCCAGTCCCTACTGTCCTTTCTTTCCTCTGAGTTTCTTTTAGTTCTGACAGACATGTACTACTGCTTTCAATACCACACTTTAAACCTGCTGTATTAAAAAAAAAATCATCCGTCCACATGTCCAGTACTGATCCTCTGCCCATCTAAGCCTTTACCCATCTGGGCATCTTGTACCAAAATCCAAATCAAACAAACTTTTCTTCATTTATTTGGACTGTGTATATCTTTTTATAATTAACCAATAAAAATTCTGGAATCATCTTTACGTCTTACCCTTTCTATATCTAATTGGTCAGGTCTATTATCTTTTTGTTCTTCACATATGTTTATCCCTGGTAGCATAAGTTAGTGCAAAACTATGTGGATTCAGATCCTGGCCCCATCTCCTAGTACTTTGTAACCCTGGGTGAGTTGTCTACTATTCCTTGAGCATCAGTGTTCTCAACCATAAGACTTACAGGATGACTGTTAGTAGAATTCAATGGATTAATACATCTAAAGCACCCAGGAGAGTACTCAGCCATGATATGCACTCAAGGAAAATGATATTTATGGGAAAATATTATGAAGGCTTTTCAGTATATAATATATATATATATACATGTATACATATATGATTGCTTGTGTCTTTTGTGAAAAGCTACTCACTCTGCAGAATATTTGCTTCCCTGAAATCTTTGCAGGTTTCATTTTCTGAGCTATTTTTAGCTTTGTTTTTTTTTTTTTTTGGGGGGTCCGGTCGTGAGGCCTGAACTCTGGGCCTGGGTGCTGTCCCTCAGCTCTTCAGCTCAAGGATAGCGCACTACCACTTGAGCCACAGCGCCTCTTCCGGCTTTTTATCTTATGTGGTGCTAGGGAATTGAACCCAGGGCCTCATGCATGCAAGGCAAGCGCTCTACCACTGAGCCACCTTCCCAGCCCTATTTTTAGCTTTGTAAGTTGCAGAATATTGACAAAAATGTAAATGGTTCTTGTCCATTAATGTGCAAAGTGTGCCCAGATTCAGTGGATGAGATTCAGTGGATGATTGTTTTGCCAAGTTCATGTCTATTAAACTAATTGGTTGATGTATTCCCTAAAGGCTTATTCTTTTTTTTCTTGCTTATGTGGTGCTGAGGAATCAAACTCAGGGCCTCAGGCATGTAAGGCAAGCGCTCTACCACCGCTCTACCACCGAGCCACCTTCCCAGCCCCCCTAAAGGCTTATTCTTGTCTGGAAATTTGGATACTCCTTTCAGCTAGTCTTCACATTTTACTAGTTTCCTCCTAAATTAATAAGCTCAATGAAATTTTATTTTGTATTGGTAGTTGGGCTTGAACTGAGAGCCTCACACTCTTGCTTAGCTTTTTCACTCAAGGCTAGCACTCTACCACCTGAACCACAGTTCTATTTTTGGCTTTTTGGTGGTTAGCTGTAGATAAAGAGTCTCATCAGCTGGGTGCCGGCGGCTCACGCCTGTAATCCTAGCTACTCAAGAGGCTGAGATCTGAGGATCACGGCGCTCAAAGCCAGCTCAGGCAGGAAAGTCCGTGAGACTTTTATCTCCAATAAACCACTAGAAAACTGGAAGTAGCGCTGTAGCTCAAGCAGTAGCGTGCTAGCCTTGAGCTAAAGAGCTGAGGGATAGAGCCCAGGCCCAGAGTTCAAGCCCCATGACCGAACAAAAAAAAAAGAGAGTCTAATCATCTTTCCTGCCCAGGCTGGTGTTGAACCACAATCCTCAACCTCTTGAGAAGGTAGGTGCTGGTGAGTCACAGCACCCAATGATTTAAATGAAATTTTGGCCTATTTATTCTGTATTTGAGGCAAGTGTTCTACTACTGAGACACCTTCCCAGCCCCTTTTTCTGTATTTGAATGAAATTCATGATTATATAATATTTGAAAATTTATCAGCCATCATTAGCTATTCATTAGCTGTTTCATTTGTTAATTCATTTCTAGACTGAAGAGTCTATCTTGAAAAAGCCATTTCTCGTTATCCCAAATACATACTAAAGGAGTTTCAAGCCTATAGATATGTAAACCTAAAAGCAGAGGTGTTAATCAATTATTTGTTGCTGTGACAAAACTTTATTTTGGCTTATTTTTCTGACCATGGTCACTTAATCCTTATGCTTTGGGACCCATGGCAGGTGTATAGAGTAGGAATCTACTCACCTATGATGACAGGGAAGCCAAGAGAAAGGAAGGAATAGGGTCCCAATATCACTTTCAAAGGCATGTCCCCAAGGATATGTACTGTCTCTCACTGTATATAACGTGTATATAAATATGTATACAATTGATTGCATATCTGTATATAGATCAAGCTAAAGTATAGGGCACACATGTGTAAAATATCATGGTGAAACGTATTTGAACAATGAACAAAATGAATACGAGGGAGGTGAAATATGTCCTGGGGTATAGGTATTGGATGGAGAGGGAAAGGTGAATGAAGGTGAATATAGTAAAAATATTTCCTACATATGATTGAAAATGAAATAATGAGGCTTTGTTGAGATTGGGTTCAGAAGGAGGAGAAAAAAATAACATACTAGTGATAACATATGAACAATTGTTTTTTATACATATTACTGTAGGGTTTTGAATAATTGTAAGCATATGAAAATATTTCTTTAGTCTAATTTTCTGGTATCAAAATCAGTATTTTTTCTTTTTTTTGGTCAGTTGTAGGGATTGAACTCTGGGCTTGGGCACAGCCCCTCAGCTCTTCAGCTCAAGGTGAGCGCTCTACCACTTGAGCCATAGTGCCACCTCCGGTTTTCTAGTGGTTTATTGGAGATAAGAGTCTCACAGACTTTCCTTACCCGGACTGGCTTTGAACCGAGATCCTCAGATCTTAGCCTCCTGAGTAGCTAGGATTACAGGCGTGAGCCACCGGCGCCTGGCAGTATTTTTTCTTTATTGAGATTAAGTGATTACATAAATTTCACAGCATTGTAGATAGTGATACTTAGCTAAAGTCACAAACACATTTTAACATTCAAAAGGCGCAGTGTCATTATCATGGTCTATAAGGCTTATGAACTCTACAAACTTTGACACTACAACTATTTTTTCCAAATCAGGTGGTATGTCCATTTCTATCCTTTTGCTTAGTGTAAGCTGTTCCTTTTCTCTCCCATTCTCTTCCTCCCATCACTGCCCTTGAGTTGCTTAGTTGACTTTCATCAATGTCCAGTGCAGCTGATGGGCCCCTCTGTTGTATTTTTACCCATTTCCCTCCGATTTTGTGCCCTTCTCCTAGCTTCCCTCCGATGTGCACATATGTGCACAAATACCATATGTGGGCTCAAGAACATACAGTCATCTAAAAATGATGTGACAAGTTAAGAAGAGGTCCTTTGTTTCTTGAGTCCTGTTTATTTTGTAATATCTTGTTGCATTTTGAATTTAACATCCACATCAAAATCAGTATTTTTGATATATGTACAAGCTTTATTCAAAGTTACAATTAAAGGAGAACTTCAGTGCAAAAAGTTGATGTCAACAAAAAGGCAATATACGCAGACAAATCTGAGAGATTCTTTTTTTTTTTGGGGGGGGTCCGGTTGTGGGACCTGAACTCTGGGCCTGGGCGCTGTTCCTCAGCTCTTCAGCTCAAGGCTAGCACTCTACCACTTGAGCCACAGTGCCACTTCCAGCTTTTTCGGCTTTTTTCTTTTTGCTTATGTGGTGCTGAGGAATCGAACCCAGGGCCTCAGGCATGCAAGGCAAGCGCTCTACCACTGAGCCACCTCCCCAACCCCAAATCTGAGAGATTCTTATCTCCAGTTACCCAGCAAAAAGCCAGAAGTTGAGGTGTGGACATGTTGCATTGAAACCCCTTGTATAAGAAGTAGGACACTGGTGGCCCCTCATGCCTGTAATCCTAGCTACTCAAGAGACTGAGATCTGAGGATTTCAGATAGAAGCCAGCTCAAACAGGAAAATCCATGAAACTAACCACCAAAGAGCTGAAAAAATTGTAGCTCAAGTGGTAGAGTGCTAGTTAGCCTTGAGCACCAGGAAAGCTCAGAGACAGTGTTCCAGGCCCTAGTTCAAATCCCAAGACTACTGTGTGTGTACATATGCATGTGCATGCACATATACACGCACCACAGAAGCACAATTTTCAAATAACTGATCTGTGTAGTCATATGAAACATAGTAACATTTCTTTTACAATTTATCACAATGAAGGTTGGTCTTGGTTGTTTGCTACACTGTTCTAAATATTACTCCACCCATGTTTTTTCCATGGCCTTTGTTAAGAAGTGACTAGTGGTTGATGCCTGTAATCTCAGCTACTCAGGAGGCAGAAATGAGGAGGATCAGTTTGTGGCCAAACCTGGCAAAAAGTTAGCAAGATCTATCTTAACCAATTGACCGGATGTGATGGTACACATTCATAATCCCAGATATGGTACAGACATAAGGAGAAGGATCCCAATCCAAAACCAATCCCAGTCAAAGGCTGGCTCCAGGCAAAAGTGAGACACTAAAATAAAAAAAAAAAGTGAGGAAGTAAAAAAGAGCTGAAAGTATGGCTCAAGTGGTAGAGCACCCAGCCTTGAAGGTGTCAATTTCTTAGTTCAAACACCAGTAAGGGAATTGTGAGGGTGGGAGTTGGGGGAAAGATGTAAAAAGAGGAGAAAAAACAGGAGAAGGTCTTTGGATGAGGAGAAGGAGGAAAGAGAGAAGCAAAGAGGAAGAAGAGGAGAAAAAGCTAACTCCATTCTTTATGTTGAGTCAGGCTGACCTATTACCTGATTAAAACAATAATACTTCTAGCTCTATGTCCTGAGTAACTGGGATTGCTCTGTGCCTGTTCTGGAGCTTACTTCCAAAGTAAATACCCGGCTACAATCAGTTAAACATCCTGACAAAGAATGCTGTCTCTCCAAGGCCTTCAGGGATCAACCAATGTCTCCTGAGTTCATTTTGTTTTATACAGGGTTTTCCTATATATATGAGACAGACAGACAGACAGAGATGTCAATAAAGGAAATCTGGAAAACACATAAATACAAATACTCTAAAACAATTACTACTGAATTATAATAGTAACTCAAAACAATTACTATTTTAATTTTTATACTTTTTCATCATTTTTTTCTATGTAGAGGGTTTTCCTTGTTTTTACATATTACTTCTACAATAGTATTAGCTTGGTCTAAAAATATCATACACATTTTCTTATGCTATTATTTATTTATTGAGAATGTGCCATATGCTTACATAGGCTCCTTGCTAAGATGGCAAGACGTATAAATCTAGCCATGTTCTATACCCTCAAAGAGCTTATTGTTTGTTTTTGTTTTTCAGACAAGTTCTCAATATGTAGCCCACAGTGAGTTTGAACTAACAATCCTACCTCAGGTTCCTGCATACTGGGATTATAGGCCTGTATTACTACATCCAGCTTGAGTTTAAAAATAAACTCAAGGGGCTGGGAAGGTGGCTCAGAGCGCTTGCCTTGCGTGCCTGAGGCCCTGGGTTCGATTCCTCAGCACCACATAAAAGAAAAAAGCCGGAAGTGGTGCTGTAGCTCAAGTGGTAGAGTGCTAGCCTTGAGCTGAAGAGCTGAGGGACAGTCCCCAGGCCCAGAGTTCAGGCCCCGCGACTGGACCCCCCCCCAAAAAAAAGAATAAACGCAAAAGACATTAAGCAAAAGGGGGGGGAGCAGTTGGGGGGAGAGAGTGCTCAGACTTGTAATTCTAGCTACTCAGGAAGCTGAGAATTGAGAATGGAAGTTTGAAGACAGCCCAAGCAGACAAATCAGAGAGATTTCCTAACTCCAGTTAACCAGCAAAAAGCCAGAAGTTGAGGTGTGGACATATTGAATTAAAACCCTTTGTACAACTACTACTTAAGATAATATAAATTAAAATAAAATATTTTCTCCTCCCACATAAATAAATATTTAAAAACGGAAGAGGTGTGACTCAATTAGAAGAGCAACAAAAGAGAGAAGGAAAAAGCTAAAGCAAGAGTGGGAAGCACTGGAATTCAAGCCCCAGTACCAACACACACACACACACACACACACACACACACACATATTAGGCAAATAAAAATCATTACAAATAAATATATAATTATAAAATGTGATAACTGCTATTGTACTAATAAGAATGTAAGTTCAACTATGAAACCAAGACACAAAATAGTAAGAATTAAACAAAGTAGACTCAAGCTATCATGGGTTGCATGATAGTCCAATGTCTCAAAAGTCCTATCCTAGGAAATTCCTGAGTACCAGGCAAATTTGGATGATTGTCACCCCACCCATACTATTGTTACCATTCCTGTTTGCTAGAAGAGGAAAACAAGATATGGAAAGGTTAAGTAACCTGCCCAACATCCCATACCTAGTCATCAACAGCAGCAGCATTTGCATCTAGGAGTCTCTCTGCTTCATCTGCCCATTTTTCTGCCAGGCAAAGAGTGAATGTGGAGGGGCTGGGAAGGTGGCTCAGTGGTAGAGCGCTTGCCTTGCATGCATGAGGCCCTGGTTCGATTCCTCAGCACCACATAAGCAAAAAGAAAAAAGCAGGAAGTGGTGCTGTGGCTCAAGTGGTAGAGCACTAGCCTTGAGCTGAAGAGCTGAGGGACAGCACCTAGGCCCAGAGTTCAGGACCCACGACTGGACCCAAAAACAAAACAAAACAAAGAGTGAATGTGGAGAAGAATGTTCCATAGGAGGAAAGTGCATGTGCAGTGCCTTAAAGAGCAGAGTGAGAGCTGGGTAGCCGGCCTTTGCTGAGTGTATAGGATGGTGCCTTTGGGAGACTGGAGAGGTAAACAGGGATCAAATGGTGTGGGGCTTTGTAGGCTGCATTGGGATTTGGAGACTGCATACTGAATGTACTGGCAAGCCATTGGAGAGACTAAAGCAGGGGCCTGACATAATGTTGTTACATTTGAAGACACTTTCCTTTTTGTTTGGAGAATAGCTTGGAAACAGGGACCAGGTAGGACCAGAGTCGCTGGTGACTTGGGGATACATGTAACCAAGGAGATGGAAAAAAAAAAAACAGACTAAATTTCAGACAGAATTTGCTGATGCACAAGAGGTCAGGGAAAGGATGCACCTGCTCCTTCATTATGGAGCATCCTCAGCTCAGAGATTCTTCTGGTTAAAGAATCTAACCATCTCCCCAGTGATTTGATTCAAACAGTGTGTGCTTCCCTGATTTAGGCTTCCTGTCATTGCTGCTCCCCACATCCAGTTTCCCTTCTATGGTGACATTGTCTCATGTACTCTTTTGCCAGGGCTTGGCCTGGATCCAGATCTGCTTGTCCTCAGCCTGCCATTAGCTTGGGATGACAAAGCATGCTGCACTGCACCCAGTTATGGGTTGAGAAGGGTCTCATGAACTTTTGTATCCAGAGTGACCTCAAATTGTGATCCTCCAGTTATCAGGCTTCCTATGAGCTAGGTATGCAGGCAGGAGGTGTCCAGCATCCAGCTCCTGAGTCAGGACTTCACTGTATAGCCCAGGCTGACCTTGTACTTTGGATCTTCCTGCCTCATACATTTTGGGACTGTAGGTGTACAACACCACCTGGCTCCTAAAGCTAACTTTAAAGTTTACAAGAGTGGGGCACTGATGGCTTATGCTCTCATATTTACATTTTATTTACTCAGGAGGCTGAAACTTGAGAATTAATTGAAGCCAGACCAGAAAGAAAAGTCCATGATATTCTTATCTCCAATTAACCAGAAGTGGAGGTGTGTTCCAAGTGGTAGAGCACCAGTCTTGAGGGTGGGAGAAGCCAAGAAATAGTTGAGACCCTAAATTCAAGCCCCAGTACCAGCACACTAACAAAAATGCTTACAAGAAAAACAGGAAGCAGATAAATAACATTGAAGAAATAATGAAACGAACTTGTAAAACTCAAAGGAAACCCCTATAGTTCATCTGAAATTAGGTCATAAAAGATTATACCTTCCATTTTGAGATATTCCTCTCTCCTCTTTTCTTCCCTCTCCCACACCCCTTCATTCCCTCACCCCCCCCATCCTTCTCTCCCTCCTAGCATTTGGGAGGCTGAAGCAGAAGAACTGAGTTTGAGGCCAACCTGGGCTATATAGCAAGACCTGTGTCAAAAAAACAGCAGCAATAACAAGCAAACAAAAATAGAAAAGCAAACTAAAAGTATTTATATCAGAATTGTGTTAAATTTAGACCTAACATGAAAAAATTTTAAATATTGAGCCTTCATAAAACATTTTAATAATATAATTCAGGGGCTAGGAATGTGGCTTAGTAGTAGAGTGCTTGCCTAGGATGAATGAAGCCCTGGGTTCGATTCCTCAGTACAGCATAAACAGAAAAGGCCGGAAGTGGCACTGTGGCTCAAGTGGTAGAATGCTAGCCTTGAGCACACTCAGGGACAGTACCCAGGCCCTGAGTTCAAGCCCTGGGACTGTCAATATATATAATATATATAATATATATAATATATATAATATATATATATTATATATATTATATATATATAATTCATCTTATTCATATACTTCCCTATTAGGTGACTCTTATATTAACAATTACTAAAATGATGAGAAGTACTGATACACTGAATTTGTGTTTTTTTTTTCCATATCAAACTTTTTTGTGTGTGTATGGTGGTGGTACTAGAGTTTGAACTCAAGGCCTTTTGCTTTTGTAGGCAGACGCTCTATTACTTGAGCCACATCCCCAGTCCTTTTATGCTTTAGTTATTTTTTCAGATAGGGACTTACATTTTTTGCTTAGGATCAGCCGAAATACACCTCCCTTATAGATGAGGTCACAGATAAGCACCACCCTGTCTGGCTTTTTGAGATGGAGACTTAGTAACTTTTTGCCAGGGCTGGCTTCAAACCTCAATCCTTCTCCCCTCTTTCTTCTAGTAGCTAGAATTACAGTCATGAGCCACTATATCCAGCTTCATGCTATGCAACTGTAACAAACTAATTAGAGTTATCATAAAGTTATCACAGGTTCAGAGCTTTGTCCCTCAAGGTTGTCCCCAATTCAGACATCAATAGCAAGTAGTGAGTCCTCAGGTTGCACACACTTCTGTTCAACATGGCTATAAATCAGAGATTCCCAGGACTCTCTTCCTCAGGTCTAATAATTTGCTATAATGACTCCTATGACTTTGGGGAACACTACATACATACAGTTACTGATTCATTATAAAGGATATAAATGAACAGCCAGTAAAAGAGGTGCAAAGGGTAAGGTTTGTGGGAAGGGATTTGGAGCATACAATCTTAAGGCACTCTCTCAGCACCTTGATTTATTCACTAAGCCAGAAGAGCTCTGAACCACATAGTTGAGGGATTTTTATTGAGGCTTCATCATGCAGGCATAATTAATTATTAACTAAATTGCCAGCTCCTCTCCCCTCTTCAGAAGATAGCCACAGAACTGGATGTTCCAGGCTTCTTGTGAGCACAAGAGTCACCACATTAGAAAAAAAAAAAAGATATACTATTACTCAGAAAATTCAACTATTTGGCTGTTTTGTGTCAGGCACTTGTGGAAAGAGGTCAAATATATTTTTCTTACCTTGTCACAATTTGGGTGTTGAATCTTTGTCCATAGCTGTGATTATGACCTTAGTGGATAGCTTTAAGTCAAAGCTGTGATTTTTATTTTTATTTATTTATTTATTGCCAGTTCTGGGGCTTGAACTCAGGGCCTGGGTGCTGTTCCTGCCTCTTCAGCTCAAGGCTAGTGCTCTACCACTTGAGCCACAGTGCCACTTCAGGCTTTTTCTGAGTAGTTTATTGGTGATAAGAGTCTCGGATTTTCCTGCCTAGGCTGGCTTCAAACTGCAATCCACAGATCTCAGCCTCCTGACTAGCTAGGATTACAGATGTGAGCCACAGGTACCCAGCTAAAGCTATGACTTTTTTAAGGTATCTGACATTGCCATTTCACAAACTGTGAATAAAAGTATCACATGAATTGTATTTAAAAATGTGCTACTTTAATAGGCAAACAGATATTTCACTTAACCTTCACTTATTTGATTAGTGAGAAAGGACATTTTAAAAAATTTGTTTACTACGTATTAGTACTTTCACTCTGTGTTTGCCTTTGTTTGTGTTGGCAATGCTGGGTATGGAACCTTGTGAATGCTTCAGCAAGGGAACTACCACTGAGCTTACAGATATCAATAGCACACCAATCCTCAGTCCCTGGGGTTTTATAGCTGTTGTTGTTGTTGTTGTTAATAACCTGGAATTTATTTCAAAGTATAATTTTTTCTTACTTTTTTCTGTTTTTGGTGGTAAAGATCAAACCCTTGCCAAGCACATGCTAGGCAAGTACACTACCATTCCCAGACTCTCATTTCTATATTTTGATGATCTGTGTTTCCTTTTTATTTATATGATTTTTATATACTTTGATTTGTTAAATCTGTGTCATTATATCAAATAATCAGCTCAGTAGACTAGAGATGTAGCTCAGTAGTAGAACCTAACATATATGAGGCCCTGGAGATTGATCCCTACCATGACAAAAAAAAAAAAAAAGGAAAGAAGGAAGGAACATTTTGAGTAATTAAAAACAAACATTTCCCCCTAGAATTACTGGGGATGAAACCTAGAACCTCGTTCAGGCTTAGGCAAGCATTGTACCACTGAGGCATACCCACGGCCTTGTTATTGTTTATTTCATTTTATTTTAAAAGATGTACAAGCTGGGCACTGGTGGTTCCTGCCTGTAATCTTAGCTGTTTAGGAGGCTAAGGTCTGGAGGATCTAGGTTTAAAGCCAGTCTGGACACAACCATACAGGTTCTATCTCCAAAATAACCAACATAAAGCCAACTAGATTGAGAGAGAGAGAGAAAGAAAAGAGGTAACACTGTCTAAAAAGAAATGTACTCTTTATCTGACTTATGTAACTGTAACTCCTCTGTACATCACCTTTATAATAGCAATTAAAAGTTAAAAAAAAAAGCCAACTGGAGGTGTGGCTCAAATGGTAGCATGCCAGCCAAACAAGTAAGCAAACTGAACAAATAAAGGTGGAGTTCAAGCTCCAATACCAGGGGGGAAAAGGTATATATAGTTATTGAATGAATTAAATAATACAAAAGCATGCATAGTAAAAAAATGAAAGTTCTCTGTCTCCCAACCCTTTGTTGCTACTGGTGAGGAATATATGGGATATCTATTTTTATTTTTTTCCATGCTTAGAATTGAACCCAGGGTCTTGCACATGCTAGGCACTGTACCATATGTTAGAACTCTATAATTTTTCTTTGTGTTTCTATTTTTTTTTTTTTGATCCGGTCGTGGGGCCTGAACTCTGGGCCTGGGCGCTGTCCCTCAGCTCTTCAGCTCAAGGCTAGCACTCTACCACTTGAGCCACAGCGCCAATCCTGCTTTTTTTTTTTTTTGCTTATGTGGTGCTGAGGAATCGAATCCAGGGCCTCATGCATGCAAGGCAAGCACTCTACCACTAAGCCACCTTCCCAGCCCTGTGTTTCTATTTTTTGTTTTGGGAGGCAAAGTCTCCCTTTATAGCATAGCCTGGCCTTGAACTCATGATCATCCTTCCTCTATCTACTACATACTGAAATTACAGGTGTGCACCATCATGCCCCAGCTGGTTCCTAGATGTTTGACATAAGGATCTGGGAAATGGGATATATTTTCTTCAACTAAGGAATGTGGGGACTTTAAGAGCTTGAGGATATTTTGGTACACACTTTCCAAATGATAGTCCTTGAAATAGAAGCCTTAAATGCAACATGACACATTACTGAACTCTGCCATTGTCCTGGGTCTTTATTCTTTGACTTGTCATGTCCTACTTTGTAGGAATGTCCTTTTAGTGTTTACAAGTATTCTTGAGTTTGCTTTCTGTTAACTTTGATGACTGCTTCCTGATATTGATAGGGGCTGGATTTTCATTCCCTGGTCAATGGGGCTTCAAGAGGAGAGACTTGGGCTAGGAATGTGGTTCAGTGGTAGAGTGCTTGCCTAGCATTCATGAAGCCCTGGGTTTGATTCTTCCGTACCACATAAACAGAAAAAGCCAGAAGAGGCGCTGTGTCTCAAGTGGTAGAGCTCTAGTCTTGAGCATAAAGAGGCTCAAGGACAGTGCCCAGGCCTTTGCTTTATCAAATGTTGCAATGATTTGCAAGGAGAGCCCTCAGGTATGCTAATTCACCTCCATCTTTTGTTTCATTAGGGTCATTAAAGGAGAACACAGCTTGGAACTGCTGGACCTGGAACAGCCAGTTTGGAATTAATCAGTTAAAACAGTGAGTTTGTGGTTGCTGTTGATGTTGTTACTGTGCATAACAGTGCCAAGTAAAGCTTCTAGTCCACCTTAAACTCTGCAAACTGGTTCAGGGAACACTAGCTTTTAAAAACATCAGAAAAAGTTGGACTCTGACTGCTCTTGCTTGGAATCCTAACTACCCAGGTTTGAAACTAACCCAGGCAGAAAAGTCTTTGAGACTTTTCTTGTCAATTAATCAGCAAAAGTGGAGATGTGGCTTAAGTGATAAGAGCATCAGCCTTGAGTGGAAAAAGCCATGTGATATAGCATGAGGCCTTGGAATTCAAGTCCCAGTACTGGCAAAAACAAACAAACACCAGAATATCCAGTGTTGAGGCAGAAGCAAGGGTCTTTGTCTTTCCTATCCCCCCCCCACCCCCCAATATAACCAGTTTGAAGCCTGTGTATGTCTGTGCTCTCCCAATGACTCAGAGGTGTCTCTGATTTCCTGCCAAAAAGACACTTGCTAAGTTGTTTTTCTGAGAATGACATGGCTGGTGTGGAGCTATTCTTTTTTATTTTTCACCAACTTCATTTTAGCCTTTAAAAATTATTAGCACAAGCCGGGCGCTGGTGGCTCACACCTGTAATCCTAGCTACTCAGGAGGCTGAGATCTGAGGATCGCGGTTCAAAGCCAGCCCCGGCAGGAGAGACCGTGAGACTCCTATCTCCAATAAACCACCAGGAAACCGGAAGTGGCACTGTAGCTCAAGTGGTAGAGCGCTCGCCTTGAGCTGAAGAGCTGAGGGACAGTGTCCAGGCCCAGAGTTCAAGCCCCACAACCGACAAAAAAAAAATTATTAGCACAGAATAATTGTTCAAAGTATATCCACTGTGTCATTTACATGCATACATATAATGTACTTTGATCAAATTCACCCCATCTATAATAGTCTTTCTCTCCCTCCCCTCTGGTGTCAGCTGTTATATAAACCAGCTCCCTTTGAGTCCTTGTGGCATGCAATAGTATGAGCCAATCAAGGAAAAGACTCATTAGAGTTAGAAACATAGACTGGTCTTGGAACAGTTTTTCTGGGTAAAACTAATATTTCTTGGGAAACATGTAGTTTAGGACTTTCAAAATTGTGTTTTAGCTCAATTCTATTGCATAACCAAAGGTCACACCTGTTTGTCACCAAAGATATTTCCCATCTGACAAACAAAATACTATGAGATTATGTTGTTCCTTCTTCCTGGAATCTCTATCTTCAAGGAGGCCATTTGGCAATGACCCAAATCCCTGGCCTTTGACCAACCACCTAGGGCCTTACAAACTCCCAAAAGAGCAACAAAGAGGAGAAAGTCCTGGCAAATAAACAAAGTTTATCCCACCGTTTTTATAAGCCCCACTGAGGGGCTTGTCTAAGTCACTTCAAAGGAAAACAAAATAAAACAAAAAACTACACAGACAAATCCAACAAAAATGCTCTCTGACCCAAGTCCCCAAGTCTTACATCAAAGTGACTTAAGTTACAACCAAGCTCTCCTAAGGTTTGTGGGAACAGAAAGACAGGCACTCATTTGTCCACCTCACCAAAAGTTCTTATGCCCTTTTCCTACCTCATGAATTTCTCTTCCCATGACCCTATCCAAATTCTTCCTTTCTGAATTGTGCTTGACCATAACCACATCCAAGAAATACCAGCTGTACCTTCATTTGTGATCATAAACAGTTTGCATGTATCTCTTTGATCACTTTACCTGCTCTTATTGTGTTAATCTGTTTACACGGCCCTCTTTTCCACCTGCCAAATGTAGACTGCCATTCCTCTTTTTATCTCCAGTGTGTGGCTGAGTGCCCAGTATTGGGAGGTGCTCACTCTATTGTTCTGAAAGCCAAGGTTTTGGGCATGGGAAACAAGGCACTTAGTTGTATACTTTGTGCATGGCATAGATATGCCTGGCCAAGTGAGCATGAGGAGCTGGTGGACTGGTGTGGGTTGTCACAAGGCACATGCTTGTAGGGCTGCATTCCACCTAGAAGAAACACCTCCTAATTTGACTGACACTATATAGTCTTAAAATTTTTTACCAATTGGAGGAGCAAACCAGACCCAGCAACTTTAAGAATGGTAGCACATGAAGAAAATACAAAGTTAAAGGAATATTTTGCCTCATTAAAAGTTTCCACTACTCATTTGACAGTTGAGCTTTACAGTTATCTGATTTTAGGAAATTTATGAGTAAGAGGAACATGTATCATGTTTTTCCTAGTGTACTTATTGATAATTACTACTTCTTAAAATATAGATTTACACAATTGTAGACCTGAGAGAGAGTCATCTGTCATCTACTGAATCAGCATGCTTTTTTTTTTTTTTTAGCATTTGGTACTGTCTATATATTTACTTACTGTGGACCAGGCACTAGAAATGATAATAAAATTGACCAATGCTAAATTATTGTTCAGTGGTATGTTTTTCAGACTATCAATATCAGACACCAGAGACAAAATGATTGCTATTAAATAGTGCTACTGCAGTTGTATCTAATTTGCTCCTTGGTTTCAACTTTAGTTTTATATTGCCAATTTTTCAGTGCAGAAGCTGCTTTTGTTTTTCTCACCTACCATAAACAGATCACTAGCATTTCTGGGAATATTGCCACTAAATGTTCCATAGATTTAATGGATGAAATCCCATGTGTGACTGGGTGCCAGTGGCTCCCACCTGTAATCTTAGCTACTAAGGAGACAGATCCAAGGGTCATGGTTTGCATCCAACCTGGGCAGGAAAGTCCATGATTCTTATCTCCAATTAACTGCCAAAAATCCAGAAGTATAGCTGTGGCTCAAGTGGAAGAATTTTATCCTTGGGCCAAAAAAAACCCCCCAAACACCAAAAAAAAACCTCAAAACAAAACAATGCCCCCTCAAACCCATGGGTATAGGTGTTCAAACCAGTACCAGCACACACACATTAAAACAAAAAAGTCCCATGTGCAAAGAAGGAAGATTGGCAGTGGCTCTATGCGGGACACCGAAGGACCTGTCACAGTCATTGCATGGTTATGCTGGATCATCTCTGCATAGGCTATTGATGAACCAAAATTTTATTTATTTTTCCACATTTTTATTAGCACTGTATTAATTTCATGGTATGGGGGTGGTTCTGTGCTATTTTCATATATGTATATAATATACTTTGATCATATCTATCCCCTCTATTACTATTCCTTAGCCTCCTTTCTCCCATTTCCCCTTCTTTAAAATAAATGTCGACAGAAGTGACATTTATCAAGATATATTGTGTTCATAAAGTGTTTGTTGAACAGCAATTCCTTTGTACAACTACTTAAAGACAATAAAACAAGCAAATAAATATGGTATGGGGGGTTGAACTAAGGGTCCTATACTTGTTAGGAGAAAAGCAGTACTTTACGTAAACTCTTGAACTATGTCCTCAATTCATTTATTTTTCTTCATTGAATTTTTTTTCTGGTACTGAGGATTGAATTTCAAGACTGGTATTTGTACTGTACCACCTGAACTATGTCTTCATCCCTAGCACCAAAAATTCAAAGCAGTAACACGCACCCTTAAACCTCATATATTTGCATATATTTCAATATTTTAAAATTTAGTTCTGTATATGTCTATAATATACTAAAATATCTTTGTATATATTTGGTATATATTATATACATATACTATATACCTTGCACATATACACACAATATGCATATATATGTATATATATATATATATACACACACACACACACACACATATATATATATATATATATACACACACACACACATACCTTAGAGGTGATTCCAAGTTATCCCTTTGATAAAGTCATTCAGATGTAGGGGAAAAAAAGATGGAGTTACAGCTGTGTACCAGAAATTGCTAATACTTTACCTATGTTACATCTCCTAAGTTAAATGCCTGGGGAGTCTGTGTTTATCCATGAAGATCACCCCCTCACAACCGTGCTGTTTTTTATGGGGGAAATAATTAGGAGCCTAAGGGCTTGTGATGTCATTTCTTCTCTTTCTTCATCTGATTTTGTTCCTTTTCTTCCTCATTCCTACCTCAGCACCTCTCTGGATTGCTATCTACAGCTCAATCACAATTTTGTATTTTATCTCAGGGTCTGGGATGAACACACCCTTTTCCCAATCCCACCTGCCCTCTTCCCAGATGTTTTGCTTAGTTCCCACACTACAGATTAGGAGCTGCTTGAAACAAGTTTCAAGCTTCTTTCCTGTTTATCCCTTGACTTTAGATTATAATAAATATGTGTTCGGTTCCTTAAATGTATGTTAATAAACAACAGAAAAAATGAATACATGAATAGGAGGTAATCAGAGGTTAAAAAGAAGCTTTTAACTCTGTAACATTTATTTAAAAATTCTGAAGCAAACACCAAAATATCTTCATAAGGTATTTTATTGTCTTTGTACAAATGTCTACTTTAAAAAAAAATAAGGACATCATACTCACCCTAATGACCTCTCATTTTACTTAATCATCTGCAAAGTTCCTACTTAAAATGAGATCGTAAGTCACAGGTACTGGACTTCAACATCTGTAGAGGAACACAATTTAATTCATAACACCCCTCTAATATAGGCTTACTTAAAAAACATTTTTTTTTTGTTGGTTGTGGAGCCTGAACTCTGGGCCTGGGCATTGTCCTTCAGCTGTTCAGCTCAAGGATAGTACTCTACCACTTGAGCCACAGCACCACTTCCGGTTTTTTCTGCTCAAGCTAGCCTTGAGCTGAAGAGCTGAGGGACAGTGCCCAGGCCCAGAGTTCAGGCCCCATGACCCCCCCCCAAAAAAAGTTAGGCAATGAATGTTAAAGAAAATAACAGAGCTGGGAATGTGGCTTAGTGGTAGAGTGCATGCCTTATATGCATGAAACCCTGGGTTTGATTCCTCAGTACCACATAAACAGAAAGCTGGAAGTGGCACTGTGGCCCAATTGGTAGATGGAGAGCCTTGAGAAAAAGCTCAGGGACAGTGCCCAGGCCCTGAGTTCAATCCCCAGGACTGACAAAAAAGAAAGAAAGAAAGAAAAATAGGGAAGGGGAGGGGAGGGGAGGGGAGGGGAGGGAAGAAACTGAGGTTGTAGATGATGGCTTCATACCTGCAATGCTATCTATTAGGAGAAGGAAGCAGGAGGATGAAGGCCAACTCCAAGCCAGCTCCAAGCCCCATCTCAACCAAAAAGCTTGCTGTAGTGACATGAGCCTGTGGTTTCAGCTACATGGGGAGCTGTAGATAGGAGGATCAAGGACACTACCCCTGATTAGGCAAGTGGCAGAGTGCCTGCCTAGGAAGTATAAGGCCTTGAATTCGAACCTCAAAACCACCAAATAGGAAAAAAAAAAAAAAGGAAGACAGGAGGGGTTGTGCACAGCTGTAAACTGTGGATACCAAGAAGAGGTCAGCATAGGCTACATAGTAAGACTGGACTATACAGTGAGATCTTGTCTCAAAAATGCAAATAAAACTGGGCAACAGTGCTTCATACCTATAATCCAGCTACTCATGAGGCTGAGCTGGTTCAAAGCTAGCTTGAGCCTAGGAATCTGTGAGACAGTTATCTCCAGTTAGCCACCAAAAACATGAAGTGGAATTGTGGCTCAAGTGGTAGAGCACCAGATTTGAGCAAAAAAGCTGAGTCAGTGCCTAGGTTCTGAGTTCAAGCCCCATTACCAATGTGTGTGTATGCACTCACACATATCCACACACACCAACAAATACAAGAATTGGAACTTTCTTACTACTCTCCCGACCCCTAAGCCAGTCTTAGATCTTCTAAAACTTGAAGCTTCAACAGTGAAAGGAGAACGTAGAAGGGAGGCATTCTGTGTTTCTCAGGCCCTGACATTGTCTCTGCTCTCACATTTCCCTCTCAGTTCTCACTGTGTGAGTAGTGAGTGGTGTCTGTTTGTAATAATAAGAGAAAAAATGTGACTTCAGGCAAGAATTTCACAGTCATTTTTGCTTATTAAGGGAATGGTGTATTCCTATCCAGAGAAAATACCTGGTGAGATTCTAAATAAAGTCCTCACTCCAGGGGGAAGAAAGTTATCCCGCCTGTGCTGAAGTGCTTTGAAGAAGAGAGAAATCTAGACTCTTCCTTGGGAAGAATTTGGAAATGGGTGAGACTTGAGGGATTTTGGAGAGTAAAGGAGGGGAGTGATTCCAGAAATGTTGTGAACACCCCGAAGGTCCTGGTAGCTCATGAGAAACACTTTGCAGCAGCGCAGATGGTTGCAGCATGGTTGGCAACAGCCTCTTTTACAGCTCCCTGGGGGCCAAGCAGCTTGGGAGCAAACATTCCCCTCTTTCCACGGTGGCCCCCAGTGGTGCCTGAGGCAGGGAATGAATCCAGGACCTGTGACTCCTTCTCCAGGCACTCCCTGGGTGCCTGGAGTGACCTGATTTGGGAGGAAGCCTTAGTCAGGTCGGCTTGGATTGTTGACTGCCCTGGCTCAAGTCTGTAGTCCCTCTGCTTTGCCTTCAAGCTTTTTACCCCCTGTCATCCCTACATTGCCTCTGTCCTTAGAGCCCCGCCACACAGCTACACACTGCTAGAGTTTAATACTAGTGAGATTTTTTTTTTGAGTCTCTGAACAAAGAGCAATTTCTCATTTTAACTTCCAGTTTGGGAATCTAAACTCAATAGTTGTGAACTGTTCTCTGCATTGCAGCCACTTTTTAAATTTAGAGTACAACTGGCTTTGTCTTAGAGAATAATCACCAATTCCCATTGGAACATGCCCATTTTCTTGTTGTTGTTGAAGAGAAATCAAAGAAAACCACAAATATTGCTACATTTTCAAACTAGATTTCTAATTTTAGAATTAGAAAGGAGCTTAAATTGTAATCTAATTAAGGCTCCTCACTGTGTCTCACTAGGCTATCTAAAGAACCCAAGAAAAATTGTAATCTAGGTCTGTAGTTAACAATAAGAAAAAATGTTCTTAGTAAACACAATGTCTTTGTTGTAATAAAAACAATTAATATTCCAAATGATTATAACTACATTTGATTTATTTATCATTACTTTCATAGTAATACCCAACTAGATGCATTAGCATAGTAATACCCAACTAGATGCATTAGATAAAAGTTCAGTTTGTAGTGGGGAGGAGGTGCAGGTAGTGTCCTGGTACTCAGGCTTGAACTCAAGGCTTCATATTCTTGCTTAGCTTTTTCTGCTCAAGGCTAGCACTGTACCACTTGAGCCACAGTTCCACTTCTGGCTTTTCTGGTGGTTAATTGGAGACAAGAGTATCATGGGCTTTCCTGCCAGGGATAGATCTCAGCCTCCCAAGTAGCTAGGATTACAGACGTGAGCCATATATGCCTGGCAAAAGTTCAATTTTTAAGATCTATTTTCTTTCAATTGTCTAGTAAACTTTTAAATATATCTAGGAAGCCGATATTCTAAATTAATATTCTTTAGCATGTCTGAGGCACTAAACCTAATCCTCAGTACCTCCACCACCAAAAAATAAAAGAAAAACAGAAAGTAAAAGGAAAAAACAATGCCCAGAACATCCCTTTTTTGAGAGGAGTATAAGGGATTAGTCTTAGTTACTGAGCTACAACCTTAGCCCCATTCCGTGTACTTAATAGGAAAATATATTTGTTGTTTTCTTTTATTCTCTTATACACTCATCTGCCCTCTTTTGTGATCATGCTGAAATTATATCTCCACTTGGCTCTTCTTTATGAAAAGGAGCTCAACTTCCTACCCTGAAACTTAGCCTTCACTAATCTACTTTCTGTCCCAACTGGTGTAGGGCACATGAGGTTAAGGTGAGACTTCTCAGCTTAAAGAAGATCCAGGCCCCTAAATGTTTCTCTATTGCTGCTTTGACAATCTTTGAAGCACCATCCACTTTCTGTGACCCACTGACCCATCAGCCCACATGACAAGATGGCTAGTGACCTATCAGGTTTTTATTCAACATGCAAATTTATCTCAACAAAAGGTGGTTTCAATTATAAAGTGTGCACAGGTGACTGAGCTTCTTTTCTGTGTCACTAAAATTGAGACAGGTTCTAAATCAAAGGTTATCACTTGGGTAAATGATATTTGTTGATGTGCTTGTGTATATATATAATATGCTTGGCTAACTGTGATAATGTTCACAAGTATGGAGTTCAGGATAGACCCACATTTACAAAACTAGATGTGTAAATAAGTGCTGTATATTGAGGTAGTCTAAACAGACATAGGGAACAAAAAGAGATACTGTAGGTTGATGTAATGTAGAGCTGTGTTACATCAGAACATCATGTGACCAATCAAGTAGCAAAAGGCAAGACCACACAAAACCACCTGGGAACAACTTGGTCCACTGAGACAACTGCTAACTGTCCTCTGTTTCATTATAATGTCATCTCCATATCATTAGTTTTGCAAAATTGGCTGTTCCCATTCTACAAGTGATACCAAGCCCAATCCACAAAACCTATATAAGGGCAGAAAAATGGGGCAAAACCTATTTCAGAGAAAAAATCCTAATCCATTCCTGAAATTCCTCACCTTTCTACCAATATGTGAATGCATATTTAAAATGTGTAATATTTGCCCCTTTAAAACATACTTTCTTAACCTAAAGTCACTAGCTTGGCTGGGTAAAGTTATAGAAATAGAGAATGTGTGAAATTGAGAAAGTTCAACTGGAGTAAATTGACATGAGAAAGTGTTCTCAGACACCAAGACTGGAGTCTAAAACAAAACTTGCTATACAAAGAGTCAGTGAAAATTAAGTGTTACAGACAACCAAAACTACTCTCATGAGTCAGAAGGGAAGATTACTTCTGCTGGCTGGTCAACAGAGGTCATCTTTGAATTACAAATATACCAAAAGGGAATTTCTTCCTTTTTTCTGCCCAGTTCCTGAAAGTGATTATCCCCCCGAGGAAGCATTTATAGTTACTTCAGCAAATCTAGTACAGTGTTAGAGGCAGTCATTTTGGTACTTCTCAAATATCAAACCAGCTGTCCAGTTGAAGTGGAAAATTCTTTTTATTGTTTAAATCAGATCTTAATATATAGTCAGACTGTCCTCATCCCTTAATCCTCTTGCCTCTGTCTCATGAGTTTTGGAATTTTAGGTGTGTACCACCACACTCAGCCAAGATTTTTGAGATTAATAGGAATTGAAAGGAGTAAGGGCATTTCAAGACAGGGGAAGAAAAGATACAGAGGGCACCAAAGGTAACGGAAGGTTTGGATCTGAGTCTGGCTGTATTCCAGGGTTAATATATCCCTACTGTTCTTACTTGAGTGCTTAAAATTTAGAAAGTATAGTATAAGGAAGAAGTCTCATATCATCAATCCCAAAGGAGCACATAACTTTGAAGGCTCATTAAATTTCCAATACTGCAATTAAAAAATGAAATTATAAATACAATCTATTGAGTAATGACATCACAGGCTGTAACTTCCTAGGATTCCACAAAGATAAATGGAAGGAAGATTTTTAAGGTTCTCTCTCAGGAACCAAATGGAACACACCCATAGATAACTAATGGCTTGTTTCATCGTGATGGGAACTCTGCTTCAGAGAAACTCTTGAGAACAATCCCTGGTGTTTTTCAGCCTGCCTCGCATCTCAAGATGTCTAGCTAGGTAAAGAGCTCTCTCAGAGCATGTCTATGGTTTGTATTTGCCATCTCAAGTGTTCTTCACTGCTACACTATGAGTCTGGGAGTGGTTAACTCACATTTTTTTTTGGCACCACTTCCGGCTTTTTTTCTTTTTCCTTATGTGGTGCTGAGGAATTGAACCCAGGGCCTCATGCATGCAAGGCAAGCACTCTACCACTGAGCCACCTTCCCAGCCCCTAACTCATATTTTATACAGAAGAAAAATCACCTAAAAAAAAGATGTCAGGCAGGGGTGGGGATGGTGACTCAAGTGGTAGAACCCAAAAGTAAGGCCCAGGTACCAATCTTGGTACCTCAATATAAAATGAGAGAGAGAGGTGGGGAAGGAGAGAGACAGACAGACGGACAGCGAGAGAGAGAGAGAGAGAGAGACAGAGAGACAGAGAGAGAGACTGAGACAGAGAGACAGAGACAGACAGACACAGACAGACACAGAGAGAGACACAGAGAGAGAATGAGGGGGGGAGAGAGGGAGAGAGAATTCTATTAAACTATCATTGTGTCACTATTATTATGACTTTCACTTACAAATTAACATGAGTTCCCTTTTCATTAAGGGAAGCCTTGTACCCCAGAGTCATCTTTGCCCCTTCTAATCAACCTTTCCATTGATATTTATAGAACACCTACTAGGTAAGGGCTATGCACCGGGTTGGGAAGATGGCTCAGTGGTACAGCGCTTGCCTTGCATGCATAAGGCCCTGGGTTCGATTCCTCAACACCATATAAGCAAAAAGAAAAAAGCCGGAAGTGGCGCTGTGGCTCAAGTGGTAGAGTGCTAGCCTTGAGCTGAAGAGCTGAGGGACAGTGCCTAAGCCTAGAGTTCAAGCCCCACGACTGACTATATATATACACACACACATATATATACATATATATATACATATACATATACATAAAACAGGCTGAACTTGCATTTAAAACAAACAAGCAAACAATCTTCCCAAATAAGTCTCTAAGCTAAGTATTAGACTGAGCTTGCTTTAAGTCTTCATATTCTTTAAGGCCCTAAAACAACACTTTAGAAGTGCTTCAAATCATTCTTCATCTGCTTCTAGTCCTCTCAGAATCTGTACTTAACACTGAAGCAAGTTGGACCACAAATACTTCTATTGATAGTGTATCATTGCTATGTACTTTTGCTCCCTCATCCTGAATCCATGACCAAATATCACTCCTTTATTAATGTTCTAATAGCACTTAATAATACTTAATACTTAACTTTTTTCCTTTTGCCAGTTCTGGGGTTTGAATCGCAGGTCTTGCTCTTCTACTTGGGTCGTGTTCCCAGCCCTTTTATTTTTAGTTGTTTTTTGAGATAGTGTCTTGTTGCTATCTTTGCCCAGGCTCACCTCACACTTTTAATCCTCTTGCTTCTGTCTCCAGAGTAGATGGAGAGTAGTATGTATCACCATACCTAGCTCCCTTTTCACATTTTATTACAATTTTGTTTTACATTTAGAAGGTATCTGTAGTGTTCATCTGCCCAACATCCCTTCCTCTATCTACGGCCCATCCCTCCCTTTAGTAAGAGATCTACCCTTCATTCACATAACTGCTACTCCTTCACTCACTGTGGTTCTCCTGTGGATCTCAAACATGGCCCCAAATATGGCTATTATTGTGGGCACAGGATGCCTTTCAACACCTCTTCTTAGGGTCATATACATGGAAAGTGAAAAGATCTTGCTTTCTTTGGATCTAACAGCTGAGATGATGGAAGTCCAAAGTCCAGGAAGAAGGGGGCTCAGAAACATGGCTCAAGTAGTAGAGTGCCTGCCTAGCAAGTTTGAAACCCTGTGTTCAAACCCTACTACTGCTTAAAAAAAAAAAAAAGGCAGCATATGGCCAAGTCTAGCACCATGACTTCTAACCATTGCCACATGGACTAGTAAAGAAAGAAGAGACACCACAGGGCCCACGTTAATTGAGTTTCCAGGTTCACTTATGTCTGATGCTGCTCCCCTCTTTGTCAACTGCATGAGCTAATCAAGCTCTACTTTTGATTAAGCAGATGTAAGATGGCTTGCTTACTTGTCCCCAACAGATTTGGATGAATACATGAAGTATATCCTGTACAGTCTCTCTAAGTCCCCTACAAGATGCTAAGACTGTCCCAGCACTGATCTGAATGGTTGCTCAATAATGTTAGCTAATTGTTGAAATCCTATCATCTTAGATCCAAATTAAATGACTGAAAACTTTTACTGAACCCCTAATTAGGATCATTCTGAGAAACCTAGAGTAAATATCTGTAAATATCTGTGACTCTGTGATCCTGGTGGCACTTTATATTCTGGTGTGTGTGTGTCTGTCTGAGATTTGTTTTGGTTGTTGTGCTGGGGAATGGACCTAGGATTTCATGCATACAAAGCATTTGCTCTACCATAAGCTGCACTGCCAACCCTTGATAATTATTTGAGTTGTGTTCTTGGCTCTCTCTCTCTCCCTACTAGCTGATTAAGTTGGATGTACAGCTAAGTCTGCATAGTAGGAGTTCAAAGTGAACTGTGCTATGGGCCAGTTGTATAGAAGAAAGGCGAGGCTCAGTACTGATCCTGAGGTACTCACAGCTCTTGTAACAAGAAGCATTGTGACTTGCCTTGACCTGAATAGAAAATGAATAATGGAGAAGGAAAACAGTAACACATATCATTTATGGAGAAACAAAGCTCTGGACTGAGAGCAAAAGATATTTTTATCGGAATTGTCAAAAGAATGCAGAACAAGATCAGAAACATTTTATAAATAGATCAGGAACTAAAAATACTGGTAGTATAAAACCCCTCGTAAAATCAGACAAAACATTTCACTGAACATGATTTAACAACTGTAGGAGTCATTAAATCATTTTTTAAATTGTTTTCAAACTTGTTTCCAATTAAAAGAGAATAGGTTCATCTGCTGTAAGGTGTGGCCACCCAGTGAAAACAATGGCTATGAAATATTAGGTTTCTCCAGAGAGCATTCAGTGAGACTGACAGTGTCCATCTGCTCCAACTCTGGATTGATTATGGTTAATTATGGCAGAACTTTGTTCAACTCTGAGCCTCATCCCTCCACTCTCGCCCTCCCCCCCCCCAAAGCTCTCCACACAGAAACTTGCATTCTGCAGATGCTCTGGGATTATCTATTGAATAAATGGCAAACACATGGAATCTTTCCCACCTAGGTGATTATATCCAACTTCCTCATACTTCAGGATGGTTTGAAGCGGGGCATCATCAAGTTGAGCCACTAAAGATCCAGGTCAATATTTCTGAATCACAAACTAGATTAGACTACTTCTGTCATGGTGGTGGTAGGTGATCAAGTTCTAGAAAAGTCACAATCACAATTTTTCTTTTTCTTTTTTTTTTTTTTGGGGGGGGTTTCCGTCGTGGGGCCTGAACTCTGGGCCTGGGCGCTGTCCCTCAGCTCTTCAGCTCAAGGTTAGCGCTCTACCACTTGAGTCACAGTGCCACTTCTGTTTTTTTTTTTCTTTTTTGCTTATGTGGTGCTGAGGAATCGAACCCAGGGCTTCTAGTGTGCAAGGCAAGCGCCCTACCACTGAGCCACCTTCCCAGCCCTCACAATTTTTCTTTTTTTTTTTTT
>NW_012267233.1:15078795-15086059 GCF_000151885.1 Dipodomys ordii
TTCTGGCTTTTTGGTAGTTAATTGGAGATGAGTCTCACAGACTTCCTACCTGGGCTGGCTTTGAACCTTGATCCTCAGCCTCATGAGTAGCTAGATTATAGGTGTGAGCAATCAGCACCTGACTCTCACTTTTTATCTTTTCTTTTTTCCTCATTCAGTACTGGGGTTTGAACTCATGGCCTTGTGCTTGCTTGGCGAACACCCTAACACTTGAGCCAGCACCCTAGCTCTCAGTCCTTTTCTCCTAATGAAATAAGCGCACAGATGGTATGCACAAAAAGTTAGGGTATTTTTTTCTATGACTTTTTTTCTTTATTTTGGTTTTGAGAGAAGTTCTTACTACGTGACCCAGGCTGGCCTTCAATTTTCAGTCCTCCTGGTTCAGCCTCTAGAGTGGTAGGATAACACATATATACCACTATGCCTACTTGCTTACTGTTACCCTCTTTTATATAGTTAGATTTGTCTTACAATGTGCATGTTTTACTTTGATATTACAATATTCATTTGTAAATTATTGTGGGAAATAATTCATCTGGGACACCAACTTTTGGTTCTATGAGGGCAAGGATCAAGCTTTTTGGGGGAGGGTGAGTTGATAGCCTGTTACTAAGTAGCCAGGCTAGCCTCAAACTTGAAATCCTGCCTCAGATTCCTGAGCACTAGAATTACAGGTATGAAACATAATGTCTGGCTGGGGTTCAAGTTTTTCTTTCCCTTGCCTCTACATCTCTAGCATGCAGCATAATGTCAAAAACCTTGTAAGTATTCAGTAAATGTTTATGAATGAATATATAAATAAGCTTTTTGACTTTTGACCACCTATTCTCAATTTTAAAATAGTCTTGATCATATGAACCAAGGAATGTCTAAGTAATAGAGTTTCAGAGTCTTCAGACACAGTATAGTTCAGAGGTTTCAAAGTTGTATATTAGTGGTTGATAAAAGCAATGTAGTGAGTCATAACTAGCACTTAGAAAAATAATTAGAATGGAATCTAGCAAAAAAAAAATACCAGAGTGCATTAAGTAGGGTCTTGTGTCATGACATCTTGTTTCTGCCTTATATACATGTATGTGCCTGTGTATACACTTGCACCTATCCATTCTGTGGCAATGCAAAGTGTTTCTTTTTTTTTTGCAAAGTGTTTCTTAACTATGAGTTGTGGTCAGGAAGTTGAGAACCACTTATCTAGTCTAATGTATGCACATATACACACACACACACTCTCTCTCTCTCTCTCACACACACACACACACACACATACACAATCTAGTCCTAACTACCCTCAATCCCTCAAAATACCATGCTAGTTTTGTAACTATAGGATTTGGCACTTACTGTACCCTCTACCTAGAATGAATCTGCCTTCCTGGTGGACATGGAGACCTCTGGCTTACTTTCAAGATGCTGCTCAAATATCTTGCCATTGAACCCTTTGTTGACCCATGTGAGCCGGGCTAGATTGCCCTCCTGTGTGCATCTACCCTCTCCAACCTGACTTAATGGAATTACATGGTGCTCCAAGGGGGTCCACATCTTCTATTGTTTGGGCTCCTGAAAGCACTGACTCTGTGGTCCTCACTGAAATACTGTCAGAACCTCACCTGATGCTGGTAGATTTCAGTCCATAGCTGCTAAATAGATGCAGAGAAAGGCTTGTACAAAGAACAAGGTAGCACTTTGTAACCAAGTAAAAAATAGCATCCTAAGCAATAAGAAAAGGTGAACATCTACACATACTCCTATTCTATATATGTACATTTGACTTCAGAAAATATCTTTGAAGAGTGCAAAGTAAGCTGGTGGCAAAGGTCACCACCTGTTGTCATGGACAATGGGAGATTAATACATTTCACTGGTGCCTCTTGGTTTCTGTGCTGTACACAGAGCTACCTCTGACTAAAATTAACTAAACAAATATTCTTCTAAAATGTTTTCATAGACAATGAATATAAGAAAAAAGGTTGGAAGTGGCGCTGTAGCTCAAGTGGTAGAGCGCTCGCCTTGAGCTGAAGAGCTGAGGGACAGCGCCCAGGCCCAGAGTTCAAGCCCCACGACCGACCAAAAAAAAAAAAGAAAAAAGGTTTATATCCTGACATTCCATATATTCCATAATATAGACAGGCATGATGATTTGTATTGATTGGTTAAAATAAGTACCTTTGTTGTCTATAAAGCTTAAAGGCAAACATACTCAAGTTAGAATGAGATGCAACTCATTCTAACTAGATAACCGCTCAGGCGTAAGAGGGAGACTGTGGTGGACAAAATTTCAGTGCCTAAGACATAAACAAACCTCCACTCTTCATGGAAAACCCCAGATACTAGGCAGGTCTGACTAATGAATGCTCAGCAGTTGTCAAAGAAGGCAACTGTAACAAAGGCCAATCTAAGCTAATTTTGTAACTGTTTGGAGAACAAGGTTCTTCTGCCAGACCTTTGGCTCTGCTGTCCTAATTCTTCACTTCATTAAAATATTCTTCTATTAAGCCTAATTGTCAGGATTAATAGAGCTGCTTATTATGACCTGGGTTCCTATGGCAACCGTAAAATAAATGCTCAAGTATCTGAAGCACTGAGAAAAATAATATACACTAATAATAGGTAGCTCTATGAATCCTTTAACAAGACAACTAATTGAGAGCCAGCTATTTCTACATGTTGGAACAGAAACAACTGCGGAGATCTTCAAACTTTTTAAAAGCCAGCAAAACATTCTCTGTAATGATTCTGAGTAAAAAAATATGCTCCTGGCTACTCTAGGAGTATCATCACGATGTTCCAAGTTTATCTAGTAGTAGATGACATAATTTTACTTTATCTATTGTATATTTTAAAAATCTACCTTTTATATTCTCTCCCCCTACATCCTGTCCCCCTCACCCTGCTCTCTCTCTCCTCCCGCCATCCAGTTCTAGCAGAAATCTCAGCAGGGTTATTGTGACCTCCAGCTACCACCTGCACTCAGCTGCCCAAGCCAGCCATATGTACAAGAGGGAACTTGTTCCTGTTTCACCTGTTATATTCTTTTTGTTTTGTTTTTCCTGTCGGTTGCGGGGCTTGAATTCAGGGCCTGGGCACTGTCCCTAGGCTTCTTTTGCTCAAGGCTAGCACTCTACCACTTTGAGCTGCAGTGCCACTTCCAGTTTTCTGTTGGCTAACTGAAGATAAGAATCTCAGACTTGGGGCTAGGAAAGTGGCTCAGTGGTAGAGTGCTTGACTCCCCCATGCATGAGGCCCTGGGTTAAATCCCTAAGCACTACATAAACAGAAAAAGCCGGAAGTGGCGCTGTGGCTCAAGTGGTAGATCGCTAGCCTTGAGCTGAAGAGCTGAGAGACAGTGCCCAGGCCCAGAGTTCAGGCCCCATGACCAACTGAAAAAAGAAAAAAAGAATTTCAGACTTTCCTGCCCAGGCTAGCTTTGAACCATGATCCTCAGTTCTCAGTCTCCTGATAGCTAGGATTACAGGTGTGAGCCACTAGCACCCACTTCACTGTTAGATTCTTTACAGAATGGAGGATGAACTACAAACAAGAGGACCTTGAGATGGATCCTTCCTGTCCATGTTTTCTGAACACAACTCTTTTCTGACTCACTGTGAAAGCAAATGGTATAGCCATGTACGTAAGTTTTCTAGGGCTACCATAACCAGGCACTATGGCCTGGACTTAAACCAGAATTTTCTCATAGGGATTGAGGTTGGCAAGTCCACAATTGACAATTCAGGAGGATTGTCCTTGGCTTGTAATGGCCATCTTCTCCTTGACCCTTCATGTCCTTTCCTCCTTGCCTGCTTGTATTCTAATCCCTTGTCATAATAACATCAATCATATTGGACTAGCACCCACCCAATAACTTCATTTCAACAGTCACCTCTTCAAAGAGCTTACCTGCAAATATAACACATCCTGAGATTCTGGAGACTTGGACTTTAACATAAGAACCAGGGGCACATAATTTAGCCCATAACACTTTTTATTTTCTTTGCAAACGTGAACACACCCATTGTATTTAGCATCCTAGAGCCGACTAGAACACAGGCTCTATCACCCCCACTTTTTAAAGAAAGTTGAATTAGATCAACTCTCCAATTATTCAAGTTCAGTTAGGTAAGAGATAATAATAATTATCCCTAGCTTACAAAAAAAAAAGAAAGATTATCATCCAAATACAAACTATTGGGATTATAGGCAGCTACCACCACATGACATTTTTTTCCAAGTCTTACTTTATTTTCCATCATGGTAATAAATAGGTAACATTAAAGTCACCATCTTGTGGTTGGGAAGGTGGCTTAGTGGTAGAGCACTTGCCTTGCATGCTTGAGGCCCTGGGTTTTGATTCCTCAGCACCACATAAGCAAAAAGAAAAAAGCCGGAAATGGCACTGTGGCTCAAGTGGTAGAGCACTAGCCTTGAGCTGAAGAGCTGAGGGACAGAGCCCAGGCCCAGAGTTCAGGCCCTATGACCGGACCCCCAAGTAAATAAATAAATAAAGTAAAGTCACCATCTTAACCTTTTATTTTTTAAACCTTTTTACCATCCTAACATTCCCCCTGCCCCTGGTGCTGGAGATTGAGACCCAGGGCCTCACACATGCTAAATCTACCACTGAACTACATCTCCAGTACACTCTTAACCATTTGCAGAGAAAAGGTTGAAACAGTTTCTAGGTAGTCCAGCTGGCCACAAATATAGTGATTCTCTCCATCCCAACTTCTTAGCCATCTTTAGCATAATTATTGCGAAGTAGTATGTGAAGTCTATTCACATCATTATACAACATATCTCTTAAACTTTTTCATTCTGCAAAACTGTTTAAGTCACCCAGTTTGTGGTATTTTGTTATGGCAGCCTTAGTGAACTAATGTCTTCACAGAAACAGGAGGAATGGTTGTCACAAACAATCTTGAATACCCCCAAGACTTGTGGTTTGGGGTTCTGCAGTTCTTATGCATCATCAGCCTTCAATAAATATCACTGCCATAGGTCTGTTTTTCAAGGCAAGAGAAAAAAGAGAAGTCAGAGAAGATGGGGAAGGATCAGGAAACGAAGAACCACAAGAATGCTTGTGAAAAAGGAGAAGCCAGACAAAGGAAGACATATTTTAGAGGCACAGATCTTCAGAGATTTCAAGGAGAAATGACAGTTGTATTGGACAGTTGTTAGTTATTCACACAAGTTTACAGCATGGGGGAAAGGGGTCAGGCTAGGATTCTTAGAGTGAAGAGAAATGTTAGCCAAAGCCAACTTTAAATTCTAGCCATATAGTTTCACTGTTTGAATATTTTATCATAAGAAAGTATTATCTACATGCAATTATTTCTTAACTTATAATTACAGGCTTTTGTTTTTTGGCTTTTTTTGTGACAGAGTATCCCTATATAGCTGGCTTCAAATTTACAATCTCCTTGCCTCAGCCTCCAAAGTGCTTATATTATAAGCATGAACCACCAAGCCTGGCCTATCTTGAAGTTTTGTTTTGTTTTCACAGTACTGGAGATTTGAACTCAGGGCCTTATGCTTGCTATGCAAGTACACTATCACTTGAGCCACACCCTCAGCCCCAACTTGCAGTATTTTTGGGTTCTCCAACCCTATTTCCTGAAAGTACTACTTCTAAATGTTTCATGCACAGCCTCATAACACTGCTGAGAAACTGCAAAATGGCACAACCCCTTTGGAGGACAATTCAGGAAAACACATGAGACTAATTATTTTTTAAAATTTCTAATGTTTTAATCCTTTAGATATATACATGTGCAAAGTGACACTATATATCACAGGATAGTCACTTGGCTTGTTATATAAACTAAGTTTGGAAATAATCCAAATGTCTTCCCGTAAAGGATGGTTAAATAAGCTATGCTTCAGCCACACAATGGCATCTCATGCTGCTGTTAAAAGAAAGAAAGAAAGAAAGAACGAAAGAAAGAAAGAAAGAAAGAAAGAAAGAAAGAAAGAAAGAAAGAAAGAAAGAAAGAGAGAAAGAAAGAGAGAAAGAAAGAAAGAAAGGAAAGAACAAGGAAGCTCTCTTTACAGTGATATGAAAGATTTCCAAGATAGATTAGGGTAGAAAAAAACAAGGTACAGAGTATTTTATATTCCTTTTATGCAAGCAAAGAGGCAAAAGAAAGATATACACACATATATTTATTTGCTTATGTTTACATAAAATAACTGGGGAAGGATGAGAAACAGAGTTGGTCTTCTAAAGAGAACAGTGTTGAGATGGACAGAGAGGGTTTACTTTAGCTTCTGTTCTCGTTCATATATCCAATCTGATTAGGACCTTAAAATCAGTGTAAGTATAATTATGATCCTTGTGCAATTAGAAATCCATGTGCTCAGTTCACCAACTGACAATAGCTAGTGAACATAGAGCCCACTCTAGCCTAATTCTGCCTTTTAAGTCTATGTTACAACATCCCTCCAACTACCCACCCCCCCCAGAGCAAGCATGGGCCCCTGGTCTTCAAGTTTATAATCTAAAATAAATGGCATCACAGGCAGAATAAGAGAAAACCATGCAAACACATTTTAAGGTGTTTGGAAAATACAAAGAGCTAGAGATTGGGAGATATTTAATTAAGTGAGCTGGTTTAACTGGTAGCTTATGCTAGTTTATTTGTTCATTTGTTGGCTTCCTGGCTTTTCAGATACCTGTTTTGGAAGAATTAAGTGGAGGAGGGATGGAAACATGATCTACTCTATGTGGCAATAGTTTTCTCAGACAGGTAATTTTTTCTGAGTTTTTAAAAATTGGCTGCTTAGCTCCAGGATACCTTGTGCCAGTAAGTGACTAGAAGAATAGGGAGGAAAATAAAAGGTGAAGAAAAGTCCCTTTCTGGTAAGGCTTCTGTTGTCAGGGCTGTCAGGCTCTCTCTTCCTGAATGGGAAAAGGACTAAAACTATTCAATCATAAACCTGGAAACCTGAGGGGCATGCATCTGTTGGAAAGCTTTGGCATCTCATTATATTACACTGGTTCAGACTTACTGTATATTCTGGAACTTTTGTAACCAATTGTGATCTGTATTCCCGGTCATGAAGACATTTCTCTTAAGCCATATTTATTTTCTAAAGGGGAGTTTCTGGTCTTTGAATGAAATAGCTTTATTCTGAGCAGTACAGATCCTAAAGTTCTCCATCAAAATTTTTGTAGCTAATACTTACAGGTAAGACCAGAGTGGTCCTTCAGAGGAGTTCCAAAGGAAAGAAACGGAAAAAAGAGGGGAAAAAAGAGCGGAAAAGAGAAGGG
>NW_012267233.1:15086192-15092700 GCF_000151885.1 Dipodomys ordii
AGGGAAGGGAAGGGAGGAAAGAAGTAAAAGAAAAGAGTTAAAAGAAGGGACAGGAATCTATAACTCACAGTAGGCTATGGGCTGCCTTGGGTATTCTCCCCTTGATTTCTGAGATGCTTGTTTGCCATGATGTCAATTTGGGCTTGGGTTTAGTCCATAATCCTAGAAGACACAACCATGAATACCATGATCTTGGATGTTGAAATCCCTGGAGTCTAAAAGCTTGAAAAACCAAAAACCCACCTAACTACCAATTAATAATTAAACATTTGTTATAATCAATTAATTAGTGTCAGTACTAGGGCTTGAACTCAGGGCCTTGCATTCTTGCTATTTTGCTTAGGCTGGAACTTTACCACTTGAGCCACAGCTCCACTTCTGGCTTTTTGTTGGTTAGAGATAAAATTCTCACAGATTTTTCTGCCCAGGATAGCTTTGAACTACAATCCTCCAATCTCAGCCTCCTGAGTAGTTAGGCATACAGGAGTGAGCCATCAGCATCCAGCTCCTTCTAGGATATTCACGTTCAGGATTATGGCATTCAGGATTGTGTCTTTTGGGTTTATGATCAGCACTACTTGGGCCCTAAACCTACAAGTCTTTTCCTAACAAGTAAAAATGGAAAAAACGAAAAGTAATTGCTTCTTGAAGCCAGTGACTGCTGTTTGCATCATTGTGACTTGCAATGCCAGGTTCATTCACTAGACTAGGTTATAGGTGCATTTGGCAATTGCTCTGGAGGCCAAGACTCTCTAGGACTCACCACAACTAACTGAAGATGAAGCCAATCTTAACCAGGACATTAAATAAGACACACACACACACACACACACACACACCAAACTCCGGTCCTCCTGCATGCAAGGGAAACATTGTTATTCCCACTAACCAGGACATTAAATATGTCTGTAGAATAGAACATACCCTCTGCATGTCTTAAACACACACACACACACACACACACACACACACACACACACACACACACACACAACCAAACTCTCGTCCTCCTGCATGCAAGGGAAACATTGTTATTCCCACTACACTTGGCTTCCCTTTTACAGTCTTAGGAACAACAACAACAACAACAACAAAAAGCAGCTATTGTGATCTGGAACACCTGAGAGAAAACTAGCACTGGAATAAATATTCCCAATTCCCCTTCCCACCCCCATAGTCAACATCAGAACAAGAATCTGAATGTGTTGACTGGCAGAATGGTTTATTGGCTGCTTGAAGGCATCTCATTATTTTCATTAAGTAATGGTTAGTTCACTAATTGACCATTCATTATATACTCATTTATTCAGCCAATCATGGTGCTAGGCACTGGGATTACAAAATAGAACAAAACAAAAGCAACCCCTGACCTCAAGAAGATTATAGTTTTCTTGTTTGTGAGAACCACTGATTAGAATATCACAACATATCTAAACTGGATAGAAATTAATGTTTCATCTTTTTTCTTTGTCATCGTCATCTTCTTCTTTCTCTTCCTCCTCCCCCCCTCCCTTGCCCCTCCCCTCCTCTTCCTCCTCCTCCTCCTTCTTTTTCTTTTGTCCCTCCTCCTCCTCCTCCTCTTCTTCTTTTCCTCCTCCTCCTTCTTCTCCTTCTCTTTCTTCTTCTGTCAGTCTTGAGGCTTGAATTCAGGGCCTGAGCACTGTCCCTGAGCTTTTTCACTCAAAGCTAATGTTCTACCACTTTGAGTCACAGCTTCACTTCCTGTTTTCTGGTGGCTAATTGGAGATAAGAGTCTCATCGAGGGGCTGGGAAGGTGGCTCAGTGGTAGAGCGCTTGCCTTGCATGCATGAGGCCTTGGGTTCGATTCCTCAGCACCACATAATCAGAAAAAGCCAGAAGTGGTGTTGTGGCTCAAGTGGTAGAGCGCTAGCCTTGAGCTGAAGAGCTGAGGGATAGCGCCCAGGCCCAGAGTTCAGGCCCCACGACCGGATCCAAAAACAAAAGAGTCTCATCGACTTTCCTGCCCAGGCTGGCTTTGATGGGCAATCCTCAGGTTTCAGTTGCCTCAGTAACTAGGATTACAGGTGTGGCAAAAATTCTATTTTTGGGGGGGAGGGGGTTGTCCTTTTTTATTCTGATATATGAATTCACATCACCAAATACACTCATATCTAACTTTATGGTTACAATTTGATAGAATGATAAAAATTATAAGATGGATCTAGCTTTAAAGAATATATAACCACTCATTTTACTATATACTATAAAATATTCATTCATTGATTACATCTGTGATCTACATTACTAAAAGCTACATAACTAGAAACTAGAAAGCTAAAAGTTATTTTCCTATGTAGTATGTGAAAATATATCCAATAATAACATATCACGGATTATGTTTTTGAAGTACATTGATCACTGACCTTTCTATTGAAAGGCAAAAAAAAAAAAATTGGTGTTCTTAAAATGGTATCACAGCTGAGTGCTGGTGGCTCATGCCAATATTCCTAGCTACTTAAGAGCTAAGTTCTGAGGGTCAAAGCGATACAGCCCAGACAAGAAAGTCTAAAAGATTTTCATCTCCAGTTATTCACCAAAAAAGCCAGAAGTAGGACTCTGGCTTAAGTTGGTAGAGCACTAGCCTTGAGCAAAATAGCTAAGATTACAGGTATGGCAAAAATTCTATTTTTTGTTTGTTTTTGCCAGGCCTGGGGCTTGAACTCAGGGCCTTGGCACTCTCCCTGAACTTTTTTGCTCAAGAATAGCACTGTACCACTTTGAGCCACAGCACTACTGCCTCATTTTTTCTCTTATTACAAGTTTTATTGAGCTATATTTCATATATCATACAATTTGCCTATTTAGATGGCAAATTAATAAATTACAAATTTAATGAGCAGGGCTGGGAAGGTGGCTCAGTAGGAGAGTGCTTGCCTTGCATGCATGAGGCTCTGGGTTCGATTCCTCAGCACCACATAATCAGAAAAAGTCAGAAGTGGTGCTGTGGCTCAAGTGGTAGAGCACTAGCCTTGAGCTGAAGAGCTGAGGGACAGCGCGCAGGCCCAGAGTTCAGGCCCCATGACCGGCAAAAAACAAAACAACAACAAACAAATTTGATGAACCAATATACCAGATACTGGTTTCTAACCTTATTTACAGAATTCTGAATCTACACATGACCACAATAAATTTTGGAACATTTCCATTATACTCCCAGAAAGAAATCCTGTACCCATTAGCTATTTGTCTTTATAGACTTAGCTAACCCATACATTTCATATAAATGGAATCATATAATACATGGTTAGTGTATAGCATTTATCACTTAATATAATGTCTTCCAAGCACATCCATATTATTATATATGCCAGTATTTAATTCCTCTTATAGCTGGGTAATATTCCATTGTGTGGCTTTACTGCAATTCTATCAATCAGTAGCTGAGATATTTCATTATATAGGTGAGGAAACTGGAGCAAATACATGATTAAGTGGGGACCACTCAAAGCTAGATGTCTTTAACTCTGTTTCAGTGCTCATATGCCATTAAATATACTAGGTCCCATAATTTAAGTACTTATTCATTTCTACTTGTGCAACACATTTGACTAAGACATTTTGCAAATGAGAATGAAAGAAATACAAATACCACACAGAGTAGATTGTATTCTCATTTGTTATTGCTATTTGAGTTTTTATCACTTTTGGGAGAAAAAAAAACATTTCAAGTGTGAGGAGGAAATCAATAAAAAATGACTCTTGTAGAACATGACCCTCACTATTGCTCCTGCCTCCTTCACTGAACCTGTATCTTTATTCTCTCTTATGCTCTCTGTAGAATGGGCCTGTGGGAGCTAAGAGAGATAGAGAAAATAGGTTCATGACAGTAAAGTAGTATATTGGAGGTCAAGAGCCATCCAAGTTGAGCTAAACTGAACTTGCTAAAGCACAGGTTTCAGAATCCGCAAGCTGTGTGCAATGTTATGAAACTCAACCTTATTACCTTTAAATTGCAAGAGCTTAGGACCATACTGAGAGCCTTGCCTTGTTAGTCCTGACTTCTCTTGTTTTCCTTATAGTTTTATAACACTTAGATGAGGCCCTTGGGTGGAGTAATTCTAGTGGAGGCTGCTAGAGTCAAGATAATAAAATAGAGTAAGTTAACTCAGAGGACCAAAATTAAATACTAGCTTAGTAATCAGGCTGATGTAAACAAGAAATCCTTATGTCAGCCTTATTATGCAAAATGCTTTGTGGAGGTTGTAACTTCAGTTAATTTTTTGCAGTTTATCTCATATTCCTCTTTTGTTTCCAGGTTGTCTCTCTTTATAGGAGGTGGTAGTACTTATAATTCCAAGACCTTAATTACTTAATCGCTTAAAATGGGGCAGAGATCTACAGCTAGTACTGTCCCTGTCACTTGCAGCTACTCCTCTAAGACATATTCAGATTCAAACACCTTGAGTCCTACAAAGGAGTTTTTGTAGACATTAGACTTTTTGTAGGGAAGAATGGCTTGTGAGGGGTAGGTGACTAAGAACACCTTTAGAGGTAAACAAACTATGAGGTCCACAAAAGTTGCAAAATATCTAGGCACTGGTTGCTCTTGCCAGTAATCCTAGCTATTCAGGAGGCTGAGATCTGAGGATCATGATTCAAAGCCAGCCAGGGAGGAAAGTCTGTGAGATTCTTCACAGAAAAACCAGAAATGGTGTTGTGGCTCAAAGTGATAAAGTGGTACCTTGAGCGGAAAAATCTCAGGGATAGTGCCTACACCTTGAATTCAAGCCCCAAGATAAGAAAAAAAAAAAGATGCAGAATAATACATATAGAGTGATTGCATTTGTATAATCCTTTAAAATTGTAAGTCTCCTGGGACTTAGCCAAATTTAAAACAATCATAGAAAAAGAGATGGGAATGATAAGCATTAAACCCTGGAACTCTGTGAGAAATAAATGAAGGCAGTAAGGGAGAGATGCTCATAAGAATTGGTAAATTTTCATTTCTGAAGCTGAGTGGTATACACTACACCAGTGTTAGCATGGCCTATTCATAATGAGGTTTTATTTTTTTTTATTTTTATTTTTTTGGGTCCGGTTGTGGGGCCTGAACTCTTAGCTCTTCAGCTCAAGGCTCCACCACTTGAGCCACAGCACCACTTCTGGCTTTTTTCTTTTTGCTTAGCTTATGTAATGCTGAGGAATCAAACCTAGGGCCTCAGGCATGCAAGGCAAGTGCTCTACCACTGAGTCACCTTCCCAGCCCCATAATGAGGTTTTACACTGATGTAACTTATGTACACAGAAACTCAGGTCTTCAATTTAGAGGGTTGCTGGAGATCAAACTCAAGATTTCTCTTATGCTCTATTCCACTGAGCTACATCTCTAAACTCTCAAAGGATTTTTTTTTTTTGAGATAGGGTCTCTCTGTGTAGCTCAGACTGTCTTGGAACTCATGATCGACCTGCTTCTACCTCCTAAATAGTGGTATTAGAACTGTGTGCCACCCATGGTTCAGTATGGTATTTTTTTAACATATGTATATTTGTTGTCACATATATATAACACAAAATTTACTATTTTAACTGAACTATTGGCAGGCCCCAAAACCAAAAAATAACTGAAACCCTTACAGGTGTCTTCCTTTAGCACACATAGTGGCTTCTAGAAACTGTATGTTTGTCACTATTATCTGAGGAAGTTGAGAGGTGAGAAATGCAGAAACATCTCCTGTGTTTAAATACAATAACTTAAACTATTACCTCTAGATTGCATTCCCCACCCCCTAAGCTGCTGTTGTGCAAGGAGGTTACAAGATAACAGTCTTAGTGTCCAGTGCTTCTCCATCAATCATGCCTCTGTCATCCTCCCCAATTGCATCTGTTCTCTCCCCACCACATTTCCCACTTCCTTTATCACACATGTACATTGACTTTTCTTATTATATTTGATCCTGTCTCCTTTTTTCACTTATTCACCTCCTCCCACTAGCCAGACTGCATTTTTAATATTGGTGAAAAGGGTCTCTGTTGGAAGAAAATGTCCTCAAGGGTTCTCATCTCTAAAGAGGAAACAGGTGTGTCAAGAAATAAGGCTGCAAAGGAAAGGGTGTTCATACTATGAACACCAGTGGAGGCTGATCCAGGCCAGGATATTTATTTCTTGGGTTCCACTTACAAATGTCATAAGGTCTTGAATGGTCTGACCTAAGCCCTGTTTGCCCCATAAGCTTTATGAGGCATGATTTTACTGAACATGAGATCTTAAAAATTCACAATCATGTAAAAGTATTGTCTTCATATGTCTTTGTATGTTTTAAATATTTCCTTTTAAATTTTTTAAAGAAGACTTAATCCTCTGTACATCACCTTTATAATAACAAAAAATTAAGAAGACTTCAAAGAAAACATACATAAGCAGGAGGATTGTTTGCTTTCTGCTTTCAGAGCTGATGTTAGAATTAGGGCAATCAAAATGGCTTAAACAATTTTAAAAAAGTATAATTTCATACAACACTAAGTTCAAAACATATGCAGAAAAAAAAAA
>NW_012267233.1:15093095-15151879 GCF_000151885.1 Dipodomys ordii
GTCGGTCATGGGGCCTGAACTCTGGGCCTGGGTGCTGTCCCTCAGCTCTTCAGCTCAAGGCTAGTACCCTACCACTTGAGCCAACAGTGCCACTTCCGGCTTTTTCTGCTTATGTGGTGCTGAGGAATCGAACCCAAGGCCTCATGCATGCAGGGCAAGTGCTCTACCACTGAGCCACCTTCCCAGACCCATCACCTTGACTTTCATCCTCAACTTGTGTCATTAATTTCACAAAACAGCTGCCACAGCTCCAGAGCTCACACTGTCATACCCATATTTAAAGGCAAAACAAGTTTTTGCTTTAGAGTCTTTTTTCATTAGGGAAAAAAACTTTCCAGAACTTTCCAGTCCCTTTTTCCATAGTGGGATCACATAGACATGTCCTAGTTGTAAGAGAGGCCAGTAAATGATTATCTAGACTTCCCAGCCTTTAGAGGTAAAAAACACATTAAAAATGACTCTTAGATCAGCACCAGTGTTGTCACCTGAGGTAGTAAGAAGCCAGACAGGTCTGCCAAGTTATTCCTTTAACCTCTGCTCCATGACATCACCTTTAGGATTCATCTAGCTTTAAAAAATTACCTTTCCATCACAAACATCACTATAAAACCACACCCCAAACTCACCCTGCACCTTCCTACTTCCCATCTTGGTACAAGCAGTTCCCTCAACCTGGAATTCTGACCTTTCCACACTGCTTTTAGACACAGAATCCACTCCCAATGATGCCACTCAAACACTACGTTTCCTATACAGCCTTCTAAATAACTCTCATTCCACACAGGGAACTCTCCACTGACTCACAGATCCAGAGAACTAACTAGAACTGCTCTGCCCTCTGATATTCAGGAGAAATGTAAGAACAAACATATAGTACAATCCCTGGGGATACTGAATGAAGTGATATTACACAAAGGAGTTACATTGCTGGGTGTGGTGGTACAGGCCTGTAATTCTAGCCCTGGGAAGATACGCAGATCTCAAGTTTGAAGCCAGCCTGGGCTACATAGTAAGACTATCTCCCAGTGCTGGGAAGGTGGCTCAATGGTAGAGCGCTTGCCTTGCATGCATGAGGCCCTGGGTTCGATCCCTCAGCACCACATAAGCATAAAAAAAAGCCAGAAGTGGTGCTGTGGCTCAAGTGGTAGAGTGCTAGCCTTGAGCTGAAGAGCTGAGGGACAGCGCCCAGGCCCAGAGCCCCCCGAAAAAAAGACTATCTCCCAAACAAATGAAAAAAGTTAACATCACCTGTCATATGTTTTTTTTAATTTAATTTAATTTTTGAACATACTGTACAGAGGGGTTACAATTACATGGGCAGGATAATGCGTACATTTCTTACCAAGCATTGCAGCCTCCTCCTTTGTTTACCCTTCACCTTCCTTCCCAGCCTCCCCCCTCCCCCGTCACCTGTCATATGTTTATATAATGTTTTCACTATAACAAAAGCTCTTACCCAAATCATGTAGGTAATTTACTTAAAAAGCAGTTATTTTCCTGTCCAGATTATTTGAATGACTGTTTTAACTCTCAGATTCTTGAACAGTTACGAATTGGTCTCTGTGAAGTTTTAAACTGCATCTCAAAACTGCTTTCTCAAATTTGCAAAACATATTTGTTGAACTTAGGTGATGGACACTTAGAAATTAATTATGCTACTATATTTTGTGTAGGTTTCATAACATTAAAAATGAATTGCCATGGGATTTCTGGGTTCCAGTCCTGTATATATAATCTTTGGGAGTCACCAATCTAACCCAATACAAGTTAAAAGTTATACAGCCTGAAAAATAAATTACAGCTCTTTTTGGACTTCTAAGAAAGGTGAGGACTCAGGACAACTTTACCTGAAAGGCTGGAGGGACAGACAGGTAAACACAGAGATCAGGGATACTGGCATAGGAACTGATGTCTGGCTAGAAAATCTAAACTGTGCTTGCTTTGAGGCTCAGTGCTTACAAACTGGAGAGTTAAAAACTCTAAAGGAATCTTAAGCTTTCATGAGTTTTGCTTCCAGGAGCACAACCAAATTCTCCTGATATCTATTGGAGAAAAGTTCTAAGGTGAGTCCCTCAGGAGGGGGAAAAGAACCATTTGGAAAAAGGCTAGAACATTCTGTTCTTAACAACATCTTCCCTCAGGACAAAAAAAAAAAAAAAACCTAGTTAGTTAACTGGAGCCTAACCTGCTGGACTATTACCAACCTAAACACCTGGGGAGAAAAGAACCACTGGTTTCCAGACTATTCAAACCCTTCCTAAGAGGAGGAGAAGAGCTGTGACACATGGTGAAAATCTGCAGTCCAGACGGACAGACTCACTAAATACTGAGACCTAACTACAGGGCACTTCCCTTCCCCCACACCTTACCAGCGTATTACCAAAGACCTATTTATAGCAGTTCCTTTTTACCTGGTACATCCAGTCCAGCTGTCAAGAAAAAAAATTAAGACATATTAAAAGACAAAAAAAATAACTCAAAGATAATCTGAACCAGAGGTGGCAGGAATGTGGTAATTATCAAACTGGATATTTTAAATAATTATATACCCAGTGCTTGACACTCTAATAGAGCCCTGTGCTGGTGGCTCAGGCCTGTTATCCTGAGGCTGAGAACCGAAGATTGTGGTTCAAAGCTAGACAGGGAAGGAAAATCCATGAGACTTTTATTTTCAATTAACTGCCAAAAATAGGTTAAAAGTAGAGCTGTGGGTCAAGTGGCAGAGCACCAGCCTGGGGCAAAAAGCTAGGGACAATACCCAGGCCCTGAGTTCAAGCCCCAGGATCAGGGCTCTCTCTCTCTCTCTCTCTCCAATTTGTCCTCGGAAATCATACAAACCAAAAGCATAATAAAGTAAAATCTTTAGTGTTGAGAGTACCTAATTTTACTAACCTAGAATTCTGTATCCTGTAAGATTATCCTTAAAAAGTAAGGAAGAATACTTTCTCAGACAAAAAGAATTGAGGGAGTGTGTTGCTAATAGCCCTGCCTTGCAAGAAATGTTAAAAGTTCTTTATAGAGAAGGAAAATAATTTTAAAAGAAAACTCAGATCTAAAGAAAAAAATAACAAAAGATTAAAAACTATTTTTTGTATTCTTAATTGTCTTAATAGAAAAGTTTGCTCAAAATACTAATAACAACAATGTATTTAATTGTATATGCTTCTGTATATATTATATATAGTGAAGTGAATGACAGCCAATTATACAAGAGTAAGAAAGAAGGCATTAAAATTATTTGGTTAAGATCCTCACATACCTGTGAACTGATATAATGCTACTTGAAAGTGGGCCTGGATTAATTATAAATGTATATTGTAAACTCTAGGGCAACTACTAAAAAAAAAATTTAAGTCTAACTGGTGTGCTCGGATGGTAAGAAAATGGAGTCATACAAAATGTCAAGGAATAGCATAACAGTAGAAAAAGATGGAAGACAAAATACAAACAGAGAGCAAGGACAGCAAGAAGCAAATATAGCAGCTACTTATTCTACTACCACCAGCCCAGTCAAAAGGCCAAACCATAGAGCGGAAGATAGTTCGGTTGACAAACCTACAATCAGAAATAGGAATTGGGTGTCCTGGCTTAGGAAGTCTCGCCAAATAATGACTATTCTCTTTTTTCTGGTAATACTGGGGCTAAAACTCAAGAGTCTCATCCTTGGCAGGCAGGCAGGCATTCTTACTTACCATTGAGTTATACCTCTAGCCCTAATTTTTGCTCATTTTTGAGATAGGGTGTCTATTCCTTTCTAGCAGAGTGCCTGAGTGTGATCTACCTGTTTTGAGCTTCCCAGTAGCTCAGATAACAGGCTCACATCACTGAGTCCAGCTCTTCCTTGAGAAGGAATCTCTTGGATTTTTTTCTGCTCTAGATTCCTGCAAATGAAAATTCTACCAATTCTAGCTGCCCAAAGATTACTGATATGAGTCATTGGTGTCTGGCTTATAAATGATTATTTCTTCAGAGGAGATAGACATCTGCCCATAGAAGAGGGGTGAGGGTCAGGAATAAAAACACTGGCTAAAGGAAACCCATCTGTCTGTTCAGACGTTAGCTGTTTTCACTGCTTACATGTTGTTGTTTATCTGTTTTTTTAAACAGAATTTTACTGCATAGCCCAGGTTGTTGTTTTAGGCATGAACCATCAAGTCTGGCAATCCAGTCCTCATGTTAAAGCAAATTCCCATAGAGTTCATAGCAATGCTTTGATTATAAGTTTCTAAAAACACAAGATGACTTGGTTAGGTAACATGTTGGCTCACTGAACTAAGGTTTATATATATGTCGGGGGGGGGGGGGGGGAAGCAGTCCTAGCCATTAGATTAATGTATTGGCTCACAGAACTAAAATAATCTAAGGGCAGACCTAGCCCACTTGAAACTTTAGTTATTTCCTACTCAAGATTGACATGGAAGTAAGTTGGCTACAGCTGTGGCAGCTATTAAGTTTCGAGTTCAAGTACATTAAGGGTCAAGTACAATGGGGAGAAAAAAGAAGCTTTCTATGTGATGGTTTTAATTTAACTGGTTTTGAGTGCCTGCTCACAATAGAACCAATCACAACTTAAGAAGAAAGTGATATGTTGATTGTGTAGGCCTGGGTCCAGAGCAGCTGCTCTAGAGTAAAGGGTGGAGCCTAAGGCATTTCATATGGTAGCAAGGAGTAGTAGTAAGTAGATAACAAATGAAATGCAGGATTGTTGGAAAAAAGCGGGGGGGAGTAAACAGATGTCCACAAAACTTCATGCTTGATTCATTGAAGTATAACTGACAACATTATTTCCTTCCCACCTCCAACCACAAGTTGTATAGGTCATTCTCAACATAGTGTCTAGTGAGTACCAGTGCTGCATTTGCTCACCTTTTTCATGTTATTATTTTACATTGTGAGTCTCCTACATAGACTTCTATTTTTTTTCTTTGTATTATATAATGAACATTTTCCCAGATTACATAGAATTTATTATTTTTTTTTGTCAGTCATGGGGCTTGAACTCTGGGCCTGGGCACTATCCCTCAGCTCTTCAGCTCAAGGCTAGCACTCTACCACTTGAGCCACAGTGCCACTTCTGCCTTTTTCTGCTTATGTGGTGCTGAGGAATCGAACCCAGGGCCTCATGCATGCAAGGCAAGCACTCTACCACTGAGCCACTTTCCCAGCCCCAAAATTATAAATATTTTAAAGACTGTTACAAAAGTCATACATTGTTTTGGCCAAATAACTCAAATAGACAGAAGTGTATAAACTTAAAATCAGGGAAGTGGCACAGTGGTTCAAGTGGTAGAATACTATCCTAAAGCAAAAGAAGATCAGGGACAGCGCCCAGGCCCAGAGTTCAAGCAAGCGCCAGGGAAGGCAAGGAAAAAAAAAAGTGAAATCATCCAAGCACTGGTAGTTCAAGTCTATAATCTTAGCTATTCAGGAGGCTGAAGATAATGGTTCAAAACCGCCGGGCAGGGAAATCCAGTGAGAATCTTAGCTCCAGTTAACCCCCTGAAAACAAGGAGTGGTGATATGACTCAAAGTGGCAGAGCACTAGCCTTGAGCAAAAGGGCTCAGGGACAGCACCCAGGCCCCAAGTTCAAGCCCCACAACCAACAACAACAACAAAAGGTAAAATCAACAGATATCAAGATTGTATACTAAACTCATGCTGAAATCTTCAATTTTCTTCATAAAGCTTTGAAAAAAATTTAAGATTGAAAATAAATGGAAAAACAAAGGAAGGGAAAGAGAAAGAAAGAAGGACAGATGTGGGGGCGGGGAGGGGGAGGAAATGTGTGCATACATGTGAAAGGCAACATGGCCACTTTTAATTAAGTATGGGCTTTCCTCAAGGAAGTAAGGGGATGGAAAATCACAGGATAAATGAAAGTGTCCCATGTTATGACATTCATGTGGGACCAAGTGCAGCTGGATCACATGGATAGCCCAGGGGTGGGCAGAGGTATAGTTCAGATGACCAGAGGAATTCAGCCAGCCTCTGAAAAAGGCTGACATCATTAAAACCAGTCAGAAATCTCAAAAGGAGGACCTTGCACCGACAAAATAGAGTTCCCAAAACAATGAAGACTTAGAAAGTAGTGACTTCAGGGATTGGGGATTTAGCTCATTGGAAAAGCACTGTGTGGTAAGTACAAGGCCCTGAATTCAGTCCTCAGCTCTGACAAAAGAAAAAGCAAGTACTGATTTCAGAGTCTCGGAGAGGACAGGGCACTTCTCTGTCTCAGTTGAGTGCTGGAATCACCTAGGAACTTAAGTAAGAAATGTTCAGTGTTCTCCACGTCACTGCATACTTCACTGATGGAGTATACTGAGGCTCCTCACACACCACCCAGTTCTCCACATGACAAGTGGGTGTCTGCAGTGCGATTACAACCTGACAACCTGGGGTCAAGCAAAGACCACTCAGTGAAGGGTCCAGGGTCACACAAGTGCCCACTTCAGATCCTAGTCATAGGGAGCGAGTCCTCAAGTTATGTACACTTCTTTGCTGCTTGGCCACAAACTCAGGTTCCTATGACCTGCCTCCTCAGATTCAGCAATCTGCTACAAAGACCCCAAAATTCAGGGATACATGTTCACTGGCTTATTATAAATGCTATGAAACGGAATACAGATGAAAAGGCATAGAGCACAAGGTCCAAGGAGGTCTTGAGGGCAGCTGTTTCCGTCCCCACCGAGTTTGGGTGTGCCACCATGCTGGCACACAGATGTGTTTACAACCCAACAGCTCTCAGAACTCTTTTATAGAGGCTTTTTATAAAGGCTTCACCACATACATATGGTAGATTATTAACTCCAGCTCCTTTCTCCTTCATGGAAGATGGAGGGCCTGAGAGTTCCAAACTTCTAGGAGTCCCCCAAGAGTTACTTAGTTGGAGTGAAAGAAGCTCCTATCACCTAGTAAATTCCAAGGGATTAGAAGCTCTATGACAGCAACTCAAAGACCAAATAAAATTTACAAAATAGAAGTCCTCTCACTTCTATTACTTAGGAGATTATAAGCAGTATAGGAGTTCTTAAGGAGCTGGGAAGGAAAACCAAATATATATTTTCTTATTATGTCAAAATAGGACAGGTCTTTTAAGAGTGTCTTGCTTACTATCCAGACAAGACTGAAGTGCTCCCCAGAGTTTATAGTTAAGTCAGAAATTCTTGGAATGAAGCCCAAGAAAGAATAATCAGTATTATTTATTCATTACTGTAGTTTAAAAAAAAGAACATAACATAAACTTGACTATCTTAACTGTTTTTTAAACTGTACAGCTTAGTAATGTGACACATATTACACTGTTGTGAAGGAAGTCTGTAGAAATTCTCCACTTCAAATCTGAAACTATAGTGTGTGTGTGTACGCAAGTATGTATGTATGAGGTTGAGCCCAGGACCACACAGCTACCCTTGCTTTTTTTTTTTAGTTTGTCCCTGCACTTGCGTTTTCATTCAAGGATAGTGCTTACCACTTTGAGCCACAGCGCCACTTCTGGTTTTCTAGTGGTTAACTGGAGATAAGAGTCTCACAGACTTTCCTGCTCCGGCTGGTATCAAACTGCAATCCTCAGATTTCAGCCTCCTGAGTAGCTAGGATTATAGCTGTGAGCCACCAGTGCTACTCTTTTTATTTTATTTTGAAATAGAATCTAAATTGCTGAGGTTGGTCTTGAACTTGTAACCCCTGCATCAGCCTCTCTGGTAGCTGGGTTACAAGTTATGCTACTATTCAGGGCTTCTCTATCCATTAAAAATAACTTCTCTTTTTCTTCCTCCCTAGTTCCTCTCCATTTTTCAGACATCAGTATTTAAAACTCCCCAGGTAATCCTAATGTATATGTAGCCAAGGTTGATTTCTGATGCTCAGAGAACCAAAATAGGGTCTCACATTCAGGAAATGACAACAGAAAGCTAAAAAGACAACAGCATAAACTAGGTACAGTGGCTTATGATTAAAATTCTAGCTATTCAGGAGGTAAAGATCAGAAGTATCATGATTTAAGGTCAGTCTGTGCAAAACTTTCAGACCCAATCTCAACCAATTAAAAAAACAAACAAACAAAAACTGGCTGTGTACCTGTCATCCCAGCTATGTGGAAAGCATAAATAAGAGGACAGAGTATAGGCCAGCTGGGACATAAACAGAAGACCGTATTCAGAAAATAACAAAGCAATTCAGGCTGGGGACGTGAGGGCATGTGGTAGAGCACCTGACTAGAGTACAAGGCCCTGAATTCAATCCCCAATAACATAAACAAACAAACAGAATATGAACAGAAGAAAGAATTAGCTAACATACTCAAAGTAAAATATATGTGAGTGTTGACCAAAACAATCAATAATGGTTTGAATATCAGACTGGACATGAAGTCAGTCTCTTGACACTGTTTGTTTTGGTTTTGGTTTTTGGGTCCAGTCGTGGGGCCTGAACTCTGGGCTTATACGGTGGTGAAGAATCGAACCCAGGGCCTCAGGCATGCAAGGCAAGTGCTCTACCACTGAGCCACCTTCCCAGCCCAGTCTCTTGATACTGTACCTCCCAGCATGCACTCTCTGCCTCCTACCTTCTCTTGACCTAATTCTAATTCTAGTTCCAGTGATAGAGCTAAAATATTATCACAAAAATAGTGTAGCAAATGATAACCAAGTAGTTTGTGAGATGCTAGTAATTACAGGTCCCTATGTCTGCACAATGCTCTCTCTGATGGCAGGATTCAAATTCAAGGCCTGGGAGGTGTGAGGGAATATTCCGTGAGAGCACCTGTGGAAAAGGCCTTTAATGAAAGAGTAATTCAGCAGACATCTCACCATCTCTTCATCTTCCTGCACACTCTTTCCTGACAAGATACAAACCTGGTTTAAAAAAAAAAGTTCAATCAGGATAGCTCTAAAAGGAAAGACAGACTCCAGAAAGCCAGCTGCTGGGTATGAATGAAAGGGGACACTCCATCCATCCCAGCCACACAACTCCCTGTCTCTACTTGGCTCAGAAGTTACAGGAAAGACAGAAAAACATGCTCTACCCTAGGGACTACACAGCATTTGGATAAGGCAGGATGAACAAACATGTGACTCAAGGTGAGCTGCCTCACCTAGCCCAAAATCACAGATGCATCTGTGGTCTGGGGCACCTTGCTGCTGGACCATGACAGGCATGGGAAGATAGGTGTTATCTTCCCCAGCACCCACATGGTCATTCCCTTGAGGAGATGCCACTCACTGGGGCCTTGTGCAGATCCCCCACCTCCTAGGCTCCAGCTCCCTTTCCTTCTCTGGGAGACTCTCTACTTCTGCCTCTCTTGTATCTGTAGGCCTCATCCATCTCTACTTTTCCTGGAACACCTCAGTGGGCTGAGGCTTTCAGAAAACACTGGAAGAGCCACTGGTTCTCGGCATCTTCTATTCCCATGAGCTTCTTGCCTCAGAAGCGTCTCTCAGTCCCTCAGGCCACAGGCACAAGGAAGCACAGCCTCTTTCACCCAAGGAGAGACACCGAGAAGGAGAACACTGCATCTTATTGTCACAGACAATTTACATGCTGGTTTTTGTTGTTTTATTAACAACCAGTAGCAAGAAAAACTTAGCCTTTAGTTTTATTTTATTAATAAACTCATTTAATAAGTCCTTCATAGCAGGAATTATGGGCCAAGCATTGTTCAGAGCTGTTTATAATTATTAATTCTGGTAGCTTTCCTAATAGCCTAGTAGCCAGTCATATCACCCCCATTTTATAGATGAAGAAAAAAACGACTGAGAAACTGTTTCCCATTCAAGGTCACATAGCTAGTAAGAGGCAAGGCCAGAATTTAAGCCCAGATAGTTGGTTTTAGATATTGCAGTTTTAATTATATGGTAGTTATTGAGGATTCCTGTTTAGGACTATACTTTCAAATTGCACTTCGTTTTACAATTAGAAACTCACTTTCCTTTATGTTAATCTTTTTGATATATTTCAAGGATCCCATATACGTATGTATGTATGTATGTATGTATTCTTTGTGTTCTAAATCTGTCTTGCTAATCCTCTTAAAGAGGAACCTCTTTTAACCTTTCAGGAAGCAATTTTCTAGGTTTCTCTCTGACATGATCCAAAACCGTTATTTTTCTTACTCAGAATTTGTGAGAGCTGAGATTTGACAAGTAGAGGAAGCAAAGTAGATATGACACTGCCCCAAAATAGTGCAGCTGTTGACTTATTATGCAGCCATACCATTCTTAGTTTATGAGTCAGATCTTTGTGTTTGTGAGCCAGTACCAAGGGCTGAACTCAGAGCCTCACATTCTTACTCAGTTTTTTCGCTCATGGCTGGCACTCTGCCACTTGAGCTACACCTCCAGTCCAGCAGTTTTTTTTGCTGATTAACACATCCAGTCTAGCAATTTTTTTGCTGGTTAATTGGAGATAGAGTCTCAAGGATTTTACTGCTTGGATTCCTTTTGAGCGGCAAGTCGGCCTGGTCTCAGCTTCCTACGTAGATAGGATGACAGGTGTAAGCCATTGACACCCAGCATGAGTCAGAATTTTCAGTGTAAGTCAGAATTTTTTTAAAACTCCAGGCCTGCACCATTTAACAACAGAGATGTTTTATGTGTTGTTAGGGGACCTTGTCATTGTGCAAACATTACAGGGTGCAGTTCTATAAAGCCTAGGTTGTAGAACATGCTGTTCAAAGCTTCTGCTGTCATAAAATGGATAAGTAGGCATACATTGTAAAATAATGATAAATAGTAAATTTATAAATCAGTAGCATAGTTGCTTATTGTTATTAAGTATTATGTAATATGCATAATTGTATGTTATGCTTTTATACAAGTGGCAGAATAGAATGCTTTTGTTTGTTTTTTGAGACAGTCTTGCTCTGTAGCCCAGGCTGGCTTCACACACATAATACTCCTCCCTGAGCTGCCAAAAACTGGGATTACAGGTGTGCAGCGGCTTAGCACAGCTTTTTCATTCACACTAGCATCCAGGAAACACCTGATGAAGCACTGCACTACATCATCACTAGACAGTATGTGTTTTCAGCTCCATTATAGTCCTATGAGACCATCATGTTATCTGTAGTCCATCCCTGACCAAAAAGTCCTTATGTAGCATGTGGTTGTGTAGGTAAAATACACGCAAAAGACACTGGAAATATGAAATGTGTTTTTCTGTCATTGCTATCCACAAGAAGGCTAAAACCAGGGATTCCCACCAGCCTGACACTGAAACAGCCACAGCACCTACAAGCTAGTCTTCCTCAAAGAGGTGAGCAGGAGTCCTCAAGATAGAAGGAGCACAGTGTCCCATAGCAGTCTCTAGTGGTTCTAAACAAAGGCCAAGCAGAGGCATAGCTGCACCAAATCCCATCTATCAGGAAGTCAACGAATAAACATTGTTTAGGAATATCAACTTCATTCTACAGTTCCATTAGACATACCTTGACTTTTGGTCCCTAAATAAAGGACCCTCTTACTCCTGAATAGGGATATCCATAAACTAAGAGCTCAGCTGATGGGTACATCCATCCCACTATCCCCTGTCAGCCTTCTGACCCTGGGTTGCAGATCTTGGCAGGGACATTGATGGCCCAGCTGTGGGGTCTGATGTTCACCTTGCAGCTGGGCTCATTTTTACTGTGGTATTTTTATATTCCAGTTATCTACGTCTTTTGAGAATTCACTGTTTACTCCCACAGACCAGTTTTTCAATTTTAATTAGAAACAAACTCCTAAAGGGCACAACTTTCTAAGCTGTCTTTGTAAACAAACTCCTAAACCATACAACTTTCTGAGTGTCTTTGTCCTCCCAAAATTTAGTACAGAACTCAATAAAGGAGTGATATAAGAAAACATGGTAGGGGCTGGGAAGTTGGCTCAGTGGTAGAGTGCTTGCCTTGCATGCATGAGGCCCTGGGTTCGATTCCTCAGCACCACATAAGCAGAAAAAAAAAGCCGGAAGTGGCAGTGTGGCTCAAGTGGTAGAGTGCTAGCCTTGAGCTGAAGAGCTGAGGGACAGCGCCCAGGCCCAGAGTTCAGGCCCCACGACCGGACCAAAAAAAAAAGAAAACATGGTAGTCTGACCTCCTGTTTGATTCTGAAGGGTCATCTGGGCAAGTTTCTTTTCTATAAATAATCTTCCTTTAAAAGTGAGAATATACAATATAATATTTAGCTTAGAATTATGTTCATTTTCAATTGACATGATACAGACATTTTCTTGAACTACCAAAACTTCTTCAAGAATTTATTTTTACAGGCATATATGGTTTAATATCATATTATATGAATCTGCCAGAATTATCTAACATAGTCTCTTGGGTATCTCTTTTTTTTTTTTTTTTTGGGTCCGGTCATGGGGCCTGAACTCTGGGCCTGGGCACTGTCCCTCAGGCTCTTCAGCTGAAGGCTAGCACTCTACCACTTGAGCCACAGCGCCACTTCCGGCTTTTTTGTTTTTGGTTATGTGGTGCTGAGGAATTGAACCCAGGGCCTCAGGCATACAGGGCAAGCGCTTTAACCACTGAGCCACTTTCCCAGCCCCAAAGCTTTTTTTTTTTTGGAGTCCGGTCGTGGGGCCTGAACTCTGGGCCTGGGCGCTGTCCCTCAGCTCTTCAGCTCAAGGCTAGCGCTCTACCACTTCAGCCACAGCGCCACTTCTGGCTTTTTTTCTTTTTGCTTATGTGGTGCTGAGGAATCGAACCCAGGGCCTCAGGCTTGCAAAGCAAGCACTCTACCACTGAGCCACCTTCCCAGCCCCTAACATAGTCTCTTGATGTTAAGCATTGGAACTATTTTCTATTATTATCTACTACAAATAAAGCAGTGGCCAGTTTTTTCATTTTGACTTAGTTTCCTAGTTTCTCTGAACTGAAATTACTGGATTAAACAGAATGGGTTAATCAGCTTTTTGCTGACTGAACAGTCAAAACCACATCATCTTGTGGTTTTAATCTGTATTTCTTTCCTTGCTAATGGGGCCAGATCTCTGGGTAATGGTAATATCAATGCCAAACATTTTTCTTTATCTTTGTTTACTAGTTGTAGTTCCTTCCTTGTGAACTGTCTGTCCATGTCCTTTGTCCATTTCCTACTAGGGTTTTAGATATTTTTCTTATCAATGTGCATGTTTTTTTCACTGTAAAAATTCTGAACCCCAGCATATTTACTGAAAACAATTTTCCTCTTTCTATGGTCAGGGTTGAAATGTTACAGTGTTTGTTTACCGGTATAGGAATTTTCTATTTTTCATAATTTAATATTTTTTTCTTATGAATGCTTGTAATATTTCTTTTTTTTGTTGTCAGTTATGGGGCTTGAACTCTGGGCCTGGGCCCTATCCCTCAGATCTTCAGCTCAAGTCTAGTGCTCTACCACTTGAGCCACAGTGCCACTTCCGGTTTTCTGAGTGGTTTTTTGGAGATAAGAGTCTTACGGACTTTTCCTGCCCAGGCTGGCTTTGAACTGTGATCCTCAGATCTCAGCCTGAGTAGCCACAATTACAGGCGTGAGCCACCAGCGGCTGGCTGAATGCTTGCAATATTTCTAACTTTGAAATTATTCTTTTTCCTTGTTAGTGATAGAGGAATGAGCCAAATACCTCATGTTTGTTAGGCACTAACTACAAAATTCTTGAGAGGTGCAGTGCCACCAAGTTTCTTTTGTTCACTCCACTTCCTCCAAAATCTACCATTCATCCAGGGGTTGGATTCGTCCAGGTTTTGCATGCTGCTTACTCTCTCTAGTAATCATGTCTTTCTACCATCTATCAGATCCAGAGGTCCCACCTGACCCTCAGAGGCATCTGAACAGTTGAAAGCATTTCTGCTCTCCAAGTTGGACCATGTACATTTTTCTCCGGGCAGTTGTTCATCATTTCTCATCTATGTGCCTTCATCCCCTCCCTATTGCTATTCTTATCCATTTTTTAAATTTAGTGAGTTTATTATTCAATTATTATACATATAGATAATGTGATTTAAGCATATTCATCCCCTTCACACTCTCATTTTCCCTCTCACCTGGAATGTTCTTCCACCTGACCCTCCATGGCTTCCTGCCTCCACTGCCTCAGATGCCCCACCAATGCCTTTACATGATAAAAGCCTTGCCTCACTGTTTTTCTCTTCTTCATCATGTTTACCACCTCCTCATATGTAGTCTTACTGCCTGTCTCCATTGATTAAAATATTTCCTGATTCAATTTTAGTGGATAATATTTCCATAAATTTGTCCAATTACTCTAGATTTTCCAATTTATTAAATTATAGGATTTTAAAATAATTCTTAATGATCTTCTCAATTTCACTGGTATCTTTTGAAATATCCCTAATTTTAATTTCTAATTTTATGTATTATTGTTGTTAATCTTTTTTATTTTGGCTAGCATGCCTAAGGGTTTGTCAATTTCTTATCTTTTAAAATCAACTCTTTGATGCTATATATTGGTTCTCTAGTCTTCATTTCGTTAATTCCTATTATTTATTATTTCAATTAATATTTGATTTGATTTTTTCTTGTTTTTTTTTAAACCTTGAGATGCATTATTAGGTTATTTGAGATCTCTGAATATTTATTTTATTGTTTATTTATTTATTTATTTATTTATTTATTTATTTATTTATTTATTTATTGTCAGTTGTGGGGCTTGCACTCTGGGCCTGGGTGCTCTCCCTCCGCTCTTCAGCTCAAGGCTAGTGCTCTACCACTTGAGCCACAGCACCACTTCCAGCCTTTTCTACTTATGTGGCACCGAGGAATCGAACCCAGGGCCTCATGCATGCTAGGCAAGCACTCTACCACTGAGCTACCCTCCCAGCCTGAGATCTCTGAATATTTAATGTAGGTACTCAAAAGTGTAAACTTTTGGGACTGGGAAGGTGGGCTCAGTGGTAGAGCGCTTGCCTTGCATGCCTGAGGCCCTGGGTTCGATTCCTCAGCACCACATAAGCAAAAAGAAAAAAGCCGGAAGTCTCAAGTGGTAGAGCGTTAGCCTTGAGCTGAAGAGCTGAGGGACAGTGCCCAGGCCCAGAGTTCAGGCCCCACGACCGGACCCAAAAAAAAAAAAAAAAAAAGTGTAAACTTTCTTAGAACTACCCTCAGTGTATCCCAAAGTCTCTGTCAAGTGTGTTTACATTTGCATTCAATTCTAAATTTCTTGAATTCAAATTTTAAAATATCTTCCCTCAGGGCTGGGAAGGTGGGCTCAGTGGTAGAGCGCTTGCCTTGCATGCCTGAGGCCCTGGGTTCGATTCCTCAGCACCACATAAGCAAAAAGAAAAAAGCCGGAAGTGGCGCTGTGGCTCAAGTGGTAGAGCACTAGCCTTGAGCTGAAGAGCTAAGGGGCAGCACCCAGGCCCAGAGTTCAGGCCCCACGACCAAACCCAAAAATAAAATAAAATAAAATAAAATAAAATATCTTCCCTCATTTCTTTCATGACTCACTGATCATTCAAAGTGCATTGTTGAAATGCATAAGTTACAACAAAAGATTATACAAATTCCTAAACAATCAAGACAACAAACCAAATCCAAAAGCCAACAACAATTCAGAGAAGGACCCTACTGAGAGTGAAGAAGAGATGGAGAACAAAAGAACCATTAAAGAAATGATGACAGAATTGGCCAATGAAAAAAAGGGGAGATGCAAAAACAATTTCAAGAGTACAAAGAAGAAATGACAAAGACGATCCAGGACTCCCCAAAAGATATGGAGATAAAAATCGAAATGCTATATAACTTATTAAAAAACAAAAGTAACTTATGAGAACTGATCTCAGGAGCATAAAAGGTTCAATTTCCACATCGCAAACCATAATGGAATGCCTAGGTAACAGAATAAGTGAAATGGAAAATAGAGTATCAAGAGTTGAGGATAAAACATAAAAAGAAGGCTGGGAAGGTGACTCAGTGGTAGAGTGCTTGCCTTACATGCATGAGGTCCTGGGTTCGATTCCTCAGTACCACCCAAGCAGAAAAAGTCGAGAGTGGCAGTGTGGCTCAAGTAGTAGAGCACTAGCCTTGAGCTGAAGAGCTGAGGGACAGCGTCCAGGACCAGAGTTAAAGCCCCACAACTGACAAAAAAGATAACTAAAAATAAATAAAAAGAAAAAAATCACTAGAAGACTACTTTAGTAAGCACAGAAGAAGAAAGAAGTAAAATACAGAAAATGGCAGAAAACATAACACATCTCTATATAGTAACTCTAAGCATTAACAGACTCAATTCCCCAATCAAAAGAAAAAGAACAGCAGATTGGATCAATAAACAAGATCCATCCATTTGTTGTCTCCAAGAAACAACATCTCACAGTCAAAGATAAAAACAAACTCTGAGTGAAGGGATGGAAAAAGATCTTCCATGCAAATACAACCTGCAAGAAGGCAGGAACAGCCATATTGATATCTGACAAAATAGAATTTTCATTAAAATCAATATGAAGAAACAGGAAGGTCATTACATAGTAATAAAAGGAATGATTCACAAAGAGGAAATCACAGTGGTCAATATCTATGTACCAAATAACGGAGCACCTAAATACCTTAAACAAATACTTCTGGACTTACAGAACAGGATAGGCCCAAAAACAATAATGGGAAATTTTAATACCCTGCTCTCACCAAAGGACAGATCAACCAAACAGAAGATAAGCAAAGAAGTCTCTCAACTAAATGACACCATAACCCAAATGGACTTAACAGGCATCTACAGAGTATTCCACCTAACAACGACCTAATTCACATTCTTCTCAGCAGCCCATGGAACATTCTCCAAAATAGATCGTATGATAGTACACACAAAGAACCTAAGCAAATACAAGAGGATTGGCATAATTCCTTGCATCCTATCTGATCACAGTGAAATCAAACTAGTTCTCAACAACAAAACACACAGTAGAAATCACTGAAACACATGAAAGCTGAAAAACACACTACTGAGTAATAGAGGAAGAAATTAGAAAGTTGTAATTCAATGAAAATGGAAATAGTTCACAATTCAACCTCTGGCATACAGCAAAAGCAGTATCATTCAAAGTGCACCAAAGGGAAAGTTTATAGCTCTAAGTTCGCCAAATAGAAAACAGAAACAGATCAAATCCTCATGATAAAATTAAATCTGCTAGAAAAAAAGAACAAATCAAATCTAAAACTACTAGATGAAGACAGCAAAGATTATGACAGAAGTCAATGAAATAAGAAACTTTAAAACTATACATAAAATCAATGAAACAAAAACCTGGGCTTTTTTGAAAAAATTAATAAAATTGACAGACCACTTGTGAGATTAATGAAGAGAGTTAATTCAAACCGGTAAGATCAGAGATACCACAGGAAACATTACTACAAACACCTAAGAAATCCAAATGATTATAAAGGACTATTTTCGGCTGGGAAGGTGGCTCAGTAGTGGAGTGCTTGCCTTGCATGCATAAGGCCCTGGGTTCGATTCCTCCAGCACCACATAAGCAGAAAAAAGACAGAAGTGGTGCTGTAGCTCAAGTGGTAGAGCACTAGTCTTGAGCTGAAGAGCTGAGGGACAGCGCCCAGGCCCAGAGTTCAGGTCCCACAACTGGCAATAAATAAATAAATAAAAATAAAAAATAAATGAATAAAGGACTACTTTCAAAACTAATACTCTCTAAAGAAGGAAAAATCTATCAGAAATGGATGAATTTTTAGGAATATACAAACTGGCTAGCCTAAACCAAGGAGATATAAATTAGATAAACAAGCCAATAACACACAAGAAGTAATTAGAAATCTTCCAACAAGGAAAAGCCCAGGCCCAGATGGATTCACTGCTGAAATCTATAAGACGTTTTTTTTTTTTTTCTTGTCAGTCGTGGGGCTTGAACTCTGGGCCTAGGCGCTATCCCTCAGCTCTTCAGCTCAAGGCAAGCACTCTACCACTTGAGCTACAGCGCCACTTCTGGTTTTCTGGTGGTTTATTGGAGATAGGAGTCTCATGGTCTTTCCTGCCTGGGCTGGCTTTGAACCGCGATCCTCAGATCTCAGCCTCCAGAGGAGTTAGAATTACAGCCAAGAGCCACTAGCGCCTGGCTTATAAGACTTTTAAGATGAACTAATACCAACACTTCTCACTTTTCTATGAAATAGAAACAGAGGGAGTAATTCCAAATTCAGTTAATAAAGCCAATATCATACTTATCCCAAAACCAGATAAGGATCCAACAAAAAAAGAGAACTAGACCAATTTCTTTAATGAACACAGATGCAAAGCTCCTAAATAAAATATCAGACAACAGAATCCAGAAACTAATTTTAAAAAATCATACATTATTACCAACTAGGCTTCATCCCACAGATGCAAGGCTAGTTGAACATATGCAAATTAACAAATGCAATTCACATCAACAGAGTCAAGGACAAGAACCACATAATCATCTCAATAGATGCAGAAAAAGCTTTCAACAAAATACAACATCCCTTCATGTCTAAAGCTTTGGAGAAATTAGGAATAGAAGGAACAGTCCTTAAAACAATAAAGTCTATATATCACAGACCAACAGTTAATGTCATACTAAATGCAAAAAAACTAAAACCATTTCCCCAAAAATCAGGAACAAGGCAAGGATTCTACTCTCTCCACTTCTCTTCAATATAGTTTAGGAATTTTTAGCCAGAGCAATAAGGTAAAGAAAAGGACATAAAGAAGTCACATAGGTAAAAAGAAATTAAACTATCTCTATTTGTGATGACATGATCTTATACCTAAAGGAACCAAAAAATTCCACCCCAACACCTAAAATCCCAAAGACATTCTTTACTGAGATAGGAAAAAAACAATCCAAAAATTCATATGAAACAACAAAAGGCCTAGAATAACCAAAACAATTCTAGGCCAAAAAAAAAAAATCAATGCAAGCAGTATCATAAACTCTACTACAGAGCCATAATAATAAAAACAGCTTGGTATTGGCACAAAAATAGACCTGAAGTTCAATGGAACAGATTAGAAGTCCTAGAAATGAAAACACATACTTAAAGTCATCTGATATTTGACAAAGGAGCAAAAGACTTACAGTGGATAAAACCCAGCCTCTTCAACAATTAGGGTTGGGAAAACTTGGCAGCCATGTTCAGGAAACTAAAAGTGGATCCCTGTTTGTCACATGCACTAACATCAATTCAAAGTGGATCAAAGATCTCAACATCAGATCCAAAACTCTGAAACTACTACAAGAGTAGGAGAGACATTAAAAGTCATAGGTACAGGAAAGAACTTCCTGAATAGAGTCCTGGAGCACAACAGATAGGAGAGAGACTCAACAAGTGGAACTACATTAAAATAAAAAGTTTCTGCACAGCTAAAGACATAGTTACTAAACTAGAAAGACAGACAAACAGTTGAGAAAAAATGTTTACCAGCAATACATCAGACAAAGGCCTAAACTCCAATATATACAAGGAGGTCAAGAAACTAACCCCTTCCAAACTTCATACACCAATTACTAAATGAGCAAGGGGAGTAAGAAGAGATTTCTCAGAAGAGGTAAGAATGGCAAAGAAACACATGAGGAAATGCTCATCATCCCTGGCCATAAAGGAAATACAAATCAAAACAACCATCTTACCCCAGTTATTTATTTTTTTTGGTCGGTCATGGGGCTTGAACTCTGGGTTTGGGTGCTGTCCCTGTGCTCTTCAGCTCAAGGCGAGCGCTCTACCGCTTGAGCCACAGCGCCACTTCCCTTACCTCAGTTAGATTGGCCAACATTTTGAATTCTAACAACAAATGCTGGGGGGGATGTGGGGGAACAGGAACCATAGTGCAGTGCTATGGGAATGTAAACTAGTACAACCACGATGGAAAGCAGTCTGGAGGTTTCTCAAAAAACTAAACAGACATACCCTATGACACAGCCATACCATTCATGAAGCAGGATATAACAAGGACAACTGCACATCCACGTTAACTGCTGCAGTATTCACAATAGCTAAGATATGGAAACAACCCAGATGCTCCACAATAGATGAGTGGACCAAAAAAAATGTGGTACCTATATACACATATTACACAACAATTAGAAAGAATAAAATAATTCCATTTGCACAGAAATGGATGGAACTAGAACAAATCCTAGGTAAGCTAGGATCAGAGAGACAAATGGTGCAAGTTCTCCCTAAAATGCAGAAATTAGATCCAAAACACACTGGGATATGGCAAATTACACAGGATTCTAGATATTCACACACAGTAAGACCAAAAGAGGATAGTCCTAGGAGAGAATCACAAAGGTGCAATATATAAGTGCTTCTTCATATGTACATAAAATAATACACATACGGAAACAAACTCCAAAGATATGGAAACAAAGGACTTTTTCTTGATTTTTTTTCCCTGAGGGCTCTGTGTTTTTTTCTTGTTTTGTTTTGTTTTGGTCTGTTGTGGGGCTTGAACTCTGGGCCTGGGCGCTGTTCCTCAGCTCTTCAGCTCAAGGCAAGTGTCCTACCACTTGAGCCACAGCACTGCTTCCAGTTTTCTGGTGGTTTATTGGAAATGAGAGTCTCACAGACTTTCCTGCCTAGGCTGGCTTTGAACCTCAATCCTCAGATCTCAGGCTCTTAAGCAGCTAGGATTACAGGGGTGAGCCACCAACCAGCGCCCAACTTGACTCTGTATTCTTTACCTTATAGTGTATTCACATGCACATCTGTGGGAGAGTGAGGGGAGAGCACAGAATCTGAGGAAAAAAAGGGTGAAAAAAGTGCTGCAGTAGTACACCCACTGGACATTGATGAAAGTGAACTATGCATCTGGTGGGTGGAGATGGAGGGAGGAAATGGGAGAGAATGAGGGAACAGATGACACTATATAAAAGGAAATGTACTTATTACCTGATATATGTATATATAATTAACCCCACTGTATATCACCTCTAAAATAATAAAGTAATTTTTATTTTTTATTTTATTATTTTTTTGGTCGGTCGTGGGGCCTGAACTCTGGGTCTGGGCACTGTCCCTCAGCTCTTCAGCTCAAGGCTAGCGCTCTACCACTTGAGCCACAGTGCCACTTCAGGCTTTTTCTGCTTATATGGTGCTGAGGAATCGAACCTAGGGCCTCATGCATGCAAGGCAAGCACTCTACCATGGCGCCACCTTCCCAGCCCCAATAAAGTAATTTTTAAAGTGCATTATTCAGTGTCCATGTCTTGCTGTTTTTTTTGTTTCTCTTACCTTTGACTTCTAATATTATTTTATTATGATTTGCCAGAAGAAATAATTTCACTTTTTCTCTTTTTAAAGACTTATTTTATGGACTAAAGCGTGATCTATTTTGGAGAAAATTCCATGGGCTATTGAGAAGAATGTGTATTCTAACAGAATTGGCTGGAATATTCTGTAGATCTCTGAAAAGAGTTATCAAATGTACTTAAGCTTTTTATTTGATTTTCTTAATCTGTTCTGAGGCTTGAACTCAGAGCCTCTTGATCTCATTCAGCTTGCTTGCTCATGGTTGGTGCTTTACCATTTGAGCCACACCATCATCATCCCGGTATTTTTCCTAGTTAATTGGAGATAGAGATTTAGGGACTTTTCTGCCCATGCTTACTTTGAACCATAATCTTCAGCTCTCAGCCTCTCTAGCTCTCAGCTAGGATACAGATATGAGCCACTCTTACCCAGCTCTTACTTGATTTTTTAATTGGATGATGTACATATTGGTAAAAGTGGAATACTGAAATCACCCATTATTATATGAACCTATCTGTATCTTTATATCCAGGAAGGACTACAGGTGAATTTCTCATAAGCCTAACAGAAAAGGGGCCAAGAGTAGAAATGAGATTGAATTGTAAGTCAATGGAACCCTTCCTCCATATAATTAATGTATGTTGGGAAAGATTGAATTTGAAGTGCTATGGTCTGAATGTGTCCCCCAAGTTCAGTGTTAGAAACTTAATTTCTTATGTAACAAAGTTAGGCAGACATTTCAGGAGGTAAGCAGGTCAGGAGGGCTTGGCCCTCATGAATGAATTCATATGTTATCAAAGAAGGTTAGTTACCTTGAAGTGAGTTCCTGGTACAAGAAAGTGATCGTCCCTCTTCATCTTTCACGTAAAAGTGTTCTCTTGCCCTTTCACCTTCCATCATGAGATGACACAGCAAGAAGATCCTGACCAGATGTGGGCCCTTAAATTCCAGAATCACAAGCCAGGTAAATTTCTGTTTAATGTAAGTGATCCAGTCTCAGCTATTCTGTTATAAAAGCACAAACTGAGAGTGGAGTGTTTAATTAACTGTTGAACTTATGCACTGAGTCTTTATCTGTTTGAGAAGCAAGTGTCTATTGGTTGAGCTATTTCTCTGACCACCAGAAATCCGTGTTGTAAGCCCTTCAGGGCATTTTGATGTGGCTACAGATAAAAAATAAGTCATAATAATAGATGGTATTATGGTTGGAAGATATGTACACTATATATTACTCACTTTTTAGCATACATTCTCTTACCCTTTTTATAGATCAGAAAAAGTCAAGCACAGGCCCCATCAATCAAAAGTTATGTGACACGAGTAAGTCAAGAGATCTTTTCTGATCTATAAAATGAGAATAATAATAGCACTGTAGCCATAATTTTATTCTCTTAATTGTTTGGGAACCAATTTAAATGATGTGCATAAAACATACTGAAAAATGTAAATCAATAAATAAAAATCCTGATTTCGAGATTATAAAAGTGCTTACTGAATGAATTAAAACTTGGTGGTACTACGAAGAGAAAGGATTTGAGTAAGATAGAGACAAAACAAAACTTGAGAGAATATGGTAGTACATTTTACGTGTCAGTGAAGAACCCTTACTAATACAAACGGGAAGTTTCTAATTGGGAAATGAGTGGTTTATATTGTTGTTTTTCTTCATCATATTATAGGTCAAAATTTTAGAAAAGGGTTATTCTTTCAGCTCAGTTGCTAGTGTTTGAGAGAGTGACTGTAAGTAGTCAATATAAAGCCAAACATCCATATGCTGGCATCTTAAGTTTTGGTCTTTCATAAGACATTTTCTGGGGGCAATAATTATTGAGGAATTTCACAATAGTCTTGTCACTGGCTATGTAGCAGATGTGCTGAGCAGATTACAAATCCCTGGGAAAAGCAAAGCTACCCGTAAAAGGTATGAAAGAGACCGAAAAGTATGACAGCCAAAGATAAAAATAGAAACTGAAACCACAGACATTCAAAATACATTGCTACCCAAAATAAATGTTTGCAGCAGCACCAGGGGTGGCTGCTACAGGTGGTTTACAGGAGAGGAAGAAGGACAAACATAGGTAGTTTCAAACAAGCACTTCAGAGGACAATGAAATGGAGCCTTTAATAGATTGCTAAGAAGATATGAAACAAATGCAAAGGATTTAGTGTTCTGCCATTTGGATTAAAAATACTGAGATACCATTGTCTGAGCATGAAGTAAGTCAGCATCCCTCACTGTGTTAAAACCACAGTTCCTTGTTTATTCATTCCACAACAGCCTCCCATGTAACAGACATAGAAAAGTTTTCACTACGTGAACTTACATAAGTCATTGGTAGCCAGGTAGGTACTCAGTCATATCTACATTTTCCTTCAGATACTCTGTACAGGTCTGGAAATTGCCATGATGAAACAGCAAAGCAGAGGTTGGGAGTTTGACCTATCCACTCAGGTGAACCATGGTGTCCAGGAGGAAGTGTTGACAGAGCTGTCACCTGGTAACACTGAGGCTGTACAGGAGCTAAGAGACTTTGTTTGTCTATGTGCCAGTTAAATATGCCTGGACAAAATGTGAAGCCAATGTTTATTATTGATTTATTTGTTTAACATCTGGGCTGTAACACACAAGTGCTGAGATAAGACAGTATGTGGAAGCAAAAATCACATAGCCACATGGCACTGGCTGTTGACAGAGGCTCAATCTGCATAAGGAAAGCTGATAATATAACCTTCTGAAACCTGCCATGTTCACTGCCAAGTTGGCCAAGTTCAGTTTAAATAAATAGGCCAATACCCGGTTCTGGACTTTCCTCCTCTTACCCTTCCATGAACCCACTGACCTACTTCACCCCATCTCACAAGCCCTGAATATCTAGTGTATAGGTACCTAGCCAGGACAGCGGTTATTTGATATGTGAATGGGTTTCCTCCTCCGTGTCTCAGGGGATTGTCCTGATTATTGCCCCTCCCAAAGATAGGATTAAAATGTACTTTGGTTGGAACTCAGGAGTCTTGGAATAAAAATTTCTGGGGTCAAGCTCAGGCCCCATCACTGAAAAGGTTATGTGACACGAGTAAGTCATTTAACACCTCTTGAGCCCATCCCTTCTCAGGTAGGCTTTGCTACTGCAATTACTCCAGGTTCTCTTGCAGCCAGTTTCAGCTTCTCTACACCATTCTCAGCAACAATACCAGCAGATGTTATTCCTCCCATCATAGAAACCCAAGATGAGATCAAAATTTCCCTGACTCCCCACTTCCATCTAGTTTCACCTGGGTCGTGTGTTCTCTTTTACAGGCAAATTTCTTTTAATAAGGAGCTAAATTGTGCACTTCCCTTCAAATTCACATTTTGGAGGCCCATCCCCTAGTGCTTCCAAATGTGACTATATCTGGAAATCAAGTCTTCAACAGGCGATTAAATTAAAATCCAGCCATTAGGCTGATGTGACTTATGCTCAGATAAGAAAAGGAGCTGAAGACACAGACAATCCAGACTGAGCATGCAAGCATCCAGGAAGAAGGCGGTCATTGGTCATCTCAGGGAAAACCAATCTTGCCAATTCCTTGTTCTCAGACTTCTAGCTTCCAAACCTGTGAGAAAATAATTTCTGTTTTGAAGCCACCTAGTCTGTGGCACTTTGTTATGACAACTGCAGCAAACAAATGCAATTAGATTTTTCTATTCCCCTTTCCTCATCTCCCATCTCTACCTCTGGTGATTTTTCTTTCTCTTTTAAAACCCACTTCAGGACCCCAGCAGTCTTCAGAGCCACTGTATCACCACAGACCACCACTTCATGAGACCTAGTCTGCTTGGTTCTCAAGTATATTGGGCTTCTTGGCAGTTTGTTCCATTTTCTTATGAAGAAATATTCATAGTTTACTAGGCCATGACACTCTCCATCTTTCAGACACCCTGGGCTGCTGCTTCTCAGGCTTCTTAGTTGGATGCTCCTTCCTGTCATTTCTTCTAAACATCAGCACCCCTGCCTCTGGGTCCTCTTCTTTGCTCATAAACTCCTACTATTTGGCTCTATTGCTTTGGATACTAGTTAATAAAAACTCATACATCACACATTTACCTTAACCTTCTCATCTCTCCTTTGAGCCCCAGATCCAAGTATTCAGTTGGCCTGGGCATTCCACTTGGATATCTAAAGAGCATTTCAAGCTCCACATGTCTTCTCCCCGATCCTCTTCCTGTTTCTCCCCATTCCCTTTAATAATCTCAACATTCACCAGTAAGGTCAGAATCCCAACCATCCTTTTGGTTCTCCTCCTCCCTTCCTCCCTTTCTCTCTCTCTCCTTTCAGAAGCCTTTATCCTCATAGAACTTTCTGTCACTACTAGTAGTCACTGCTTAGAGCTTCTCAGAGCTCACTTGCTATTTACAACAAGAGCTCTTTTGTGACCCCCTTCTCACTTACCACTTGCCCAAAGGTCAGAGAACTCCACACAAGTTACACTTAAAACATTTTAATAAGCTCTGACTACAGTACCAAGCCCTACAGCAAATGCTTAATTGAACTACCCAAAATAAATTTTTATCCCTATTTTATCAAGCAAAAAACAGGATAAGAGGGGCTGGGAAGGTGGCTCAGTGGTAGAGCACTTGCCTTGCATGCTCGAGGCCCTGGGTTCGATTCCTCAACACCACATAAGAAAAAAGCCGGAAGTGGCGCTGTGGCTCAAGTGGTAGAGTGCTAGCCTTGAGCTGAAGAGCTGAGGGACAGCGCCCAGACCCCACAACCGGACCCCCCCCCAAAAAAAAAACAGGCTAAGAGACATCAAAGGTCAAATAGCTTACACTAAGGCCTGGTTCCAGAAGTAAGGTTCTTAACCTTCAGCTGCTTTGCATTTTAAATTCTCTTCTAACTTTGGGCAATATGGCTTCCAAGAGTTGACATTCCAGGAGTGATTGGTTTCCACTGCACCTGTGTTTGGGCAGGTAAAGTAACAAAAGTGTATATCAGTGTTAAGGAGGGGCTTATTTTCCAAACTATGGTTTTAAATATTCAAATAACAAAAATGCACATTAGACAGGAACAAATCCAAGCAGGGGTCTAGACCACGTCTGTGGGTCCTGCTAACAGACTCATGAAAAAGGCTATTTTATTGGTCACTCTTGGTATTTTAGGCACATACTCGCAGAAACTACTGAGCTTTGATCTTTAAACTTTTTTTCTTCTTTAGTTTTAAAATCCTATTTCCAAGCCAGGTGCCGGTGGTTCACGCCTGTAATCCTAGCTACTCGAGAGGCTGAGATCTGAGGATCTCAGTTCAAAGCCAGCTTGGGCAGGAAAGTCGTGAGACTCTGATCTCCAATAAACCACCAGAAAACTGGAATTAGCACTGTGGCTCAGGTGGTAGAGTGCTAGCCTTGAGCTGAAGAGCTGAGGGACAGTGCCCAGGCCCAGAATTCAAGCCCCATGACTGACCAGAAAAAAAAAATTCCTATTTCCACATAGTGGTTAGAAAATCCTTAAAAGCAAAAAGGACCTGTATGTGTTTAGGAAACACATTTTTTGAACATTGGTGGGTTCCAGGCACTTTTCTTGATTTTATCATCTCTCTGAGCTGATTTTATTTTCCTCTTTTCATTGGTGAGATCATTGAGGCATGTGGAGGGAAATAACTGCTCCTATTTCAGAGCAGGAACTCCAGACTTCTGTTCCTGCCTTCCTTTCTGGAAGCAAAGGGTCTCTGACTTCCCAACATGCAACAGAATTAAATATCTGCGATGCATTTTGTGAGCCTTGTTCTCAGGGCTCTGAAATATAGCTCTATATTACAATGATAAACACAAAGAACTACTTCTCTGGAACTTATATGTCTTTTTGGGTAGTGTTACTAAAGCCCAAAAGACTGCAAAGGAATTTGAAGTTCTGTGATATGTCTTCTTCAGTCTGCAAACCAATGGGTCTGGTCAGGGAACTATCAGATATTAGATCCTGCCAAATACTCAGTTGCTCTGTTCAGCAGAGAACCTTGCACTTTTTGAAAGCACTAAGGACCCTTCTGACTTCTGCCTCTCACCACTATTCTTGCCTTTCCTGCTGTCTGAATCACTCTGCTTCTTGTCTTTCAGTTCTTGTTGTTCAGAGACCTATTTTACCATCCTACCATGCCTACCACCATATTATGTATTTAATTATTTAATGTATCACCTCTGCTAGATGGAAGGTTCTTTTTTTTTTCCCTTTTCTTTTCTTTTTGGTTGGGCCTGGGTGCTGTCCCTCAGCTCTTCAGCTCAAGGTAAGCGCTTTACCACAGCACCACTTCTGGTTTTCTGGTCGTTTATTGCAAATAAGAGTCTCACAGACTTTCCTGCCCACACTGGCTTTGAACCTCAATCCTCAGATCTCGGCCTCCTGAGTAACTAGGATTACAGGCGTGAGCCACCAGCACCCAGATGATGGAAGATTCTTGAGGGTTATGACTTAGCCATTTTTTGCTCATTGCTATATCTCTGATGCCTAGTTTATTAAATTATTGTTGGATAAATGCACACATGTACATAGGCACTTTGTATCCTCAACAAATGAGCAGATGACAGGCAGCCTTTATGGAACTGTAACATTCATCTGAGCTACAAAGGACCAAAGGAACACAGCAGAAGCAACCCCAAAGGAAGAGAAACCAAAAACACTGCCTCTGATTTTGGAAATGATTAGGACTGGCAATGCCAAAGCCATGAAAAACCTGAACATTCAAGAGCATAAATTAATCTTGCAAAATGTAATGTCTTTAAGAGTTAACTCAAGAAAAAAATCCAATAAAAAAGCTTTCCTTAAGCAGGCAGATTATTGAGGCTATTTGTAGCTTAAATGAGTAACAGTCATATTGTCTGCATCATCCTTTGGAGAAGGGCAGAAAATCACATTCTGTTCAAGCTAATCCTCTGCTCACAGCAGGACGATTTGTGGTCATAGTCTCCACATTGGGTGCTTCTGGCCTGAACAGATTGTGGAGTAGTGACTTAGAAGCAGCAGTGACAGTGAAGAGATAGCTTGGTGGCAGGAGTTATAAAAGATCTTCATTCCATACTTTCACAAACTCCTGACAACCACAGACCAGGGGAGTCTGTTCCCCATGATCAGTCCCTTCCATCTTCCTGGCTCATTGGGGTAGGAAGCATGTGCAGAGGAACATGCTACAGCATAGATTTCACCATGCCCATTTAGATCACTTAGGGATGACTTCAATTTCAGCTCTTCTGTAAGGATAAACTTTAATATGATTGTTAATATTTGGCTTCTTATCTGTGCATGTGCCTAAAAACTAAAAGTTGGGACTTTTCCATAAACTGTAGAAAGCACCATAAGGCCTGCAGGGCTATCATTAGCCAATCACAACTCAGGATGGGCTCCATTGCTCTTGAGAGCTTTTCTCCCTAACACCAGCTGCTGACTGAGGTGTGAACATCTCCTAGCTCCTTTCTAGTGATTCAGGCAGCACACAGAGCCTTTTTATTTTAAAGAGCTGCCATTCTTCTCCTCCCTCTTTTTTCCCTTCTTTCCCTTTCTTCATTACTTCTCTACCTCACTCCTTTCCTTTCTTACTTGACATGGTCTCAGTATGTAGACCAAGCTGGCCTCAAACTTATCTTCCTGTCTCAGTGTCCTGAATGTACTGGTTTTATTATCTTGTGAAACAGGGTTAAACACAAACAAAAAAAAACAAATGAGGTTCAAGGTTCAGTATGTTTGAGGCCCTGGGTTCAATCTTTAGGGCACCCCCCCCACAACAACAACAACAACAACAACAAACCGCAAAACCCTGAAAACTTTGATACAGAAGTCACAAAGGTTACTTGGTCTTAAAAATCTATTATCTTTTGGCCCTAGAATAATTTCTAACTTCTCCCTGAGGTGGTAACTGGAGCCCAATAGAATTTGGCTTTTAGTTTTTATTTTAGAAAGTGGAACTTCTTGAATCTCATGCCTCCTTCTGTTCTAGACTTTTCTTCTGGTCCAGCCTGTAGAGTATACTCCACCAGAATGATCTTAAATGCTATCTAAAACCATTTTTCTGTCTCAGATCCTAGTAACAACCTAGTTCATGGTCAAAGCCAAACATACCTGGCTTCTTGATTTATAAACTGAAAATTGTTTAGGTAAAATGCAAGTACCCAGAGGAAAAAATGGAAAAAGACAAGGAAGCACCTCAGCTTCCCAACTTCCATAGAATTCACAGAAACTTGATATACCACAAGCATTTTGAGCATGTCACAAAAAGGAGAATCTCATAAGGTGGATGTTTCAGCAAGTATTTACCTTAGTAAAACAGGATAAAGTGGGGAGAAATAGGAAAAGGAAGTAGAAACATCTGTTTCACATGCATAGGAATGAAGAAGACTCTAAATAGGGGGTTTCCTGTTGAATTCCTCTCTAGACACCTGACCATATTACCTAGCAACCCTTAATCATTTTGCTTTGTCAAGAGCACAGACAGTGGGTTGGTAGATATATTTCCCCAAATATGGTAGATGGTTCTTATCATTACTTCCAGGTTTGGGCAATACACAGGGCAACAGATATAACTTCAGGGTATCCATTTGCCATATTTGTCCTCTTATTTTCTGTCTTTCCACTTATTGTACCCTTTTAACAACTAAATGGAGAAGAGAAAGAGCTTGTTACTCAAATTTTTCAGCTTTTACTTCCTGGTTCTGTTTTAATTACTGGCTCTAGCCCTTTTGATATTATTAAAACCTATTTTTAATTTCTCTGGTGCCTCAAGTGGACTTCGCTCAGCTTTTTCTCAGGCATGTCAAATTGTTACATTGTCTTGGGAGGTTGTCTCTATGGGGTTCATCAGCCTCTATAGACTGACAGGGTGATGGCCATAGTCTGCTTTGGTGAGCAGGAGGCATGAGTATTAGCTGCATTGTATCTGGATTTGACTAAATATGGTCCTACCCTGTAATCCTTCAAACAAAATGTGAGGTTGAATCCCCTTTGTTCGGGTAGATAAGGGAATATATTGAGCTTCATGGAAAACAGATACTGGTACTGTGACAGATGGGGAAAAGGGTCAGCCCCACAGCAGGGGGTCAGCCTGGAACTGGGTACTATAGCAACACTCTGGGAATTATCCTATGAATTAAAGGATGGTCAGATTCATAGGTCTGCCCAGCCAGGAAACTGGCTAGGTCTTTGTCAGGCAAGCGACAAGAGGCTGGTTTGCACTAGTATGATTTGAAAAGTTTGGTTGTTCTTAAGACACAGCTCACTGCTGTGTACGTGGCATTTTTCCTGAGTCTCACTGCATGTATGGATGTAAACCAGTGGCTTATGGAGAAGCCAAACTGTGGGAGAAATCCATCCCAGGTGTGGGCATTAAGCAGGGAACTTTGTTTTTGTCTGTAGAGAATTTTAAATCAATAATAAAACTGACTAAAGGTTTTCTTTATTATTACCATGTCTCAACAGTTCCAAACAATGTCAGTGATAAAATACTCCTTCCTCATAGCAGCTGACTTCTATACTTTCCACTACCCCCTCCCCCAATCTCTTGGTACATGATGAAGATAAACAAGTACCAGGTGGTTAAGATTATACATCAGCAAGAATAAACAGAAAGAAAATGACTCCTGAGATAAGATGTATTTTGTGACAATGAGGATAGAACCCAGGTCTTCAAACATCTACTTCTGAGCTATTCCTCCAGCCTGATACTGTTTTTGTGCCATTCTGGGGCTTGAATTCAGGTCCTGGGAATTGTCCCAGTGCTTTTTTAGCCAATGCTAGCACTCTACCACTTGAGCCAAAGTTCTAGTTCAGGCTTTTTGATGGTAAATTGGAGGTAAGAATCTCAGGGATTTTATCTGCTGGGCTGGCTTGGAACAGAGAACCTTAGATCTCAGCCTCCTTAATAGCTAGGACTACAGGTGTGAGCCACTATCCCCTCACCCCCAAGCTACCAATTTTTATTTTTTATTTTTATTTTGTATTTTTTGTCAGTCCTGGGGCTTGAACTCAGGGCTTAGGCACTGTCCCTGAGCTTCTTTTGCTCAAGGCTAGTGCTCTACCACTTGAGGTACACTGCCATTCTGGCTTTTTCTGAGTGATGTGTTAGAGATAAATCTCACAGACTTTCCTACCCAGGCTGGCTTTGAACTTCAATCTTCAGATCTCAGCTTCCTGAGTAGCTAGGATTACAGGAGCAAGCCACCAACTCCTGGCTAAGCTGTATATATTTGTTTTTCATAAAAACTTTTTGGAATTTAGAGATAGTTATCTAATGGGCCTTTCTATTTTTTAGCTCTGTGTTTTGGATATCTACTGCTGTTCTAAAAATTACTCCGAGGGCTGGGGATAAGCATTTGCCTAGCAGAAACAAGGCTCTGGGTGCAATCTCCAGCACCACAAAATAAGAAAATCCTTCAACATGTAGTGCCTTGAAGCAATAATCATGTTTGTTCATGAGTCTGCCATTTTGGCAAGGCTCAGTGGGAATGGCTCATCCCTGATTACTTCACAAGGCTGGAACTGTGTGTGTGTGTGTGTGTGTGTGTGTGTGCGTGTGTATGCACACAGAAGAGAGAGAGAGAGAAAGAGAGAGAGAGAGAGAGAGAGAGAGAGAGAGAGAGAGTTGGGGCTTGAATTCAGGACTTGGGTACTGTCCCTGAGCTTTTTATGCTCCAGGGTATCACTTTATCACCTGAGCCACATCTCCACATCCAGCTTTTTAGTGATAAATTGGAGATATAAGTCTCATGGACTTTCCTGCCCCAGTTGGCTTTGAACCACAATCTATCTCTGGGATTTCACCTACAGCCTTTTACTGTAAAAAACCTTATCAAGCTGGAAAAAGGTAGGTCTTCTTGCTTTAAAAAAAAAACTAGATCTTTATCATTGTTATTAAACTTAGTATATGAATGGGAAGATGGGTTTGTACCTGAGAGAAAATATTAGGGTAGACCTGTTCTACCAAAACTTAAAATCCAGATCAGGTTCAATTCTGTGGTACTAACCCACAAATTATAGCCTTGTAACTTGCAATGTCCAATGACCACGGTATATTGATTATTATTCCTGAAAGTTAAATGTCCTCAACTTTAATTCACACTCTTTCAAACCAGTATTGTTGAAAATGGACTGACCACAGGATTGAGGGTCCTTGTGAGTTTCCAGTTACAAGCTAATGTAACACCATCCTCTTCAGGAGTCCGGTATATGCTTCACCTAGGCCAGAGGAGTACATCTCAATCCAAACAGGATTCATAGAACTGATGAACAACATGACTCCTCCATCTTTGCTAATTAACCCACCTATATGTGTATAGTGCTTTGGCTTGGAAATGGATTCCAAACCAGTTTCATTTTCTTCTCACTATAAATAGGTGTATGAGTACAGGCAGGCCCCTGTGAATGTCCACATTTTGCAGGCATGTAAACAAGAGTTCACAACTTTCTTGGATTATATGAGAGCTTAGATGCAGAGCCTGGGGAAGACGCAGTGCTTAACTCTTAATTTCTTTCCGGCTGGAGCAAAGGACCTTCAAAGCTCCTGACCTCTCCCTTCAGGCTAGGATAGACAGTCTCTTGGGCCTGGCTTCTGCCCTGCTCAGTCAGGACATGAGGGGCAAGTTCAGTCAGCTCCCAGCGTCAGTTACCACAGGGGGCCAGGTTCCTTGTGTTACAAAGTTGAGTGGGGATACAGGCTCCCCTTTATCTAAGTACTTGACTTCTTCCCACGAAGAGTCAGAAGTGACCTTGGCCTCAACAGCACACCAACTGTTTACATAGGCCAAAGCGCTTCCATCATGCTACAGTATCTCTATCATAAGAAAAACAGAATGTGTTCTTTGTGTCCCAAACCCTTGGCTCCTCGTCCACCACACCTCTAAGGTCCAGTTGTCTCCTCCTCCCGCTTCTCCCACTTCTGGCAGTCTCGAGGCCCCATTTCTCTCCCAAGTCGCCCGAGCGCCCAGACCCTAGCAGACGCCCGGGCCTCTCCCGGCCCTCCCGCCCGCGCGCCGCGTCTGCGCTGGCTCGGGACTCCCGTCTTTGTTGCCCGGGCTTGTCTCCGACTCAAGAGCGTCGCCGGGCCGGGAGCCAGGTCACGTGCGTTAGTGACATCCTCTCGCAGGGCGGCCCCGGGGCATCCGCGCCACCGATTGGTGGGGCCGCCCTGGCGCGGCCCCGGGGCGGGGCGGGGTGGCTGGAGGGCGGGCCGGACGACGGGCGGAGCGGCCCATCAGCTGTTCTCAGCGCCACACAACAACAAAAGGACCCGGACGGGCCGGTGGCGGCGACCAGGGACAGCGAACCGCGGGCTGGAGCCGGTCCTGCGCCCCCTGTCCCGGGACCCGAAGCGAGGCGCAGCCCGGCCTGCCGCAGCTACCTCAGGGGCCCCGCGCCGCGCCGGTCCCCGCCGCGCCGGCGACCGCTTCCTGGACGCTCATCCCTGCCGAGGCTCGGCCCACGTAAGTGCGAGCGGGCGGGCGGCCGCCGCGCTGCGGTCCGTCCCGAGCCTGGAATCGAACCGCGTGACCGCACTCCTCTCGTGCCCTCCCCTTGCCCCCGCGGCCCGGCGGCGCAGCGAGGCTGGGGCGCGGAGCGGGCCGAACCCCGTGCGGGGCGGCGGTTGGGTGTTGGGGTTCCACCTCCTTCCCGGAGTAAGGCCTGTTTTCTTGGCCACGGCGGAACGTCCCCCCCTTCCCTTCCTCCTCCTCACTCCTTCCTGTCCGCACTTGGCGGTGGGATGGGGCTGTCTGTCCGGGACCTGGCGGCGGAGCGTCCGTTTCGGTAGTTGCGCCTCTCCATCCACCCCGCCACCGACAGCGACGGACGCTCAGGGCGCCGCACTGGGACCCGTGGCCCGAGGTGCCCGGCCCCGCCACCTGCCCTTCTGTTTACCTAGCCCTCGTAGGCCTGCGGGTGCTGTCGTTACCTGCAGACCGACCCCTGCCTAAGTGCCGCCTGCCGGCGGCCTGGGCCATGACCCCACCTGACCTTACACAGCCCTGGGCTTGCGCTATGGAAAGAGGGCTTCTTCGCTTTTTACCCTCCGAATTGGTCTAATCGGGCGCTTAGAGAGCGCTTCGTGTGAGCCGAACGCTTTTGAGACCAACGAAGCAGGCCTATCTTATTTATAGAAAATGGAGGCATAGAGATTGAGTCATTCAAGTCCACAAAGCCAATTAAAAAATGGTGTTTACTGTTTCAAAACTGCAGGTGAATTTTACTTGCAATTCTTCGCTTTTGATGTATTTTCAGAGTACAGTCTCCCAATTCCAGTTGAGTGTCTATTTGCAACTCTTAAGGACTTGAGCATCCTCCCTCCCTTAAATAGCCCTTCCTGAAGTAAAGTAGCTTTGAGAAAAGGGAAGTGAGACGTTTTCATTGAAGAGACAAGTACCCAAAGATCCTGAATTCGAGTGCATGGTAATTATTTAAATAAATACGATTTAAAGTTAGATGGGTGGAAAACCAGTGGAAAGCTTTGTGAGTTTAAATCTCAGCCTCTATAATTCTGGCAGCCTAATTTTCAAAGGTTCCTGCCTGGAACCGAGAGCTACTAATTTCTGCACCCAAGGTCTCTTTTGTTTTTCTCATCCTATCATTTTTTTCTTCTCTGCTCTGCTTTCTCATATATTTCTCTGGGAAATGGCCCTGCTTTCCAATTTCAAGATTAACAAGGATGAATTACTATTTACTGCTGTCTTTGTCTACTGTCTTCAGCCTTCAGGGCAGGCAGTGGTGGATCCAGACCCTAGCCTGTAAACTAGTTGAACAGATCTCATAGAGGTGGAGCAAGCAGAGACAAGCTTCTTGGCTTGGTTTTCCAGCTATTCCAAATTTATTTTAAATTACTTGAATCATCTTTTCAAAGTAGGGGGAGAGAATGACTACAAAAATAATTTGGAGCTCTTTTTCAGTGAAGATGTCTTGTTGAGCCACCTGATGGTCTAAAACTGTCTAGGAGCACAGCTGCACTCATCTAAGTGTGGTTTTTGTTGTAATTTTAAAATGTTGCTTTTTGGAGCCGCCTACTGGCAGCCAAAACTAACTGAAAGCTCCATTCTCTGAAGTTCACAAAACCAAAGTTGAGGCTGGCCTGAGAGATCACATGTTAAGAAAGCAAAGAACTGGAATCTGAACTCTAGTACTTGTTCCACTTGTGACTTGGTCTGGCACTTTTTTTGGGGGGGGGTGTAGTCCTGGGGCTTAAACTCAGGACTTGGACACTGTCCCTGAGCTTCTTTGGCTCAAGGCTAGAGCTCTACCAACTTGAGCCACAGAGCCACTTCTACCCTTTCTGTTTATGTAGAACTCAGGAATAGAACCCAGGGCTTCATGCATGCTAGGCAAGTACTCTACCACTAAGCCACATTCCCAGCCCTGCTCTGGCACTTTTAAAGCCATGTTAATTTCTAAGCCTCAGTTTCCTCATCACAGGACAATTAAGTACCTCAATTCCCTGTCACATATGATAAACATTCAGCAAATTGTAGCTTTAATTATTATATAGACATAGACAGTTATAGAATAAAGTAGCTGAATGACGTGCTCAATTTCATAACTAGTTTGGAATGAACTTGGAGTTAATATTTGCTGAAAGCCTGTTATGTACTAGGCAATATTCCAAGTGGTACACATTGGCACTAAGCAGAAGGTATTATGACTGACATTCCCTTGTTAAGAATGAGAAAACTGGAACACTATGAAGTTACTAAATATCCTGGATCCTCCCAACTTTGCAGCAGCTGAGCTAACATTTCCAACAGAGCAGGCTACCTCCAGAGCCAGGCTTTAGGTATCATACCAGGCTGCCAGGTTATCTCAAAAATAAGAAAATAAGACACACTGACAAGAAACTGCAAAGTTCTCAACTAGGCTACTCATTAAGTATGAAACTGGGCTACTTTCTCTGCCCACAAAAGATGTCTACTCAAATAATATGAAAAATAATCATAAATAAAGACACAAAATTATCCATCTACTAGGCTATGATTATGAAGAAACATTTTGTATAGGAAAGAACCCTAGAAGAAAGCGCACCAGTATACTAACAATGACTACCACAAGGCAATGGAGTTATGACACAATTTGAGTCTCACCCTTGAAGGGGAAAGCTAAAGGAAGAGCTTGCTTTCCCTGAGTTTAAGCCCCAGTACAGGTACCAAAAAAAAGGGTTGAGGTTGCCATATTTTTAAGACAAGCAAGGACTGGGATAAAGCTGCTTTTAACCCTTACTTGGATCCAGATACTGTTTTGTTGTTTTTTTTCTCTACCTGGATCCTGCTGGCCTGAAGCTGGTTCCAGCTTCCAGGTTACTGGAAAAACAGCAGCAATGCTGCTTCTCTAGCCTTCCTTGTCTATCTCTGCTAAATTTCAGGGCTATATCTGTACATTTGTCTTCTGAGGACTCACACTTTCTCTGGAACCTTCATTTGAGTTTCATCATTGTTTTATCATTTATTCATTGTAAATTGAATTCATTTATTCATTGTAAATTGTGTGGGAAGGACAGAATTCAGAGGCTCTGCTTTGCCTTTCAGCTAAACAAAGCAGTAGCACCAGTCCACCCCAGGGTTAAAAGGAGCATTTACTACAGGGACAGCCTGTGGGTCATCAGTGGAATAGGTCATTAAAATTTTAGAAATTTTTCTAGTACAGCACTGTCCAATTAGTTTATATAGTGAACTGTGTGGGTATATTTTAAAAAAAAGATGAAGTTTATTTATGTTTTGTGTAATCTGGTATGCCCAAAACTTAATAACATGTAATTGCTATAAAAATTATGAGATTTTTACGTTTTTCACTACTGAGTCTTTCATATACACGTGTATATATTTTCCACACATAACAACAGTTCGGATCCAAAAGTCTCATCAGAAATTCTCAATTTGTATTTAGATGCTGTGAAGTTAGCAGCTGAAAAAGGAGACACAAACTAATTTTTCTAGACATGGTTGAAAGATTTTGACAACTTAAATGGGTGAAAATTAAGATTTCAGTGTTTTGATCACAGTAATCACATTTCATATGTTCTTTCACCTAATGTGCCTAGTGGCTGCTCCACTGAACAGTTGTAGTACACAGGAGAGGGGTGTGTTCAGAAACAACTTCTTGTCCTTAGTGACACCTCCAAAAAGCAGGCTAGGAACCAACCCCACTTCTTCATTGTGCTAGAAGAGCTGGAATTGTGGCTCAAGTAGTATAGTGCCTGCCTATTAAGTGCAGGGTCCTGAATTCAAACCCCCAGTACTGCCCTCTCTGCCCCCCCTCAAATTCATTGTGCTAGAGTGGGGATCTCCGTGAGGCAGTTCTACATGTCTGCTGATTTTTCTAACAGACTGAGGTACAAAAGGGCTAAATGGTATAATTGTGTGAAAACCAAGTACATTCTCCTGCTGGTACTCCCTCCTCCAGGATTCCATTCTGTGTCCTTCCCTAGGGCCCAGCAGGTGTATCATGTATGAAAACCAGCAGTAACTTAGGTGAGATGAAGAATGAGATCTTTCCCCTCCTTCCTTTACTGGTGCAGCTTTTGTACAATGCCTACCTGATACACCAGAAACTTGGAGGCAGCCTCTGACTTCAAGAAACTGAAAGAGGGCTGGGAAGGTGGCTCAGTGGTAGAGCGCTTGCCTTGCATGCTTAAGGCCCTGGGTTCGATTCCTCAGCACCACATAAGCAAAAAGAAAAAAGCCAGAAGTGGTGCTGTGGCTCAAGTGGTAGAGCGCTAGCCTTGAGCTGAAGAGCTGGGGGACAGCACCCAGGCTCAGAGTTCAGGCCCACAACTGGACATCCCCCCCAAAAAAAGAAAGAAACTGAAAGAATATTCTTGTGCTGTCCCTTACTTCTTTTAGAGAAGCCTGTCTGGTGTCAGAGCTGTAGCCCCAAGGTACAGTCTGCATTTGAGAACTCATCAGCTGTCACTGATTTGCCCTGGGTCAGGTGCCCTCACACAGCATCACAGGTGGGCAAGGTGCATGGCAGGATGAGCAAGGGGTCCCCCACAGGGTGTTATCTCCTCTTTACCACTCTTAAATCTTCCACTGTCCCCAACTGCTTAGGTATTGAGGGCTAAATTCCAGTCCTGTTTTCTAGATTGGGGCTTTTTCTCTCAGTCCACTGGATACAGAATCACATTCAGGGCTGCCATCTACCCTGCAATTTAAGAGAAATGGGAAAATATTTTGTCTTTTTCCATCCTGGCTTATATCTCAAAAGCTTTCATTTACACCAGACTTTGTGACAAAGCCTAGTGAAACAATGGCAGAATATGTCAGGTAAGCCACACATCACTTTTAACTTTTTTTTTTTTTGTCAGTCTTTTTTTTTTTTTTGAACTCTGGGCTGGGGTGCTGTCCCTCAGCTTTTCAGCTCACAGCTAGTGCCTCACCACTTGAGTCATAACGCCACTTCTGGTTTTCTGAGTGGTTTACTGGAAGTTAAGAGTCTCATGGACTTTCCTACCTGGGCTGGCTTTGAACTGCGATCCTCAGATCTCAGCCTCCTGAGGAGCTAGGATTACAGGCATAAGCCACTGGTGCTGGGCTAATTCTAACATTTTTCAGTATGAAACAGAGCTGAATTTGAGTTCTTTACTAAGGCACAGGTCTGTAGTAGGGTTCCAACCTTCATGATTTGACCATGTTACTATAATGAGTGTTCAGAAAGACGTTTTATGCAAGTGATACCCACTTTTAATAATTAATGACTAAAGATGATGAATTAGGACCATAGTGTCCTAATGTCATTTGAAATGTTTAACTTCTAGTAATGTGCCAAACAATTGTGGCACACAAGGCATTATTTGGACATCTCAAACCACTTTTACAGCTGAAGATTATTATTTTGGAAGTGAACTGTCAAGGGAGGCACAGAAATGGAGAGACAGAGTGAACAAATGCAACAGTGGTACTCATTGTACACTATTTTGAAAATGAACTATACAAGTTGTGGGTGGAGATGGGAGGGAAAAACTGGGAGAGTGTGAGGGAAGGGGTGATATTGTCCAAAAAGAAATGTACTCATTACCTGACTTAGGTAACTGTAACCCCTCTATATAATCACCCTTATAATAACAATAAAAAGATGAATTGTCAAAAGCCTTAAGTTAGGGATTCAAGGCTGATGCTTCTATCACCCTCATGTGGTAACTCCCAAGTCTGTGCCCGGGAGCGCACACTCTTGAACTCCAAATACTTTGTCTCCCACTAGACATCTCCAGCCACGGATTTCCTAAATTCATCATGCCAGCAATATCCAACCTATACTTCTGCAGAATTCCTAGTCCCCTAAATGGTCCTATCATTACCAGACGAGACCAGAAACTTACCCTAGACCACCTTTTAACCTTTAAAAAAAAATAGTCTTGCTTTGTGTACCAAGCTGGTCTTTAATCACAATTCTCTTACCTCAGCTTTCCAAGTGTCGGAATTCCATGTGCCACCATGTCTGGCTTTCTCACTTTAAGTTCTGCCTTACAAGGTCCTACAGGATCGGTCCCTGCTTGGCACTAGTCTGTTCTTGTGCCTCAGTGTCTGTATCTTGAGCCACATCCTCAATCTTCTGCAGGTTTCCATAGTGTTCCATCTCCCCTTCCCCCATTCCTGATCTTTTCAGCCATTCGAGGTATACCCAGGAAGTTCTGAGTACTGCTCATTACCCTTTCTACCCTGTGTTCACTGCCCCCCAAGTAGTTTCACTTTAGAGGGATTTGTTCACTGCTTTGTCTACTGTGCTCAGCACTCCAACTGATTCATAATCAGCGCTCAGTATTTGTAGAATGACAGTTGACCTGGACTAGGAACTCTGTGCCAATTATCTTGTGAAGCATGTTATCTCATTTAACAAGACTAGAATCAGGGATACTTGTAAGAGATGGTTTCAAGAAAGTCCCAGGGAGACAACAGGCTACAGCACTTGGTGGCAGTCTGAATGAGAGGCTAAGCAAGGAGCATGGGACTAATAGGAGTGGCAAAACAGTCAGTGTAACTGCTAGGTGTTCACCTTTAACTTTGGGTTTCTGCTGCTTAATGAGAAGAGGCTAGAGGGCATTGTATATTAATACTTTCATGGGTAAAAATTCAAAGTTCTTGGTAGGTGTTCAGTTTGAGATGCTGTCAGGTAGCCAGGCAGAAATGGATAAATCTGGCACTGTGGTAAGATCAAACAAGCAGGAGTTCCTCATTTAGAACTCACCAGAATTCCTTGAGGTAGGGACCCTTACCAATATAAGCCAAGGTATTTCCTAAATCTTAAGTCTGTGAAGAATCAGGATTTGAACCCCAGAAGACATACTGACTCCACTACTCACTGCTGAACCACTATACTCTTCTGGTTGCTACCTTGGCTCAGTTTTCTAAAGGGAGATTTCTCCACATCAGTGCTAAGAATTGTTTTGAAGAGCAAAGTATGCTGTGCTTATACATTTCAAATGAAATTAGTCATATACATAAGCCACAAAACAAGCTAGGCTCAGTGGTTTATAACCACAATCCTAGACACTTGGGAAATATCCCAAACAAAAAGTGAGACATCATCTCAAAACCTGGGTACAGTAGTATGTACCTGCCTTCCCACCTACTCAGGAGAAGCATAAGCTAGACAATCTTGATTCAGGCCAACTCTGGGGGAAAAGTGAGACCCTGGTAGAAAAATAATAAAAAAACCAAATGCATGGCTCAGAGCACTTGTCTTTCAAGTGAAGAACCCCAAGTTCAAATCCCTGTTGCCCCTCTCCCCACAAAAAAAAAGGAAAATCAAACCAGAGAAGATGGTGGTGCTAGGCACTACTACTAGGATTATGTGAAGACTTCTGGGCAGATGAACATCCTATAGCAAGACACTTAAAGTGTAGCTTTGTGACTCTACTTTACAGAAAAAGGGTACTGTGTTTGAAATACAGCATTCAAATTAATCTCTTATAAAAGCACAGATGTAAAAAAAAACTCTTATTTACTAACACCATCATATTTGAAGTTTTATATGTATCCCAGTGTGGCCTCAAACTCACAATCCTGCTGCTTGAGCATCCTGAGATTACAGGTGTACTACCACATCAAGCAAGCTTTAGGATAATTACAGGTTGCATTTGAGTATTTAGTTCATGATAGTTTGTAAATAAAAGATGTTGCATGTCTTGTTGACTCCTGTAGTTAGAAAAGAAATGGAGAATGTAGATTAGGACATGTACTTTCTCTGTGCGTGTGTGATATGTATGTATAAGTACATGCCAGGTTGAAATGTTTCTTTTCTGTTTTATTTTAGGGATGACTGTTCTTGCATCTCAGGGTGAATAACTACCCTGTGCACTTTAATCTCCTGTCCATGCCATCAGGTCAACTGACAGGATTTTGAAATCTCAGCTATAAAGATATCCAGCCAAAGTGTCAGTCTTGCCTTAACAATGTTCCAGAGACTGAACAAAATGTTTGTGGGTGATGTCAATACTTCTTCCAACCAAGAACCAGAATTCAGTGAGAAAGAAGATGATGAGTGGATTCTTGTTGACTTCATAGGTAAGGTATTTTAAGTAGTTGATCTTCATGATAAAGATGGATACTCTTGTTTGTCTTTCTTTTTTTTTTTGGTCGGTCGTGGGGCCTGAACTTGGCCTGGGCACTGTCCCTCAACTCTTCAGCTGAAGACTAGTGCCCTACCACTTGAGCCAAAGCGCTACTTCCAACCTTTTTCTGCTTATGTGGTGCTGAGGAATCGAACCCAGGGCCTCATGCTTGCAAGGCAAGCACTCTACCACTGAGCCACATTCCCAGCCCCGTCATTTTTTCCTAAGTAAAGCAATAACTAAACATTTTAAAGTCTTAAAAATAATAAGAATTTATCATAAAAAGCACACTCAGGAAACATTTTACCATCAGTCAGTGAAACTGATTGATGTCAGACTTCCCAGTTTTATCACTTGTACAACCTGATCCAATCAGAGGCACTTTAGTAGGAAACCCTTACACTAGTCAAGCAGTACCCCTCATTGCTCATTACATGATTATTTAGGAGTGTAGAAATCCTAAAGCTATTCTTTCAAAGCCAACGGGATCTACTAGACATATGCATGTATGTGCGCACACATGCACTCACATGCCCTCCCCAAACACGGTGTTACTAAATTATAATCATCACTGAGTGAATATACATGGTTTTATTTTTTAGCTAAATTGAGGAATGTGGTCAATGTCTAATAATATTGTCTCTCCCTTTTCTGTGCTGTGAATTTGATGGGTGATTCTACCATGACCATCAATATGATTATCATCTTCCCATGGAACATTCAACAACATACATGGATGTGATATGGATGGCAATCTGTAGACACTTGCACTGACTTCTCAGCAGAGGAAGAGGAGGAAGAAGACATAAATGAAGCATCCCCTACAGAAGATCATTCTTCAGTCTTCTCCTGTTTACCTGCATCTCTGGAGTGCTTGGCTGATACGAGTGATTCCTGCTTCCTCCAGTTTGAGTCCTGTCCAATGGAGGAGAGCTGGTTTATCACCCCTCCCCCATGTTTTACTGCAGGTGGATTAACCACTATCAAGGTGGAAACGAGTCCTATGGAAAACCTTCTCATTGAACATCCCAGCATGTCTGTCTATGCTGTGCATAACTCCTGCCCTGGTCTCAGTGAGGCCAGCTGTGGGACTGATGAATTTCAGAACACAAGTAGTCCCAGGTATGTGAACAGTATTTTACTCTCTCCATAGACAATATTTCGTTAAGCACGTTTGTTTATTTCTACTACAGTTCACAACTAAAGTTTTGGAAGATGGAAAAGTAATTTTGTTAGAGATTTACAAAAGCATGTACATAGGTGATCAATAGTATAAAAAATCTGTCCAGGAGTGGGGGTAGTGGCCTATGTGTGTAATCACAGCAGCTAGGAAGCTAACTAGTTTCAACAGCAAATGGGTAGAGGACCTGGTAAATTCAGGAAAAGTTACTAGTCAGTGACTGATGTGTTTCAGTCAAACTTACATTCTGTGACCTTTAACAAGAGAATGTATCCAGGGAAAACATGAGATTTCACCTGTCTACTAAAATTAAGTCTCAAAATCATCTTAATTAGCTTAGAAACCAGCTAGTCCACCATGCACTTAAGAGAAATGCTCTCAGTGATGTTAAAACACTACATGAGTGTTGGCACTGACTCTTTCCCTCTTTTAGGTCAAGGGCCTGAATGGATTGGATCCTTTGGAGCAGTTCAAATATTCCTACTGTCATTCAAAGGGTTCTTTTTAGATTGTGCAGGATCTGACTCCACTAAGTAGACCATGCACAGCTTCTATTTCCTATTTGCCAAATATACACAAAGGCCAGGCAGCTCTTCCACTTAACCAGTTTGCCATACACTCAAGTTTGAATATTGTAAGTGATCTTTTACAAAGCTAAGCATATTTTACTAAAATATGCTCATATATAGTTATCTGATACTATATATACACTGGATAAGATATGTGATAGAGAATGGCACTTTATTCAACTCCATAATTTTGACAAGAGCTGAAGTAGAATATTATATTTCAGAGGTGGCATTGATTTATTTTATATTTACTTTAAATAATCTTAAATCTTCCCTCCTGAATCTGAGGAATCCACTCAAGAATTTAGCATGATCAATGGTCACTTTAAGCTTAAAGGTATTTGCATATTTACTTTACAGTGTTTACATGTATAGATGTAACTAGCTGCATTGCAAAATAATGTATTAGCATAGAAATACTTCACATACATTACAGAAAGTGTAAATATGTAAACTTTTAGACTTTGAGATGACCTAGAGATGAATCCTAATATCTTCCAGATTATTTTTGTTTTCTGTATGTCTACACACACACACACACGCACACACACACATGCACACTCGCACACTTTTGATGCAAATGGAATCATGCTGTAGGTGCTGTTTTATAACTTGCTTGCTTGGGCAATGATCACCCACCGTTTTGCTTCAACAAATATTTACTACCCAAATCATACTCAGTCCTAAGACAGTCTAGAATATTTAATCAAGCCAGCACATCCAATCTAGGACTGTGAACTGCATTTAGCTGTATTTTTTTGTAATGTGATGCAGTGAAAAACTGTCTTGGCTGGTTGAAGATCAGGACTGTGATCAGAAGGATTGAAGTTTTACCCAAGCAAAAAGTTGGAAAGATCCTATTTCCAATAAAAAGCTGCACATGGTAGTGTGCACCTGTCATCCTAGATATGTGGGAAGTGTAAATAGGATTATGATCTAAGCTGGCCTGGACTAAAAATGATACCTTATTAGAAAAATAAAAGCAAAAAGGGCTGGAGATGTGGCTCAAGTGATAAAGCACCTACTTAGCAAGGGCAAAGCCCTGAATTCAAACTCCAGTGTGGGGATAGAGGAAGGCATATTTTGTATCCAGTTTGTTTTTGCATTCATTTATTGTAAATATCACCTATATGAGAGTTAAACAATATGTATTTTTCCATATATAAATCATCAAAATAATACATGTAACTTTTTGAATTATTTTAGTACATAGGATAATACTAATTATTGTAGATTTATAATAGTAAAGAGTTTTTTTTAACATCTTTATTTTTGGGTTTGAAAACTCTTCTTAAGAAAGATCCACTAGAGCTGAGTATGATGGCACTCAGCTATAACCCGAGTACTGGTAAAGCTGAGACAGAAAGGTTGAAAGTTTTGAGGCCAGCATAAGCAGTATCAAGAGACTCTATCTCGGGCTGGGAAGGTGGCTCAGTGATAGAGCGCTTGCCTTGCATGCCTGAGGCCCTGGGTTTGATTCCTCAGCACCACATAAGCAAAAAGAAAAAAGCCGGAAGTGGTGCTGTGGCTCAAGTGGTAGAGCGCTAGCCTTGAGCTGAAGAGCTGAGGGACAGCGCCCAGGCCCAGAGTTCAAGCCCCATGACTGGACCCAAACAACAACAACAACAACAAAAAACAACAACAAAAAAAGAGACTCTATCTCAAAGTAAATGGCAACTTAGCTATAACCTGTCTTAGTAAAAACAAGAAAGCGCTGAGAATATAGCTCAGTGATAGAGCCTTTGCTTAACATACATAAGACTCTGGGTTTAATCTCTAATAATACACACACACACACATACAGACACACACACACACACACACACACACACACGAATCAGATGTTACCAAATTAGGAGGCTAGTTACATAGTAAACATCTGTTTTCTGAACAAGCAATAAAACATGTCTTTCAACAGTTATATTGCTTCCATTCTATCTAACCTCAGGTATATTATAATCAGCCCTATAAAAGTAAGATGCTTCATAATTGGAATGGGCTTCATATGGCATTTATTGCATTTTAGCATTTATAAATATTTGTGAGTTTATGAGCTGTCATAATCTTAAGTAACATGTGTCATTAATGACCCATAGCAAATCAGTTTTAATGAAGTTGACCCACATCCTAACAGTAAAATTAAAATAGCTTTTTAAATCTTACTAGTAATTTAATAGTTCACCGTTTAACATTTGTAGGGCCAGAAAAACCTGCTTATAAGACTCACGGGCACAGAGTAAGTACATCCACTTTGAGACTGTGTGATCTATGTTATTAGTCTGTAAAGGGAGGCTAGGAACTCAGATGGCAGGCTTTAACAACATCTTCATACTAACTCCTTTCTATTTCTTCCTTCCTTCCTTTCTTTTTGTTGGTCGTGGGGCTTGAACTCTGGGCCTGGGCACTCAGATCAAGGCAAGTGAGTGCTCTACCACTTGAGCTACAGTGCCACTTCTGTGTTTTCTGGTGGTTAACTGAAGAGTCTGATGGACATTCCTGCCCGGTCTGGCTTTGAACCGCGATCCTCAGATCTCAGCCTCCTGAATAACTAGGATCAAAGGAGTGAGCTACCAGCACTCGGCTCTATTTCTTTCTTTGCTCTTTTTGTTGTTATTTTTGGAGATGGTGGAGACTGAACCAAGGGATTTGGGCATGCTAGGCATATGCTCACGGAACTGTACTCCCAGCTCTCCATTAATTTCAAATAGGTAGATGGATAAGATAGATTGTAAAGAATGATATAATCGTATTTTCAAATGATTTCAGACAGAATATGAAAATACATAAACTGGGCACTGGTGGCTCACACCTATAATCATAGCTATTCTGGAGGCTGAGATCTGAGGATCAAGGTTCAAAGCCAGCCCAGGCAGCAAATTCTGTGACACTTGTGTCTTCAATTAAGCACCAGAAAAACAGAAATGGAGCTGTGGTTCAAGTGGTAGAACACTAGCCTTGAGCTAAAAAGTTTACACACATTGCCCAGGCCCTCCCTGAGTTCTAGCCCTAGGACCAACACACACACACACACACACACACACACACACGAGTTCTAGCCCTAGGACCAACACACACACACACGAGTTCTAGCCCTAGGACATACACACACACACACACACTGACAGTCTAGTGTATGTAACACCTAACACACACACACACTAAATGACAGTCTAGTGTACATAACACCTAAGTCTTAAAACTTGGGCTGTGAATGTAGATCAATGGTAGAACACCTGTCCAGCACTGAAACAAAAATCTTAGTGCTCTTTATGTTATGTGTTAAGAGAGCTTAGTTAGGTCAACCCTACTAGTTATTTAATATAGAGAACAAACAGTAATCTTGAATCTGTAGCCATGTTTGAAGATTACATGTTCCTTAAGGGTTTTTTTTTTGTACAATTGTGCAAACTGTACAAGTGCCATTCCAAAATGTGCTTTTTTGTGATATAAGTAAAAACATAAGAGTTGTCTTCTAAAATAAGCAGAGAATTTTCCTTACATAGTATTTCTATGAAATGCAGATTTAAAACATGTTTCCTAGAACATTTTACTTTTGGAATTCATCTGTGAAGATGCTATTGGTGCAATGCTTTGTGATCAGTAAAATTTGAAATGAAAATATTTTCCTTTTAAGATGATGAGAACGAAAATAGGTATTGCAAAACAGTTGGCAAAATACTGATATCCAATTGATGTTAGTTCCCTCCCAGAAAAGTTTTCTTAAATTCACTCTTAAGTTTAAAGCATATTATATATTAGCATACAGTCTACTTAGCCATATGTGGACTATATGACATGTTTCTACTAAAAGTTGGCTTCTCAGCTGGGTGTGGTGGTACATACCTGTAATGCCAGCACTCAGGCTAGAAAGAGGATCACCAGTTTGAGGCCAGTATGAGCTACATAGCATGACATATTCTCTCTCTCTCTCTCTTTCTCTCCCTCTCCCCTTCCCCCTCTCTCTTTCCCTCTCTCCCCCCCCCCACCAATATCTCTGTCACACACACAAACACACACACACATATACACACATACACACAAGACTGGTTTTTTCCTCTGCACTGGTATCATTGTCACAAAATATAGATTTCTCTGTCAGTCATGAGATACTAAGCTCCCATCCAACAATAAACAAATGAGCATTGCAAATGAATTGCTAAGTAACATCTAAGTTTCATAATATACTTTGTTCTTTAACACTTTGTTCTTTTCTGTTTCAGAGTAGAAACCCAAAGTGAAATGGGGCAGCACCTTCACTGCTATGTTACAGCTCTTGCTGCTCATGCAACTTTTCTAGAACAACCCAAGAGCTTTCGCCCTTCCCAGTGGATAAAAGAACATAGTGAAAGACAGTCTCTAAACAGAAATAGCCTTCGTCGCCAAAATCTTACCAGGGATTGCTACTCTCGGCAAGTCAAGCACAATGGCTGGGTGGTTCATCAGCCCTGCCCACGTCAGTACAATTACTAAGAATTTCAAGTTTTGCTAGTTGGTTTCATTTCGTTTGTGCATATATTTGTGACTATATGTGTATGTACAATGAAAATGCTGTCTTTTAACAGCCAGTTGATGACCAATCACATAGTTTGTCAGTGTGTTATACACTATCTTAAAAATCAGATTTCTACGCTGTGTATCACATAATGCCTTGCTCATAACATTTACTTCTTTGTAGATTTTTTGCAGAATATTTTTGGAAACATATCAGTACAGTTGCAGTGTTTGGGGATGTCTTTAACTCTATTAAGGTGTACATGAGTTAGTCAGAATATTCAAGACATATCTTCCCCAAGTACAAGACTAGGCATCTTTCAGTTTCACTTTATTTTGTATTACTTAATCAATCTTTTGAGTAAGCAAAAATTTATTCTCAGGGTCAGCCATACACTTTATTGACCAGTACTTGATCTTTTCTGTATATAACGAGTACATTTTTACACACTAACATGAGCATTAACAGGTGATAGTTGCCATTGGATATAATGGAATTATGGCTGGACTTGCCTTTGAAAGAAAACTTGATATATTTTTGTATGTATAATTTTTTTCCAGATTAGTCTTAACAGTTCATTGTGTAATTCAGGTACATTTTATAGTGAATAGTGCATTCAGTAAATCTGATGTGACTCTGTGATGTGGTACTACAGGTGTATGGTTAAAAGCACTTGTCTCATGCCAAGGGAAGAAATTAGACCTGTGAAATTACATTGGGAAAAAAAGTCTATGTAAGTAACTCATTAGTCCAGTATTTTCTGGATTCTTTCCTGCCAGCTCCACTTATTCCCCATTTCATATCACCTGTAAATTGAGAAGTATTTATCCAGGCACTTTGGAGTGTCTTTATATTTGTCCACCCAGGAGAAAAGAGATAAAAACAGTGAAAAATACTCTGTCTTGCCAAGGGGATAAGTAAGGGTGGGAGGGGAGATTTCTGGGTATATCTGTTCATTGTACCTAAGTGAAATAACAGATTGGTTTTCTTGAGTTTTCATTTGTTTTAACTTCAGGCAAAATCTGAAGTAACATATTGGTTTCCTTGAGTTTTCATTTTGTTTTAATTTCAGGCAAAATCTTTTAACCACTTCGGCCCCTGTTTCCTCCAGAACAGGGGTGTAATTACATTCACCTCCCTCCCACTTGTGAGGATTGTATACTGATTGGAAATGGCTAACCAGAACTGAACCTTGCATCATCTTCCAAAGGCCTTTCTACTGAATCTAGTTGGGGGGTGGGGGTGGGAGGAGGGGGTGGGCAGATTTTGTGCCCCAATTGTTCTTCAGTGTTGGTGCTAATGAGGCCAGGGTGCAGGGTTCAACTCTCATGTAGGCCAGTTAATTAGACACAGAGGGAAATCTATGCTCTTACCTCTCTAGCCACTCACTTCATTTTTTGGCAGTTGTGATGGGTTTACTGAGCCATCCCTACTCAATATCCTTGGAAACTAACCACATTTACAGTTCAAAGTACATTCTCCTGACAGGACAATAGCAATGCCTGCATAATCATACACTTTATGTCCTCATGTCCTCTATATTCCAAACTCAATGAGCACATGTCTATGAAAAAATGTTTTCAAGAAAAAAGTAGCAGGTAGTTGTGTGAAGTATTATATTTTTCAGTACCTGCAGCAGCTAGATACAGGGAGCCCTGGCAGATTTTCAGGAATGAGCTGTGCTCTTTTCTGACTAGACTAGGGCATTTATAGAGTTGGAAGAGGTCAAGTGTGTAGTTAGATGGTGGTTGTTCTTCCACTGGCTATAATGAAGTGCCAGGATGTCCCTTTAGAACAAGTATCTAGATCCCTTTTCTTTCCTTATCCTCTGCTTCCATATAGACTTTCCCTTTTATTTATTTGTTTTCCTATTAGGGGCCAACTCTAAAGTTTTATCAAAGTTATTATTATTTGTGTTTACCAGAGTTGGGAGATAAGGTAGTTTTCATGAAGGTGTGTATGTTTTATACCATGCCTGTTCTAGGGCCATATGTTGGTAACTTGACAATAGACCAGTGAAATGTGGTTTAGATTAAGCCTCTGAGTACAGGGGGCCTCTTTCTTACATCACTTGCAAGTTGCTGGTAACCTTATAAGTTAGAGGTTCAGCCATGAGAATAGAGTTGTATATAAAAGTTAATATGTTTTTCTTTATGGGTTTTTTAACTACTATTTTTCAGGCTTCTTGGTAGCTTAAACACATTTACATCTCTATCAGTTATTGACTTTTTGTTTGCATTACCTAAGCCTAGTTTTTTTTTTATGCTTTGTTTCTAGAAAACAAAAAAATTCAATCATAGGGATTTTTTTTTTTCAGGAATGAGATTACCATACCACCTGTGTTGACACACTGTGGTTTCTGTGTCATTACTAAAGTTTCTGTTTAAAACTTGCACATATAAGAATTGAAGAAAATGGTTACATAATTCAGTTGAAGTTTTTGATCATTAGATATTTGTTAGGAATCTACTGTATGACCAATAATAACTAAAAAAAATGCTGACCTGTTACCTATTTCCTGGAAGATGGCCAAAATGCATTTTGTGAGTTGACTATTTTTATTATTTTAAGTATCAGTGGTTTACAATGTGCTTTGCAGTGCATATTACATAAAAATTCAACCAGTAAGAAATAAGCTCCCTTTGAAATTTAGTAGCACTCTTTTTTCCTAAAATGACATGGACTGTTACTTGGAAAAAGTCTAGAAAATATAGTGTGCATAAGCAGCACTTCATAAATGAGCTCCTAAGCTTTTGCAGTTCACCACATTGCTCAGAGTTTTAGATTTTTGTTGACAAACATTTTATAATGTATGACCCATGCTTATTACTTTTTCTTCCTCAGCTCATTGATCTTGTTCTGCACTGTAATCTGAAATTTAGCTATCCGTTATTTATCATTTGTAGCAATGCATTTGTATGGCTGGAGGAGGGGGTTACAAAAGACCCAGAATAATTTGATTTTTGACTTTCCATGCAGGAAACTTTTTCTAAAACATAAATTTCCTGTGTATTTTTCCAGTACCCATACAAACTGTTCCTGTTTACACACCCTTTCTGTTTTCAATTCTTTATTGCTAGCCAGAAGATAGTTTACTTAAAACTTGAGAGGGCCGTTCAGCAACGCCTGTTGATTTTGCTTCTGAACTCTGTACAGTACACTGGTTTGTAATCTGTGTTAAAATATGAATTTCTTTACTATTTTCTTCCTTCTTAAGTAAATATATTGCCTTTATATACTCTTACGAAAAAAAGGGCAAGGAAGGGTATGTATCTTCATTATCCTCTTTTTCTTTGAGTTGGAAACAAAACAGAAAAATGAAGGACTCCAACTAGAAGACAAGACATTTAAATTTAATACATTAGTAGGAAAAGGTTCCAACCATTAGTTTTGCTTTTGAATTAGTTAAAAGACTGCTCCTTTTACTGGGAGATACTAGTATATGTTCATAATACTCCCCTGAAGTGAGCTTTTCTCTTCTAAGATCTATAAACATGTCTCACTCTTAAAGTTGGACTTATAGATGGTTTCACTGACATCAGCCATGCAATGTATTATAAATAACATCCCTACCTACTTATTTTAATGCTTACATGTTTATATAAATGCTTTACTTAGAGAAGTCTATATAATAAAATGGTTTTGGCCTTGCCATGTACCGATTTCACTTGAAATTTGCCACCAGTTTACTGGTTTAGGTGGAGGAAGGCACCAGAAAGCATACAGATAAGAGTATCTTCTTTTTGCAACAGTATGCTTTATGTGGGAGAAGTTACTATTCTGAAGAAGGCAGCTTAAGTGGATAATGTTCTGTGTGTCATTGAGAATTTTCTTTGTGACATTTAAAAATGTTTATAGTTGTCGCCCAGTTTTGCTTGTGTTTGCCTGAAGTTTTAGTATTTGTTTTGTAGGTGGACTTGTGTAAAAACCAAACCAGTATTTGGGATGGTTAGATGTTTGTATTTTCAGGCCTCGGTGTGTCAGTGGTTTTGTTTCCTTTCTGGTTGTGTTTTCTTCCAGAGGTTTTAACTTTAATCAATAATTGTGTTAAGAAGTGGCTTTATTTTTTCCTTAAGTAAAATTGTGAACACATTTCCTTTTCAAGGGCAAGGTATATGTTATGGTAACAGAAGAGTATTGTAAATGTACTATGTGCCTTCTTAATGTGTTTCTGGACACAACTTTTTCATCAACTTGAAAACTCAAAAGGGACATTTGGTTAGGTTATATACTGTACATCAATCTATGCATAAATGGCAGCTTGTTTTCTTGAGCCACTGTCTATAATTTTTTTCTGTTTTTAGAAAAAAATTTTATACTTATTGGTTTAGGTAAGTTTTATACAGAGTGAACAATACAGCACTTTGCCAAAAATAAGTGTAGCATTGCTTAAACATTGTGTATCAACACCAGTTCTTTGTTATGGGGTCAGTGGTACATTTGCACTGCCTGGAGTTACAAGTTTTTAATCCTGTCAGTAAGTAAAATGTCCTTTAACTTCACATGTGTCCGATTCTTTTGTCTTTATAATCATTATTCTTGAAAATGGGTACAATTTATTTTAAAATACTTGCTGTTGGCTGGAATGTGACTTAGTGGTAGAGTGCTTACCTAGCATGCATGAAGCCCTGGGTTTGATTCCTCAGTACCATAAACAGAAAAAGCCAAAAACAGTGGTGTGGCTCAAGTGGTAGAGTGCTAGTCTTCAGCAAAAGAAGTTCAAGGACAGTGCTCAGGCCCTCAATTCAAGCTCCAGGACTGGCAAGCAGGCACACACACTCACTCACTCACTGTTTAGTTTTGCTAATGTGAAAGATACACTTAATAATGTACTTTAAATACTTCATTTTAAAAAGCCTGTAAAACAAAGCATGACAGTCTACCTGTGGCCCCCAGTATTTGGGAACCTGAGTAAGGAAGATCTCCAGTTCAAGATCAGTCTGGTCTGGAGATACCTATCTCAACAGTAAATAAATAAAAAATTTTGTGTGAAATTAGTAAGGGTCTGGGGTTTGCCTTTCTTTCTCATATAAAATGAGTAACAATTTGAAAAAAAGGAACTTAAGGGCATTTCCCTGATCAGTATCATTACCCCATCCAATCTTTTTTTTGGTGGGGGGTGGGGGAACGGTATACTAGAGTTTAAATTTAGGACCTCACACTTACTAGGCAGGTGCTCTGTTACTTTAGCCAAGCTATTTTAAATGAATACAGAATTTAACAGTTTCTAAGTCTTTTTAAAGGTAGCTTGGTGAGTTCTCAATGAATTTCCTGCCAGATAAATACACATTCTTTTTTTTGTCAGTTATGGAGTTTGAACTCAGGACCTAGGCACTGTCCCTTAGCTTCTTTTGCTCAAGACTAGCACTCTACCACTTGAGCCACAGCGCTACTTCCAGCTTTTTCTGTGTATGTGGTACTGAGGAATCAAACCTAGGGCTTCATGCATGCTAGGCAAGTATTCTACCACTAAGCCACATTCCTAGCCCTAAAGACACAATCTTATAACAACACTTTAGGACAATAAGGCCTTCCTCAATGCCAATAATGGCTGCTATTGTGGAGATATGGTTTGAACTGGCCAATGTAGGATATCTGAACAGGAAACCTAGAGAGTAACTCTGTGGCCTATCAAACAGATTTTTTTTTTGGCCAGTCCTGGGGCTTGACCTCAGGGCCTGGGCACTGTCCTTGAGTTGTTGTCTACTATATGAGCCACAGCCCCATTTACAGCTTTTTACTGCTTAATGGAGGTAAGAATCTCACAACTTTCCTGCCTGGGCTGGCATGGAACCTCAATCCTCAAATCTCAGCCTTCTGCATAACTAGAATTACAGGTGAGAGTTGCCAATACCCAGTACAGGGCAGATTTTTGCTCTCTTGAGTCTGTAACCAGAAATAAAAAACACTGAGTCAGGTATAAGGAGGAGTCTTTCTTTCTTTTTTTTTTTTTGGGGGGGGGTCCAGTCGTGGGGCCTGAACTCTGGGCCTGGGTGCTGTCCCTCAGCTCTTCAGCTCAAGGCTAGCGCTCTACCACTTGAGCCCCAGCGCTATTTCCGGCTTTTTTTTTTTTTTACTTATGTGGTGCTGAGGAATCGAACCCAGGGACTCGAGCATGTAACAAGGCAAGAGCGCTACCACTGAGCCACCTTCCCAGCCCAAGGAGGAGTCTTTCTAATCTGCCTGCTCTGTTCACTTCCAACTTCAACTGATCTGAAGATAGGACTTGTTTCCACATTTGAACTGCCTAAGAACTGTTGGATAACACAATTTATGAGATCAAGACCTTAGGTATAGTAGATCTACAAGCCCAAGTGCCACTAGTTTTGGCAGTCCCTGAGAGCAACTCTGAACAATTCCCCTGTCTACTCTCTTAAGACACTTCACCCAGTATTATCAAACTTTATTCATTGGGGGAGAGGAGGAGGCACCCAAGAGAAGAGGGAATGGGAGAGAATGATGTAAAGGATGCCTCTGGGGATGGGAAGGTGGCTCAGTGGTAGAGCACTTGCCTTGCATGCCTGAGGCCCTGAGTTCGATTCCTCAGCACCACATAAGCAAAAAGAAAAAAGCCGGAAGCGGTGCTGTGGCTCAAGTGGTAGAGCGCTAGCTTTGAGCTGAAGAGCTGAGGGACAGCGCCCAGGCCCAGAGTTCGGGCCCCACAACCGGACCCAAAAAAAAAAAAAAAAAAGGATGCCTCTGATCAAGAATCACTGGAGACAAATGGACATAATTAAGTGGCAAACCTCCTCACATTTATATTTTTACATAGCTACAGATATAAAACATATCATATAACCATTTGAAGCACACATTAATACTGAGAGATGGATATCTATTCAAATCATATGGGAGGGTCTTACTTAAAATGCCAACTCTAATTCAGTGGGCCTGGAGATCTGCAGAACTAATAAACTCCCATGCTGCTACAGACCACATTTTCATGCAGCAAACCCTAGTATGGTTGTTCTCAAACTTGAATGTGTATTATAGCTACCTAGAAGGCTTGGACCATCACTTGGCAGTTCCTAGTTCCATATGTCCAGGATGACACTGAGAATGTTTACTTCTAACTAGTTCCCAAGTGATGCTACTACTACTAGTCAAGGGAACATACTGAGATCATCGTCCTTAACTCACTCTGGCCTCACCTCTGCTTTGTATTTCACAAAGACAACTGAGGCTCACAGGTAAGAAGCCTACATTGTGGGTACCTGTGGCACTGGCTCTTTCCTTCATGCAGCAATCATCAAATTATTATCAAAGGACATAAGTTACATTTGAAATTAAGAAAAATATCAAGTGAAGAAGAGATATGCTGTTTTGTGGCATCCCAGCTTCTAGGGATTTATCCTCATGATTTATGTTAGTTTCAGGTGGTCATAAACTATTACTAGTTTCATTGTAAGCACGTGATTCAGACCTAACCAATCAGATTATGTGTTCCTCTTAGCCACAAGGCTAAGATAGGACTGTGTTCCAATCAAAGCTAATAACATGTATTAAGGTTCTCTAAAGCTGCTGGAAGAAAGGCTGAGACTCATTTCCACTTGATGTCAGTAAGGAACACATGAACACAGTACTACAGCAACTATTCCACAAACAGGGAGGTTGTCAGAAATAGAGCCAATGCACAAGAAAGAAAGGAGGGAAAAGAAACAAGACTTGCTCTAGTGACAAAATTTAATACCTTGACTAAGCTCTACCTAGGACTAATGGGGAATTTTTTCTTTTTCTTTTTTTTTTGCCTAAGCTTATTTGGGTTGGAGTTTCTATGACTTAAGATGAGGCTGTTCACATATCCCCTTGGTTTTCCATAGAGTAATGAAAGTTTTTCTTCTAGCCTTGCTAACAAGGATCAAGCTAGGTGGTTTCAAAACAAAGAATGCAAGTGAGTGATTTAAGTGTGACCATTAGACTAACAGATGAGGGAGACTCGGCAATGGCAGCTTTCATTTCCACAGCAGCTCACCCCAACTCAGTAGAATCCCAATGTGGGCTACTAAGGAATAGTCTCCTGCATCCCTTCTATTTTAATTTAGAAACTTTGTTGCAACTGTTTTAGTTCTTATATAGACATCCTAATTTTTCACTGCAAAGTTTTAGCTGCTGTTGCCATCTTAGTTGGTTTACAATTCTAACGTATATAATGTATATAATGTATTAATTCAAATAATCTGAAACACCTGGAATCCCGAAACTCTAGATGGACACTGAGAATAACAGGGCTCACCTGAATGTGACAAGACAGTGCTGAAGCAGAATGCTGCCTGTGGGAAACAGGACAATACTGCTAGGTGCCACCAGGGGGTTCCAGTGAGGCCTGAGAAGAGGAAATTGCACTCCGTGAGGCTTACAGGAACCCAATGCTCCTATTGTGTTTCTTTTTTTTTTTTAGTCCATCATGGGGCCTAAATTCTGGGCCTGGGCACTGTCCTTCAGCTCTTCAACTCAAGGCTAGCGCTCTACCACTTGAGCTACAGAGCCACTTCAGCTTTTTCTGTTTATGTGGTGCTGAGGAATCAAACCCAGGGCCTCATGCATGCTAGGCAAGTACTCTACCACTGAGCTACCTTCCTAGCCCCACACTGTATTTCTTTAACTGGAAAAACTTCAAAATGGTTTTAAATATAATACTCATCATGATAACAGTGACAGTGAAGAGGAAACTAAAAATACAGCTTAGGGAAAAAAATCAATAGTACTGTGAAAATGTGTGCACAGTTGATGGCTTGCCTCAAGATATGCATATTTACCAGTGAACACATGTTTATTGTTTTATAATTAGAGGGCCTGCTTAGATGGAAACCCAAGCTAATGAACCACATGACATGGGGAAAAGTGCATTAAAAGGGTACCTGTTCTTGCTGGCATCAAGCATTGGGTCCCTGCTGGGGACAGGAGCTAATGCTCCTCTACTCTAGGAGCAGAGGAACTAGGGGTAATCCCTGCTTATGGTTTGTGGATATACCAACATAGCTGGCTTCCACTCTGTATATTTAAAGGTTTACAAAATGTCTTCCTTAGACCACTAGGGCTTGGAATGTAACTTAGTGGTAGAATGCTTGCCTGGCATGCATGAAGCCCTGAGTTTGATTCCTCAGTACTACATAAACAGGAAAAGCCAGAAGTAGGACTGGCTAATAAAATAAATAAATAATAACCTGTTGGGGCCATGGTACCATTGATTAGAATTCTCATTTTTATCTCTGAAAGGATTCAAGAGAAAACAGGAATTACCTCCTGACATAGACAGAGTTGTTGGGTTTGTTTTTGTCTCTCCTAAAAGACAGTTGTATCGGTCAAAGCCAAATACACACTAGCATTAACACGTTTTGCATGTGTTAATGTTCTGCTCCAAACTGCATGTGTACCAAAAAAAGGCAAGCAACATTCATAAAAGACCCAGTTAAACATGTGCTATATGATTTCCTTCCTTTAGTAAACACTGGAGATCGATATTCCTTTTACAGATGAGGATTAAGCATTTGCCAAGCTTCTCACAAGTATTTTGTAAAGAAAGTAGACTATAAATCATTTGTCTATGTTGGTCTTTCAAGATTTTCAGTTTATTCTTAAAAACCACAATATATGCTGTGTAACAAGTCAAACACAGATGTGCTAGTGCTTCCTCCCCATCAAAACTATCCTGTTACTCCTTACAGCAGAGATGGTATCCTGCCACTTTTTTTTTTTTTTTTGGTCCGGTCGTGAAGCCTGAACTCTGGGCCTGGGCGCTGTCCCTCAGCTCTTCAGCTCAAGGCTAGCGCTCTACCACTTGAGCCACAGAGCCACTTCCGGCTTTTTTCTTTTTGCTTATGTGGTGCTGAGGAATCGAACCCAGGGCCTCGAGCATGCAAGGCAAGCGCTCTACCACTGAGCCACCTTCCCAGCCCCCTGCCACTTCTTTCTCAAGTAATCATACACAAGTAAAGCCGCCTTCTTTTCTTCCCAAAGTCATTCCATTAATATTACTTTGAAGCTTTATCATCTATGACTGAATTACAGGCAGCTTTTCAAATCTATTAGATAATCCTCTTTTTGTAACTGAAATATTCTGTGTGGCAGATGATCCATAATTTATTTATCATTTTGTTGAAATTTAACTTGTCTTTTTTTTTGCCAGTCCTGGGGCTTGAACTCAGGGCCTGGACTCTGTCCCTACGCCTCTCTGTGCTCTGGGCTAGCACTCTACCAGTTGAGCCACAGTGCTACCTCTGGCTTTTCCTGAGTTTAGTGGAGATAAGAGTCTCATAGACTTCCCTGCCTGGGCTGGCTTTGAACAGCAATACTTAGATCTCAGCTCCTGAATAGCTAGTATTACAGGCATGAGCCACCAGCATCTTGCTGTCTTTTTTTTTTTTTTTTTTGGTATTACAAATAAAACAGTTGTAAACTCTTACACACATATCCTTCTAATCTGGATTTCCATAAAGTGATTACCATATAAATGAACAAATAATGCTGAATATAACTTTTCTTTTCCATAGACAGCAGGCTACATTTCCAGAGGTATAGAATTCATTCATAGACGTGATATATGAGGATTCATTTTTCTAACCCTCTTTCCTCCTGGCACAAAATAATCATCTCTTGTTAGCGGATTAGAATGATGTGGTATTGTATTTCTAATCTTTTTTTTTTTTGTCAGTCATGGAGCTTGAACTCTGGGCCTTCGCACTGTCCCTGCACTCTTCAGCTCAAGGCAAGCACTCTACCACTTGAGCCCCAGCGCTATTTCCGGCTTTTTTTTTTTTTTACTTATGTGGTGCTGAGGAATCGAACCCAGGGACTCGAGCATGTAACA
>NW_012267233.1:15152149-15159118 GCF_000151885.1 Dipodomys ordii
AGCTCTTCAGCTCAAGGCTAACACTCTACCACTTGAGCCACAGCACCACTTCCGGCTTTTTTCTTTTTGCTTATGTGGTGCTGAGAAATTGAACCCAAAGCCTCATGCATGCAAGGCAAGCGCTCTACCACTGAGCCACCTTCCCAGCCCTGTATTTCTAATCTTTAAGTTTATGCTCCTTCTAATTCCCACGTTTTCAATTAAATAGTGACATGAATAGCTAACACAACAGTAACAGTATCTCTCTTCTCTACAGGCCTGGTAAAGTCAGTGATACAAAAGGCAAGAGTTGCCTGAAATTCCATGAAATGCAAACTGTCAGCTAGTAGTATGAAGTCTACAGCAGGAAGCACTAAAGAAAGAAAGAAAAACTAAACCTGGTGGGTTTCCAACAGTTCAAGAGCAGGACCAAATTAAAAGAGAGAATATAAATGGAAAGCTAATTTTATTTGTTACTATTTTATTAACTTATTGCATTATTAAGACCTACTCTTACAGGGGAGGAAGAAGGGAATCCTGACTGGTTCCTCCTCCTCCACCACACACACACAGACACACACACACACACGCAAACACACCCTGGCTAATAATTCTGCATGTTGAGTGAAACAAAGAAGTAAGAGTCACATATTGCGAGATTTCATATTATATGTGTGTTATGATCCATGAACCTCAGTAAACCATGGGGAACAGCAGAAATATACAGAAACCTAAGTGATGGCAGATCCCAGCAGTCCCCAGTGGAATTCCTAGACTAAGCCTAGATAGGCATTGCTGAGAGCAGGACTAAGAAGAAAGGAGAACATTGAGAAAGGAAGAAACCAATCAAATGAGTGCCTAGAGGCTCATAGAGTAGCTAAGAGTAGCTCTATTTCCAACAAAGAGGAGCCCATGGCAGGATGAAACAGGATGCCTGGAGGTCAGTGGCTAGTGAAGGCCTAGGCCAAATGTGGAGCCAAGGTAAGAATCCTAGTCTGAGATCTGCCTACAGAGATGCCATAGGAAAGTTCCTCCACAAAAGAGAGGCCCTTAAACTGAGGATGGGGGACAATTACTCCCCTCTTTCATCATAGGATTCTCTTACTGCCAGTTTTAAAAAATTCAATTCATCCAAAAATAAATGATGAAGATCAACAATGGAAGGGCAGCAGAAGTGTGGAGGGGAGGTGAGCTTGGAAAACATTTCATCATGGATGTTCCAAGAGAGCAGCTGCCAGAGCCTGGAAGCCCCTGGGCTCCAGGAAGAGGTGCAGGGCGTGAAGCCCACAGTGACTTCAGTGACTGGAGGGGAAGGAGACGAGGCTGGGGAGAAAATAAAGTGCGAAGTTGAGCAGGGAGCAGTGGGAGAAGGGCATGGGTGCAGGCTCTCTGGCAACCATGAAAGATGATGGCGGCACTGAGGAGGAGAAACCTGGGCAGCCGGAGTGGGAGGAGCCTGAAGAGGAGTTGTCCCAGGATGAGGCCGAGGGCTCTCAGCCTCCAAATATGGATCACATCACCCTATGCCGCACTGTCAGTAAGTTGCGACTGCACGAGGTGGAGCACATTTTCCAACGCACTCAATATCCTGAAATGTTAGCTAGGGAGGATCTGTCAATGTCCCCCAGTGCCACTGACGCTGAGTGCCAGAAACCTGAAAACCAGTGATCTTCCTGGGCAGCCATCCTAAAACGTGCTTCAGGACTTCAACACTCTCTTCATATGTAGGCTTATTTGTTTTTTGTCTTTTTCATATTTGAGGAATATGTTTTGAGTGATGGTCTTTTTGTTGTGAGAAACAGTAAACCCCCAGCCTGCAGAAGTTTCTGTTACGAACAAGAACATGACTTAATAATGAAAAAATAAAAATAAACAACCAAATAGCCTCCATTTTCTTCTATAAAATGAAAAAATAAAAATAAAAAAACAAAAATAAATGATGAAATATTGGAACTCAATATTCAGCCAAAAGTGGCATAATAAAAATGTCTATAAAAGGCCAGAAAGGAAAAAAACAGAAGACTGGAGTAGAAAATCATCCCTTAGAAAGAAAATTTAGCACAAAGACAATTTTAAGCCAGTAATTAACCATAAATCTTAGAAAAAATACTAACAAGGCAACAGCAGCTGTGCAGGAAGGTAACAAGGCAGAAATAAAAGAGCTGGCAGGAAGGGATGGTCACACAGTAGAAGATGACAGCAAGAAGCCACAATCAGGGGACTGGAGATTTAGAAAAGAATTTAATAAGCCGGGCGCTGGTGGCTCACGCCTGTAATCCTAGCTACTCAGGAGGCTGAGATCTGAGGATCGAGGTTCAAAGCCAGCCCAGGCAGGAGAGACCGTGAGACTCCTATCTCCAATAAACCAACAGAAAACCGGAAGTGGCGCTGTAGCTCAAGTGGTAGAGCGCTCGCCTTGAGCTGAAGAGCTGAGGGACAGCGCCCAGGCCCAGAGTTCAAGCCCCACGACCGACAAAAAAAAAAAAAAAAAAGAATTTAATACAAAATATTTACAGAATGAAATCAAATTACAAAAGAGTCATGGGAGAAGAGATACCATTGTAGAGGCTGCTTTGAAGGAACAGAAATTATGAAAAGTGAAAAAGGTAATACAGAAATTTTAAAAAATCTTTGAGAGAAAGTGATAGCCAAAGGGGCCAAATGAAGTTACACCAGTACGATGTTAGAGTCTGTGAGGAAAAAATAAAACAATGGAACAAAAAATTCATGGCTCAATTTCAAGAAAGGTTTGAAAGTGGGACTGGAAGGAGCACTTAGTCCACAAGACAGTCCTAGATTCAGGAAGTTACAGGGAAGGAAGACATGGAGATGAGATACTAAGGACTGCTGAGCTGGGAACAGGTCAGAGGTACCTTAGTCTCAGGACCTGTCCCTGCTAACCCCAAAGGAGCTGCTTCTGAAATGTGGCACCATGACGGAGATAGGACAGGGCTTTGCTATAGCACCTCCTGGTCCAGCCCAGCCTCAGTCACCTATAGAAACAGGGAGGAAGAGTGAAGGGAGTAAATTAATAGCTCAAGTGTAGGTGCTTGGGAGCTAACAAGACAGCAATCAGAAAATACAAAAAGGCACAGAGCTTTAATAGCCATCATGGAAGATGTATCTACCACTCAGCCTTATGGAATACTAACATTTTACCATAATTGCCTCAGATGCTTTTGAGGAAAATATAACTTCACAGGTAAAGTCAAAGCCTATCATGAATCCCTGATTACCTGCTTGGGCAATTCCACTGCATTGGTATCAATGCCTATTTTTGCAAACATGCTTTTATGCTGTTACCTCATAAATGTCATTCCATAATTATTCAAATCTTATATAAATAGTATTAATGTTTCGATCTATAGTTTGCCTTTGTTTTCTGCCAATTATGTTTTTGAAATTTGCCTTGCTTGATATACATGGATCTAGTTCATCTTAACTATGGCATAGTATCTGGTGGTGTGGGTATACCACAATGTTTTTACTTATTCTTTTGTTGACAGACCTAATTTAGGAAGTTTTTAACAGAACTAAAATATCTATCTACTCTTATGACCTTGAAATCTCACTCACATATACATTCTGTATTCCTACACTTTTATGGCACTTTTATTCATAATACTTAAGAACTATTAAAAAGAAACTGTGACACATCTATACACTGGAATACTATCCAGCAATAAAAAGAACAAAGTACTGATACATGCAACAGCATGGGTCAAACTCAAACACACTGTGCATATGTGACCCATGGAATATATGACACATATACATATATACATACATATGTGTATGGATCACATATATGGGTCATACACATGTTTGCCATGAACATTTCTAGTATGGGTAATACCAATCTATGGTGGGAAAAAAATCAGAGGAGCAGTTGCCTCTAAGATAGAAGTGAGGATTAACTGGGAAAGGAAATTTCCTATGGTGATGGGAATGTTCTGTAACTGAGAGGAAATTGAATTACCCAAGTCTATCAAGATTGATACTATACTATCTGTCAAGAGTATATACTGCCATTCACCAGTGGCTCATGCCTATAATCCTAGCAACTCAGTAGGCTGAGATCTAAGGATTATAGTTCAAAGCCAGGGTAGGTAGGAAAGCATGTGAGACTCTCATCTCCAATAAATTATCAAAATAGCAGGATGTGGAGCTGTGGCTTAAATGGTGTGGTGCTATCCTTGAGCAAAAAAGCTCAAAGGCGGCACATAGGCCCCAAGTTCAAGCCCCAGGGGACACACACACACACACACACACACACACACACACACACACACACACAGATATACTGCCAGGAATGGTGAACTCATGACTATAATCCCAGCTACTTGGGAAGCAGAGATCTGGGCCATAAGTTAGCAAGACCCCCATATCATTCAATAAGCCAGGCATGGTAGTTCACTGTGATTATAGCTACAAAGGCAGTTATAAATAGGATGATCCTGGTCAAAAAAGGGAGACCAGACTTGAAAATTAACCAAAGCAAACAAATTGAGCCATGGCTTAAGTGACAGGGCACCTAGTTCAAACTCAAGTACCACAAACACATACAAAAAAGAATATATAGTTAAAATTTCTAAATCTTTTCCAGATTAGGATTCTGCTCAGTTGTAGAACATTTGCCTAGTGTATCCAAGCAAGCCAAAGCACTGGGAGAAAAATCACACTTTCACTGGAAGTAAATTTTGCCTCAAAAGAAAAACTAGCTGGGCGCCAATAGCTCACAATATAATTCTAGCTACTCAGGAGGCTGAGATCTGAGGAATGTTGGAAGCAGGGTGCTAGCCTTGGGCAAAAGAGCTCAGGGACAGTGACTAGGCCCCAAGTTCAAGCCTCATAGCAGAGTAGGGGGGAGGAGAGAGAGAGACAGACAGACAGACAGACAGAAACAGAGAGGCCATATTGAGAGACGATGCTTCAAGAGGTTACTCAACACAGGACTGCATGAGCAAACTTCTGGAAGACAGAAATTTCTGAGTTCAATCTTCTGTGTTATTCAGGATCTTCAAAATTACTTCTCAGGGCCGGGCACTGGTGGCTCATGCCTGTAATCCTAGCTACTCAGGAGGCTGAGATCTGAGGATCGCGGTTCAAAGCCAGCCCCGGCAGGAGAGACCGTGAGACTCCTATCTCCAATAAACCAACAGAAAACCGGAAGTGGCACTGTAGCTCAAGTGGTAGAGCGCTTGCCTTGAGCTGAAGAGCTGAGGGACAGCGCCCAGGCCCAGAGTTCAAGCCCCACGGCCGACAAAAAAAAAAAAAAAAAAAAATTACTTCTCAGGGTATAAAAGATCCAAAAGAACTATTGCTTTCTGAGCACTACCGTGTGACAGGCACAAGAGAAAGTCTCTATGTACATGATCAAATTTCTCCTTTAAAACAACCATTGGGAAAACCAATGCTCAGAGGAATCCAGTAATCTGAATTGGACTAGAACTAGTCCAATGGAAGTCATTACATTTAGTAGACCACACACTTGTCCACTTGTCAGGTACTTCTGATTCCACATTCACTTGGTTCTTTTCCACACAGAGCTGTTTTGAGATTGCTCTAATCTCTCTTTTAATACAGTGGGCTCTGCTCACATTAATAATCAAGGTTATGGTAAAACACATTTCAAGTAACAGGTGCCTTATTTACAATTAGTTTATGGTCTTTTACCACACAATACTCAAAGATTAATCCCACAAATGTAAATGAGACTCTAGTTTTTAGTGTGTGCATATATATGAATGACCTGGGGCTTGAACTCAGGATCTGAGCATTTTTCCCCACCCTTAAAGCTAGAACTCTACCACTTGAGCCATAGCTCCATTTCAGGTAATTTTTTTTTTCTGTCGGTCGTGGGGCTTGAACTCTGGGCTTGGGTGCTGTCCCTGAGCTCTTCCTTCAGCTCAAGGCTAGCACTCTATCACTTGAGCCACAGCACCATTTCCAGTTTTCTGTAAGTTAATTAGAGATGAAGAGTCTCATGGAAGTTCCTGCCTGGGCTGTTTTTGAACTGTGATCCTCAGATTTCAGCCTCTGGAGTAGCTAGGATTACAGGCACGAGCCACCTTCGCCCAGCTCCGCAGCTCCCTTTCTGAAGTTAATTGTGGATAATAGTTTCACAGACTTTCCTGCCCCAGCTGGCTTTGAACAAAAGTCATCAGATCTCAGCCTCCTGAGTAGTTAAGGGTTACAGGCCTGAACCACTGTGCCCTTCAGTTTAGTTTTCAGTATATTTTAAAGATCAAGACAACACAACACACCTACCCCTTAACGCACCCCATCTTCCCCATCAAAGATAGATCTCTAATCTTTACATGGTGACAGCGTTCTGAGTGGCTGCAAAAGAGGCAGACTCCTACCTTACACGGAGCCATAATGAGGATAAACGTATGAAGATCCTGGGGGTGACAAGATATGTTTTCTTCGGATTACATGTCATCCTAAGCAAAGCTCTTACGAATAAATTAGGGAACAAATTCTTTGGCTGTCATAAGGATGGAAACAGCAAGTGTGAAAATGGATTTTGCTCGAAAATCAGAAAAGCACTGGTTCTTTCTAGGTTCTGGGTCCTTCAGGAGCGACGCAGCACAAATGGCCTGGAAGTGAAGCCGGGTGGGTCTGGCGGGCCATCCGGGATGCAATTCGCCCAGGCCGGCGCAAGCGGCCCGAGCCCCGGCCCTTCCTTACGGGCTCTCCCGGGGTCTGCTCAGAGTGGCAGCTCGGCCCGCCCCCGGCCAGGCCATCCCAGGAAGCCAGGTCCGGGCTCCTCCGCCCCCGCCCCCCGCCCCGGGGGTGGGAGCTTTGTTCTGGGAGCTAACTCCCGCCACAAAACCAGTCTGCGGAGTATCCCCCGCAAGCCCCACTTGAGATGTGCGGTGGCGCCCGTGGGCGCTGACGTTCGGGGAGTCAGCTAGGAGATCCCTAAACTTAAAACACCCGGTACGGGCTGGCCGCTCGCCGGGAACGCTCGGAGGCGGGCGGCTC
>NW_012267233.1:15161878-15178921 GCF_000151885.1 Dipodomys ordii
CGCGAGCTCGGAATCCGCACGTGGCGGCGACAGCTTCCCCCGAGCAGCCGGGCCCTCCAAGGGCCCCGCTGCACCCGTGGGGATGGCGAATGCTGAGGAGTTTCACCCTCAGGACCCGTGCGTCGGCGGCTGCAGAGGGTCAAGGGAAGGGTGCGGCGAGGCGCGAAGGTTTCCCGCGCGGGGCCTGCGGGGTGGAGGCTTTGGGGCAGGAGGGAGGCGGGCCGGAGGAGTGACCCGTCCGCCGAGAGGATGACGCGGCCGGCGAAGAAGCACAGGGCAGAAGGACTAGGATGGGATGTTACCTGGAATGGCGGGCTGAGGAAGGCGTCCCGAGTGAGGTCCCCCGCGGGACGACGGAACCGGCTCCGACCAGTCTCCGGCGCCAGCGGTTCCGAGCGGCCGTGCGCCCGGAACGCAGGAGGTCCGCTGAGAGCCCAGGCTGTGTTTACATTCCGCGCCTACTCCACGTTGTGCAGCCGTCCTCGCCTGCCATTGGTCGGCTTGTCAGCCGAAACCTCGCTCCGCCCCCAGGGGGCGGGGCCGTGTGGTCCCCGCGTCTCTGGGGAAAGACTAGGGTTCCCCAAGGCCTTGGCGGGACAGCAGAGCGCACCCCGGGGTGGCCACTTCCAGGCCCGTCTGAGTCACCTCCCGAGAGCCTGGCGCCGGGCTAAACCTCAATCTTGACACCCTCTCCGACACTGGTGGGTTACAGTGGGAGGAGACAGGAGCGAACTGGCGGGAGATGCGGGAGCCGAGCGGCGGGGAGCCGGCCCCTGAGGTGGAGCCTCCCCGCGACCGCGCGAGCGCGCAGGCGGGCCGGCGGGCGGAGCGGAGCGCAGAGGCGGCCTGGGCGCGCGGGCTCTGCAGCGCCGCGAGGCGCGCCGGCGCACACTGAGGGCAGGGCGCGGCGCGCGGGCGGGTAGGACGGGCGCGCGGGCGGGGGAGGGGAGCGCGCTGTCGGAGGTGTCAGTCTGTGGCGCATGCGTGCGGGGCGGTCCTGGCCCGGCCTATATATTGGGTTGGCGCCGGCGCCAGCTGAGCTGAGCTGTACTGTACGGTAGCGGGTCTGGTGGTGAGTGGGAGCTGGGTTTTGGGGCGGGGGGCGATGCGAGAGGAAAGGGAGCCCCACTGGGCCATTCCATCCACCCCATGGGCGGGAATCTTGGGAGACAGAGGGGGGGAAAAAGGAGGGGGGAATGTGGAAAAACTAGGTGATCGGGAGTAATGGGTCCCCGAGTTCCTTCCCGGGCAGGGAACCGGGAGGCGACGTGGGGGGGGTCTCCCCAAGTGAGAAGCCACGGAAAAGCTCCTCATCCGGGGGCTTCTCCTACTCGCACTTGGGGAGCTCTTTCGTGGGGGAAAGGATGGAGTCTCTCTCCCTTTACCGGGAGAAAAGTCCTCAGCAGCCCAGCGCCCTTTCTTGGACTCTCCTCCTTCCCTCGCCCCCAGCCCCGTCTGGAGTTGGGGGTTCCGCGCCCTGCAGCGGATGGCGGGCGGCGGCGCCCGGGGTGGCCGGGAAGGAGGGAAAGGAGCCTGGAGGACGTGACACCCGCCTGTTCCTCCGCCCCCTGCCTCCCCGCCACCGCCGCTCTCCAAATTGGCGCGGAACCGGCTCCTCTCAGCCTTTCGCCTCCGCCACCCCCCGCTCAGCCGCTCGTTCAGGACCCGGGGTGGGAACGTGGGGACGCTGCCCTCGTCCCCTCTGAGTCTGCCAGGGAGGAAAGGTGGAAGACCAGAAAAACTCGTTTAGGGGAAACCTGCTTCTCTCGGTGGGTTCAGGGTACTCTACATTTCTGGAGAGCCTCGCTTCCCAGGTGTCCATTTATTTGAGGAAATGCAGGCATATGAGCAAATGAATTACCATGAGATAACAGAGTGCAGAAGACATCTCAGGCCACCTTCTGAGGGGCTTTGGCTGTAACCTCTCTGAATCAGTTCTCATCTGCACTTGGAGAATATGGCTAACAAAATACTTAACTGGTCTTTCTCTTCTTTCCCATTCAGAGGCTTCAAACACCTAAAAGAAGAGAATGTCAAGACGCAGGTAACATTATTTGTCTTGTCTTGAAAAGATGTTTCAAAATTAAGTGCTGCTTTTGAAACCTGTGACTAACTAAACTTCCTTCTTAAAAATTCACCACAGTAGCCGTTTACAAGCTAAGCAGCAAGCCCAGCCCAGACAGTCTGACTCCCCCCAAGAAGCCCAGATCTTCCAGGTCAAGAAGAGAAAAACAGCACAGGTGATTTAAAAAGAAATAGGGAGGGAAGGAGAGGAGGGGGTTCCTTATTGGGACCTTAGTTTACCAAGTGGTCTTTTCTATTTTCCAGGATGTCAAAAAGAGAAAAGAGGAGCAGGTCACCAAGAAACATCAGTATGAGATTAGGGTAATGCAGATCAGGGCTGGGTGGGTTTGGGGAGAAACAATGAAGGAGAAGGTGAATCAGAGTTAGAATTGTGTCTAATGATCTGCAGTACATAGGTTACCATGACATTCATACTTTCATTGCCCCAGAGGTCAGAAGGAAAGAGGGTTTCTTTTGTTTTTTTTTTAAAGTGCATGAATCCTACTACAGCTGTAGGGTAAGTTTGCTACAGCAGCTAGTTCCTTTTGATAAATCCCTGCCTCTTAGAGCAGTCTGGTGTACCAGGGCCCGCCTAATCTGTCCAATATACTGCTCTTTGTTCCCTTTCAGACTATAGTAGTGGGTCCTAATAGCTGCTTAGGCATAAATAGGATGTGTGATCACTGACAGTTTGGCATCAAGCCCTTTGCTACCTTTTCTTCCTATGTGTTGTTCAGAAACCAACATTATTAAAGTAAGGGTCCTATAAGCATTGATTCCATTTTTAAAATTTGCCCTCAAACACTGGAAAAGCCTAACTTAAGAATGTCTTTCAAAAATGACCTTGTTAATATTTCTTAATACAGAGATTTGCAATTTCTTTTTCCTTTAAAGTGATTAGTATTTTATATTACAAGTTGGCATTTTATATTACAAGTGCATTTTTGTTATTCTCCTTTAATTCTTGATATCGCATATTACCAAAATTGTATTTTGCTGTCTAAACATGTATGAAGATCAGTAATGAACTATATGAGCCTAGTGCCAATGGCTCATGCCTGTAATCCTAGCTACTCAGAAGGCTGAGATCTGAGGATTGCTGTTCAAAGCCAGCCTAAGCAGGAAAGTCTATGGAGACTCTTATTTCTAGCTAACCACAAAAACTTTCAAATGGAGCTGTGGTTCAAGTGGAAGATCACCAGACTTGAGCAAAAAAAGCTAAGGGACAACATTCAGGCTCTAGAGTTCAAGCCTGAGTAACAGCACACACAAACACAAAAGCTGTATGGCTCTTAAAATGAAATGTGAATGTAAAATTAGCTAGATTGTAAGCTTCTAAGAGGTTGTTTGGAAATATTAGCTTTCATTTATGAAAAATCCAGACAAAAGGTAAAGTTTCTTATTGTACCAATATATGTCTTTTTTTTTTCAATATCAGAATTGTTGGCCACCTGTATTATCTGGCGGAATCAGTCCTTGTATTATCATTGAAACACCTCATAAAGAAATAGAAACAAGTGACTTCTCCAGATTCACAAACTACAGATTTAAAAATCTTTTTATTAATCCTTCACCTTTGCCAGAATTAAGGTAAGAAAAATTTCAGCATTTAATTGGTTTAATGATGAAAATGTTGGACAACACAAAATAGTGCCATGTGTTATCTTTTACCTTAGTAATAAAAATAGAGAAACTTGCAAAAACTTGCTTCCTTTATCAAATCATTTTGAGAATAGAGCTATTTGCAAGTAATATGGTAACCTAAAACCTTGGTTCTATAATATTTTTATTTGCTTACTGAGTACTATAGATTTAGTAAAACTCAACTTCTTCAATAGCATTTAAATAATTTTTCTACAAAGACAACATGACAGTATTTTCTACTGATCTATCAGCTCTATTCCTTACCAAGTTTACTACAACATATTTTTTTTTTCTAGTCCACAAATATGATGGCCAGTGTTACAAGACAGGTAGTGTAGTAAATTGCCTTGAGTTATATAAGAAAAGTAGTGGAATCATCTATTTAAGTGCTTAAGCTGTACTCCCCTAAATTCTTTTTTTTTTTTTTTTGCCAGTCCTGGGGTTTGAACTAGGGGTCTGGGCACTGTCCCTGAGCCTCTCTCTGGTCAACACTAGTGCTTTTAACACTTGAGACACAGCACCACTTCTGGCTTTTTCTGAATAGCTTATTGAAGAGTCTTATGGATTTTCTTGCCTGAGCTGGCTTTGATCCACAATCCTCAGATCTCAGCATCCTGAGTAGCTAGGATTACAGACATGAGCCACTGGCACCTAGCTCTCCCTTAATTCTCTTTTTGTTGTTGGTGGTCTTGGGGCTTGAACTCTGGGCCTGGGTGCTGTCCCTCAGCTCTTCGGCTCAAGGCAAGCACTCTACCACTGGAGCCATAGTACCACTTCTGGTTTTCTGGTGGTTTATTGGAGATACGAGTTTCATGGACCTTCCTGTCCGGGCTGGCTTTGAACCATGATCCTCAGATCTCAGCCTCCTGAGTAGCTAGGATTACAGGCGTGAGCCACCAGCACCCCGCTCCCCTAAATTCTTTTCCACTTTACTTATATTGATTCTGCTGTTGATGATCTGTTCGTACTTGTCTTCATTGAGATCATATGCTTTAAATATTAAAGTTTAATGTTGTCGATGACAAAACTTTTGTACAAATTATAAAAGAAAAGCCAGTAGCCAGTGGCTCTGATTGTAATCCTAGCTTCTCAGGCTGAGATCCAGAGGATGCAGGTTCAAAGCCAGCCTGGGCAGAAAAGGTTTGGAGATTCCATCTGTAAAATAACAAGAAGTAGCACTGTGGCTCAAAATGGTAGAGCACTAGCCTTGAGCGGAACCAGGCCTGGACTTCAAGCCCCACAACCGATGGGAAAAAAAAAATCACTAACAAAGAAAAACAAAAACAAAAAAACCTGGGGCTTATGTGGCTTAATGGTAGAGTGCTTACCTAGCATGCATGAAGCCCTGGGCTTGATTCCTCAGTACCACATAAAGAGAAAAAACCAGAAGTGGCTCTGTGGCTCAAGTGGTAGAGTGTAGTATAGCCTTGAGCAAAAGCAGCTCAGGAATAGTGCCCAGGTCCTGAGTTCAAGTCCCAGGACTGGCAAAAAACAAAGCAAAAGCTGGGGTAGAGTTGTGATTCAAGTGCTAGAACACCAGCCAAGCAAACAAGCCAAGCACTTGTCAGACCCTGGTATTAACAACAACAAAAAAAGGGAGATGTCAAAGCATTCTCAATTTACCAATATAAATGGTCATAGTCCCAAGATGTCCAAATCCATAAGGATTTGAAGACTCACAAGCCTCAGGCTTCTGTTTTCTCAAGGGAAAAAAAATGGCTTTTAAAAATTAAGATAGAGGGGCTGGGAAGGTGGCTCAGTGGTAGAGCACTTGCCTTGCATGCATGAGGCCCTGGGTTCAATTCCTCAGCACCCACATAAGCAAAAAGAAAAAAGCCGGAAGTGGTGCTGTGGCTCAAGTGGTAGAGTGCTAGCCTTGAGCTGAAGAGCTGAGGGACAGCGCCCAGGCCCAGAGTTCAGGCCCCACGACCAGACCACCCCCCCAAAAAAAAATAAATTAAGGTAGAGCTCGCACCTGTAATCCTAGTTTTTTAGGAGGCTGACAGCTTGAGGATCATTATTCAAAACCAGTCCACGCAAGAAAGTCTGTGAGACTCTTATCTCCATTAAGCATCAAAAAACCTGGAACTAGGGCTGTGGCTCAAGAGGCAGAATGCTAACCTTGAGCTATATACCTCAAGGACAGTGCCCGGGACCTGAGTTAAAGCCTCATGACTGTCCAAAAAATTTTTTAAGAAATCTTTTTCTGATGGTAAGATATACTGTTTTCAAGTTTTAATTGAAAGTTGGATTTTAATATCTGAAGAGTTAAGCCAGGTGCTGGTGACTCACATTGCTACTGAGGCTGAGATCTAAGAATGGTGGTACAAAGCCAGCCAGCATAGGAAAATCTGTGAGACACTTATCTCCAATTAACCACCAGAAAAAAGAATGCTGTCCTTGAACAAAAGAGCTCAGGGATAGCACCTAGGACCTGAGTTCAAGCTGCAGCCGTACAACTGACAAAAAAAAAATATACATATCTTAGAAAGTTATACTGTGTAAACAGCTAACGTACTGAGTGAACTACAGAAGTTAAATGACATTTTTCCCCCTTTTTCTATAGCTGGGGATGTTCAAAGGAGGTTTGGCTAAACATGTTACAAAAGGAGAGCCGGTATGTTCATGACAAACACTTTGAAGTTTTACATTCTGACTTGGAACCACAGATGAGGTCAATTCTTCTAGACTGGCTTTTAGAGGTATGTTCCAGCAATAAAAATTTATTTTATATTATGGATAAACACTTAGATATTTTCAGCTTTTATGCTTCCCATGTACCCTCTGGGTATTTTGTCCATTACCAGCAAGTAACTGTCAGTACTTACTGACAGTACTCCAAAAAGTGGAATATGGTGATGATCTTAAGAGTAAAATCAAAAGTTGGAGGCGTTAGTAGCTCAGTGGAAGTCTGTGTACACCTAACTAGCAAGAGTCCTTGGATTCCATTCCTATCACCAAAACAAAACAGTAAAATCCTTAGGACACAGTCTATATATATATACGTATATATAAATTTTTTTTTCCAAACTTAGTTCCTTTATGTGTGGCTATTGCTGTGTACTGGTCTTTGTTTTAGGTGATGAGGGCATTCAAAAAGAAAGGCATGTAAAGATGAATAGATTTTGGATACTGCTGTACAAAGAAACTATGATTTGGGCTTTCATATTTCCTCTTCTATTTTACCAAAATCAAATTATGAATCTAATTTCCATACTCTAAACCATAAGGATTTGGATACTCACAGGTCTTAAGCCATCTAGGTTCTGTGTAGGTTCCTTGTATAATATATTCATTCGTATTCCTTTTGGAAATACATTATACCAACTTAAGGGAATAATAGTAATCCTGAAATCCCTATAGATCTGTGTTAGCATTTTCCCTCAGGCACTGTTTCCTTTCTACGAGAAAGTTGTTGAAGACTACATAATATCCTAAAAATTATATAATTATATATTAGTAGTCATGAAGATGATTCAGTTTTGCCATTTTTCATTCTTGATGAAGATGATTCAGTTTTGCCATTTTTCATTCTTGGTCCTGGAGATTAAACACAGGAACAATATAATATAATGCTGACCTGCACACCTAGTAATTGTCCTATCCAGTGTTTTCTGCTTTTCTCTAAATATGACTGTCTGTGCAAAACCATACAAAATATAATAAATTTAAATGTTAAAATCATACTTTGTCTTAATATTTTTTCAGCCTGGAAATGCAAAGATAAATGAATATTTGAAAATACTAGTTTATTACCTTAACAGCTTGAGAAAAATGTGAATATCAGTAGATGCAAAAGATGTCTTTTTGGAATTCAACATTCATTCATTTTAAAATATGTAGTGAGCTTGGAATAGATTTAACGTAGTTTGCTGGACACCAGTGGCTCATGCCTGTATTCCTAGTTACTTGGAAGGTTGAGATCTGAGGACTGCAGTTCGAAGCCAGCCCAGGGAGAAAAGTCCCCATGAGACTCTTATCTCCAATAAACTACTCAAAAAAAAAAAAAAGCCAGAAGTAGTGCTGTGGCCTAAGTAGTCTCTTGTGCACAAAGAAGTCCAAGGACAGCACCAGGCCCTGAGTTCAAGCCCCAGGACTGGCAACAAGAAAATTTTTTTAAAGGATTTAACATAGTTTATTAGAAACTCATATTTCTGTCCTGTTTCCTCATCTTCAAAAAAGTGAATAATAGCACCAGTTTTGTGGAAAATTATTCTGAGAAGAGTTGTTTCTCTTCTTGGCTCTGGAGATCTTTCAGTGTAGAAAAAACATACATTACATACACTATTATTATTAATAGTGAAACATTAGGAGAATTCCCTGTAAAGTCAGAAATGAGAGACAAGATAAGATTTGTTGTCAATGTATTTTATAGTCTTAGACAATGCAGTAAAATATGAAAAGTAACTGAAGTAAAAAGGTGAAAAAATTATAAAACAACAGGATGGCAATAGATCTATCATTATAGTTTTTTTCCGCTGTCTCATACTCTGGCATACTAAAAGGCAAAGTTCGGCTTAAATGTTTTCTAATGTCTGGTATGTGAAAGGATTTTCAAATCTGGAGAAATTCTGAGGATAACATTTAAATACTTGGGTTCTTCTTTAGGTATGTGAAGTATACACACTTCATAGGGAAACATTTTATCTTGCACAAGATTTTTTTGATAGATTTATGTTGACACAAAAGGATGTTAATAAGAATACACTTCAACTCATTGGAATTACCTCATTATTCATTGCTTCCAAACTTGAGGTAAGTTTTTAAATTTCATTTATAGACACATTCGTCTGAAACTGGGTTTTTATAAATCAACATAGTAATCCTAGTGGAATTTTCATTTTGTAACTTCTTAGAAAAGGTGAATGATTCTGTCCCTTAGTACACTTTGAGAACTTGATGGTTTAGAGCCTGGTGCTAGTGGGTCATGTCTTTAATCCTTGCTACTCAGGAGATTCAGAGCTTGAAGCCAGCCTGGGCAGGGAAATCCATAAGACTCTTATCTCCACTTAACCACCAAAAGCCAGAGTGAGGCTGTGGCTCCAGTGGGATAATGCTAGCATTGAGCAAAAAAGCCCAGGGACAGCACCCCTGCCCTGAGTTCAAGCCCCAGAACTAGCACCAAAAAAAAGAAAGAAAGAAAAGAAAATCTTTGGTTTATTTAAGTTCTAGAATTGATATCTAGGTAAAATGTTCATTCTATGGTATATTCTGCCAAACAAAAGGTATCAATTGCTGGGCAGTAGTAGCTCATGTCTGTAACCCTACCTACTTAGAGGCTGCAAAATCTCCAATTAACCTCCAGAAAATGAAGTGGCACTGTGGTAGAGTTATAGTAGAGCACTAGCTTTGAGCAAAAAGAGCTCAGGAATTAGTGCCTAGGCCCAGAGTTCAAACCCCATGACTGGCCAAAAAAAAAAAAAAAGCTAACAGTACTGTCTGTACACATAATTATAGCTCTTGGGTTCAAAAGAACAGTTTCTAAAAAACAATCAAATGTAAAAGTGCTCTGTTGGGTTAGAATAATGGTCTGTCCAACTTAATGTCTATCTAATGGTGTCATCTGCCTAATGGCAACTCTTCTCTGGCCTAAGACTTTCCTTCCTGATAACCATCTTCTACTTTGCTTTAACAATACAGTATGAATAGCAGTAGTACTTTTTGTAGCTGGCATCATTTTGAGGGTGGGAGAAGGATTGTATTAATAGTCTGAAGTGTTTTTTTTCTTTCCAAATATGTTTTGAGGTTTATCTTTAGCCTGTTATAATATGTGACAGTTCTTTGACCGTTCTAGTTACTTCATGAACTGCCCAGACATAAGTCTCATCAGCCAAAATATACAAAGAATTTTTGTTGTTGTTGTGGTACTTAGAATTTAAAGCTATGGTCTTGCCCATGCTTGGCAACACTCTATTCCTGAGCCTCTTACTAGGCAATATTAAACTGAAAGAAATGGTTAAGATACTATATGTTTGTTAACAACTAAGATTCAAAATCAGTAATAGGAAAATGAGGCTTGGTAATACACAGTTGCCAGTTTAGATACAAAGCATGAAAAATAACTTTTCTGCTACAGAAGTATTTTACTGGGCGTCCTTATCTTGTGAAGCTATCTTTAAGACTCTGATGCCTTTCTATGGTTTGTATCACAACTGTGCTTAATTTAAAAATTCCAATTTAAAGGAAATCTACGCTCCAAAACTCCAAGAGTTTGCTTATGTCACTGATGGTGCTTGCAGTGAAGATGATATCTTAAGGATGGAACTCACTATTTTGAAGGTAGTAATTGTGTACTTATTTCTACTTGCAACTTAGTAGTTATATGCTTAATACCAGTAGTTAGGATTGAACCTCTAATACTATATACATTACAGTCAAATCTAAGATTTTAATATATTAGCACCCAATTTTTAAAAATTTGTCAAAACAGTGTCATTGGCCAGGCAAAGTGGCTCTTGTCTGTAATCCCAGCTACTGAGGAGGTGGAGATCAAAAGGATCGTGGTTTAAAAGGTAGCCCTGACACAATTAGCAAGACTCCTATCTCAACCAAGTTAGGTGTGGTGGTACGTACCATAGTCCCAGATATGAGGGAGACTATGTAAAGATGGTGGTCTGAGGTTGACTTGGGGGGAAAACCCAAGACTCTGAAAATAACCAAAGCAAAAAAGAACTGGCAGTAGGCTCAAATGGCAGACTGCCTACTTAGCAAATGGAAGGCCCTAAGTTCAAACCCAGTACTACCAAGAAAAAGTTATGTTAGTTATGGCTGGGAGGGAAATTTTCTTAACCCTCTAACTCCTACTCTATAATGTGATATATGTGTATGTTCATTAACAGGCATTTTAAATTTTTATTAACAGGCTTTAAAGTGGGAACTTTGTCCTGTAACAGTCATCTCCTGGTTAAATCTCTTTCTACAAATTGATGCTGTTAAAGATGCTCCTAAAGTTCTTCTACCTCAGTATTCTCAGGAAACATTCATTCAAATAGCCCAGGTATTGATACTGTTCTTGAATATATGCTGATGATAATTCAAGATGTCTATTGTATAGTTTCAAACTATACTACATAACAAAATGGTATGCTGACTACATGAAAACTTTATTTCTTTTTTGTGCCAGTACTGGGGCTTTAAATCAAGGCCTGGGCTCTACTTCATGAGCCCCAGCTACACTTCTGGCTTTTTCATAGTTAATTGGAGATGAGTCTCTCAAACTTACTGTCTATGTTGGCATCTGTGATCCTCAGATCTGCCTCTTGAGTAGCAAGGATTACAGGTCTAAGCCATGGGCAGCCAGCATTGCTTTGGTTATTTTTAATGTATGGTCTCACTTTTTGTCCAGGTCAGTGTGGAGCACAAACCTATTTACACTTCTTTTTTTGCCTAGGCTGGCCTGAAACCATGATCCCCCAAACTCTTTGTCTCTTGTTTAGCTGGGGTCACAGGTATATAACATTTAGTGGTTGAGATGGGGTCTTGTAAGCTTCTTTCCTGGGCTGGCCTTGAACCACAATCTTCCCGATTTCTACTTCCAAAGAAGCCAGGATCACATATGTGAGCCACTGGCATTAAGCCAGAATTCTGTGTTTTACCTCGTGTCTCATTATTTGTATGCAAATATTAAAAAAAATTGGGGGGCAAGGGTGACACTTCTGGCTTTTTGGTGGTTAACTGGAGATGAGTTTCAGAGGCTTTCCTGCCCAGGCTGGCTCTGAACACAATTCTCAGATCTCAGCCTTCGGAGTAGTGAAGATTGTAGGTGTGAGCCACCAGCACCTGGCATGCCTTCTTGTTCCAGACTACAAGATTTCACTTGCAACTTACTGCTTCTTCTCCATTCTGAACCAGTCCCCACTGATCGAGTCCCAATTTCTAATTGAACTATAATCTATGGAATTTAAATATTAAGTTTTGTATCGCTAGGAAGGTATCAACCCAAACTTTACAAATCTTAACTCTTTTGTACCATTTTACTGCTACTTGTTCAGTTGTTTAATACTACTTAACCAGTCTCATTTATGCAAAGACTGTTCCATTCTGGTTTGTGCTCCACTCTAAAGTATATTTCTTGAAATCTAGACTTCTTAGATTTAAAATCTTTTAGTTGTTTGAATAATCAGCCTATAAAGTAGTGTTCATCCTAACGGCCCTTTATGACTTCATCTGGCCATCTCTAGCTGCCTCTGGATAAAGAATGAAGGAAAGCTAGGGCTTGTAGTGCTTATCCTCCTGAATTACTTATATTTTGCTTTTCCTTTCATTAGCTTTTAGATCTGTGTATTCTATCCATTGACTCATTAGAGTTCCAGTACAGTATATTGGCTGCTGCTGCCTTATGCCATTTTACCTCCATTGAAGTGGTTAAGAAAGCCTCAGGTAAGGCTTATCTGTTCACAACTTCTAATATGATTATACACTAAAGCTTGCCAAATATGAATTTAACAATTTTAGAGATTAGTGATCACCTTCCTTTCTGTTAGATATACTTTATAATCCTTAATGTATCATCATAAACAAATTAGGCCAAATGGTATGTAAATGCACCTGGAATGAAGCCACACAATTATAGTTCTGCTTTACAAGATTCAATCATTTCCATTTTAGTTTTTGAATACCAGTTAGTTAAGTTCTTTTGCCCTTTAAGATGGTCATGCACTACTTGAGAGTAAATCTGTTGTGATTGACTAAATGTATTGATTTTTATGTTTCTTAAAATTTGGGAGCAGAAGCCAAGTACATTAGGCATTATGTAAGAGAAGTTTCTGATGTATAACCTTTCTATTTCCCTAACTTAAATCTAGGTTTGGAATGGGACAGCATCTCAGAATGTGTAGACTGGATGGTGCCTTTTGTCAGTGTGGTAAAAAGTACAAGTCCAGTGAAACTGAAGACTTTTAAGAAGATACCTATGGAAGACAGACATAATATCCAAACGCATACAAACTATTTGGCTCTGCTGGTATGTTTTTGTAGGGTTTTCTTGGTTTTGGCCTTGCTATCAAGTCCTGAGACAGTGAATATATTATACAATAGTATACTACGATGAGAAAGGGGAAGGATGGGCACACTGATTTCAAAATGTGAATAAAACTGCTTTCATGTTAAATCAAGACTCAGGAGATCCAATGTCATAGAGGTTAAAATACACAACATACAATGTTCTAGGCGGTTCAAACTATTGAACCTTTAGAATATGGCTGTTATCCATAGTTGCAAAAACAGAGACCATTGCACTGGGCCTGACTAGTCCCAAGTAACTACCAAGTCTGGCTTGACTATTTTACTTTGTCCTTACATTATCTTAGCTACTAATTGCTGCATTATTTTTATACATATATAGGAGGAAGCAAATTATGTAAACACCTTCAGAAAAGGAGGACAAGTGTCACCAGTGTGCAATGGAGGCATTATGACACCACCGAAGAGCACCGAAAAACCACCAGGAAAACACTAAAGTTGTTAACAAAGCCAGCAAGTTGGAACTGACCAAGTACTGGGCAGAATTTCATACATCTGAACTAAAGAATTATAGGAAACTAGTGCTGTGATTGCCAATTTAAAAGTTATACCGCTGTTACTTTGATTTTAAAACGGGCACGAAAGAAATTTACTTTCTGAATTAGCTGTTAAAACAGCAGGACTTGTTTACAAGACTTCATTCACAAGGTTACTGAAATGAAGCCTGCCACAATTTATGCCATGTCAATTGTGGGTTTTTGTTTGGGAATCCAGTGTTACTACATTTATCTTGATAAACTAGGAATTTTATCATTGGAGTTTTGGACTAGACATCTGCTACCTTACCAGGGTAGGTAAGTAATACAATACTTTGAACCTCGCTTTTAAGATTCTCAGAATTCCTATCTTCTTGACTAGTGCAATCTGCTTACTGAAAATAAAATTTAAACTTGTTTACAAAGATTTATTTTGTAATAAGGTGACTAATTTATCAGAAGTGCTGTAACAAGCTATGATAAAACTTGAATTTACACAAATGGTGAGATTTACTCTGTTTGTAAGCTACTTTATTTACCTTGCAGTAACATTTTTTAATCAGTATGGCTTTGGATGAACCTGATGTTTAAACTGCTCTAAATAGGGGAAGAACCAAAGAAAATTAAAAAATGCTTTGGCTCCTATTGGGGCTTTGGCAGATAGGTTGCTTTATAATAATATTCTTTTGAGCATCATAATTTGGGTAAAAAACAAGTAATTTTTCAAACTATATGAGAATGTCACTTTATCGCTCTTAAGACATCCCTAAGAATTTTTATTTGGCTATGGTTTTGTTTGCAAAACTGCTAAGATCCATTTTAAGTTCCTGCATTATGAGACAAAACTAGTATCAAAAGTGATAAAAGTTTAACACTCAACCTAAAGTTATTTTTCTTAAGGCAGTAAAATATCCCACAGAAATTTATTTATTTAAACTTGCTGTATATACATTAGCTACTTATTCATACATGTTCTAGATTAACCATTTTTAAAGGAATTTTAGCCACATAAACTAGATTTAATTAGGAAAAATAGTATACTAGATTGCTAGTGTTATTAGACATGTGACTCGACTCTTTTGAAGAAATTGTAAATGTAAGCTATTGTTATGGTATGAAATCTTCTGTATAGTTTTTGTTTTTAAACTAGTATGTTTCAGTATTTTGTCTGAAAAAAAACCACCACTATGTACATATGTATTATATAAACTTAATCTTTTAATACTGCTTCCATTGTTTAAAAAATAAAAGTTAAAAATTTTTAATGAAATGCTTAAAAGTAAAGTTTTGCCATTGCTTGGAGGAACTTCTTTTTCCTTCTCTGTGCTGCCAGCTGTAATACCTCTTCTGGGTTGCTTGCATTCAATTCTGTCTGGCCGATGGCTTTAATCTTATCAAAAGAGAAAAGTGATATTATTAGAGGTCTGGTCAAAATGTAAATCTTGTTAGTATACATAATGTAAAGCTGCTTCAAGTTAAATGATAAAATGAATTTAACTGTAAACCTCAAGAACATTAACTTCAACTGCTTTTAAGGAAAAGATTGAACCACAGTTTACCATACATCACCAATTAGATTTTATTACATTAAGTAAATTCATCTACATTTAAATGCCTAAAAATATAAATAAGAAAGCTCTCTGGTAATCTGTCAAGTTTTATCATTAAAGCTACAAAATAGTGTGAAAATCACAATTCTTATCACAGGATTTCATATTCTTAATGTGCAAAAGGAATGAGCTGCTCAGCACATGAACATGAGAATTGCCTGAGCTAGCATGGCTCAGCTCTGCATGATTTAGAAATACTTAAGTTTTCTACTATGGAGTATTTAATGAGAACACAGTTTATGAGCTTAAAATCTACTTTTAAAAAGCTACTGAACACAATATAGAGAGATTACTAAGCAGTAGCCAGAAAAACAAAGGAGATGGCTAACATTAGAGACTGGTTTACTAGTTGTATATATGTAAGTGTAGGTCTTTTTCCTGCAAGATTCAGTGACAGACTTCCAGTAGAGGTAGAGGACAAAAAGAAACATACTGAAAAAGTAAGAATCAAAGAACAGTTTTGACAAGCATAGCTGGAGTTCCTAAACCTGGTTTATTATCAGACTACTTGAAATGCTTTAAAGCTGAATTACAGAGCTCTTTGAATCAGTAATGATGCTCATGCACAGACTGGCATTTGCTGTTCTCTAGGAGAGGAAGAAAGGGAACATGGAAGAAAAATGGTCACAAACGCTGGTTACTCACACATATAATCCTAGATATTTGGGAGGCTGACAACAAGAGGCTAGCACACAGAAAAAAATTTCCAAAGCCCCCTTTTCAACTCAACTGGGCATAGTGGTACACACCTGCTATCCCAAACCAAATAAAAAAGTTGGGATTGGGAACACTGGTTTCAAGGTCTACAGGCAGAAAAGCCCATTCTACTCCATTTCCACCAAAGAAAGCTGGACATTGTGGTATGTGTTTCTAGTTATCCTAGCAATTATAGGAAGCTAAGTTAAAAGTAGTCAGACAGCAATTCAAAAGCAAACATAGGTGTAAAGCAAGGCCCTAACCTAAAAATAACCACTGAGAAAAGGGCAGAGGCCTGGCATAGTGGTAAAATAAGCCTAACAAGCATGAAGCCCTAAATTTAAACCTCAATACAAAAAAAAACAAAACTTGTCACAAACCTGAATATCTCAATGATCATGAGAAGCACAGGAGCCAGGAAGGTCAAACAGATTATTGGAAGAATGAGCTATAATGTATGACACCTCATATTTAGCTAACACATCTGGGTATGGGTGGCTGGTGCAGAGTAAAGATGAGAATAAATGTGGCTGGCAAGAGGCAAATTTATGACTGATGCCAAATAGGAAAATAAGCCAAGAAATTAGATGAGAAAGTTAGGAAGTATAAGCTTCAAAGGAGAAAGAACATTTAACAGGTAAAAATGCCTTGAAAGAGCAAGAGTTCAAAACTTTTCATTAATGTGGGGGGGAGGGAGGAAGGATTGTAGGGCAAAAACAGAAGAGGCAACAATGCTTGATAAGAAATGTACTCATTACCTTGCTCATGTGACTGTAACCCCTCTGTACAGTATTTTCACAATAAGAAACACTAAAAAAATTTTTTTCATTACTGCCTTCCACTTCCAGGTTAACTAGACATGGGAGAATGAGTGGCCTCCAATTACAAGGGCTAATGTATGTATCAGTACTAGGGCTTGAACCAGGGCCTTAAGCTATCACTTGAACCATACTTAACATTCCTGGCTTTTTGCTGGTTAACTGGAGATGAGTCTCATGATCTTTTTCTGTCTGGGTGGGTTTCAAACTATAATCCTCAGATCTTAAGTCTCCCAAGTAACCACGATTAAATGCACAAGCCACCAGTGCCCAGCTAAACCTTGTTTTATTTTTTGTTATTAATCTATTTAAATAAAAGACATACAATATAGTCTAAATACAAAGCTTTAGAAGACAGTAGTAGTAGTACATATTTCACTTAATATGAGTAAAAGTGAAGACAATATCTGATGATACTAACTTAAAACTGTTAGGCAACTCTGTACACTTTTTACAATAAAAAATGTATTTTAAAAAAAGTCTGTTAGGCAAGGCAGGGAGCCAGTGGCTCACACTTGTAATCCTAGCTACTCAGGAGGCTGAGAGCGGAGGATCACAGTTGAAAGCCAGCCTGGGCAGGAAAGTCTGACTTTTTTTTTTTTGGTGGGGCCTGAACTCGGCCTGGGCACTGTCCCTCAGCTCTTCAGCTCAAGGCTAGCACTCTACCACTTGAGCCACAGCACCACTTCCGGCTTTTTTCTTTTTGCTTATGTG
>NW_012267233.1:15181541-15239540 GCF_000151885.1 Dipodomys ordii
CTGGACCCCCCCCCAAAAAAATGGAGGAGGGCTAGGAAGGTGGCTCAGTGGTAGAGTGCTTGCCTTGCATGCATGAAGCCCTGTGTTCAATTCCTCAGCACCACATAAGCAAAAAGAAAAAAGCCGGAAGTGGCGCTGTGGCTCAAGTGGTAGAGTGCTAGCCTTAAGCTGAAGAGCTAAGGGACAGCGCCCAGGCCCAGAGTTCAGGCCCCACAACTGGACCCCTACCCCCCCAAAAAAATGGAGGAGCTGGGCTCTGATGTTCATGCCTATAATCCTAGCTACTCAGGAGGCTGAGATCTGAGGAAAGTCTGTAAGACTCTCTCTCCAATTAACCACCAGAAAACCAGAAGTGGAGCTGTGGCTCAAAGTGGTAGAACACTAGCCCTGAGCGAGAAAGTTCAGGGACAATGCCATGGTCCTGAGTTTAAGAGGGGTTTGGAGACATGACTCAGTGGTGTAGTGCCTCCCTAGCATTCAAGGCGGATCTGGATCTGAATTCAATCCACAGCACAACAAAAAGATTTCACATTATAAACACATTAAAATTTATCTTAAAATACACAAATCAGTGTTTAAGTATAAAATTATACAACCACTAATATCTAGTTCTAAAATGTTTAGTATTCAGCTGACTCATACCCATTAGCAGTAGCTCTCCATTCCCTCCTCTCTCAAGGCTCTGATTACCATTAATCCACTTTCTATCTCGATATATTTGCCTGTTTTGAAATTTCGTATTAATAGAATCAAATATATGTGGACTTTTGTGTCTGTCTTAATTTGGCATAGTCTCTAAAGGTTTATCTATCTATCTGTAATCCTTTTTTATGTTTGAATTGCATTTCACTGGATAAACCACACTTTAGCCATTCACCACTTGAGAGACAATGGAGGTTTTTTTTTTTTTTTTGGGGGGGGGGTTGTAGGGCTTGAACTCAGGTCCTGGGGGCTGTTCCTGAGCTTTTTTGTCCAAGGCTCTACCCTTTGAGCCAGAGCACCACTTCTGGTTTTCTGGTGGTTAATTGGAGAGAGAGGGTCTCATGGACCTTCTTGCCCCAGCAGGCTTTGAACCATGTTCCTCAGATCTCAGCCTTCAGAGTAGCTAGGATTACAGGCATGAGCCACCGGCGCCCGGTCATAGTCCAATACTTTTTATATAAACCCTAACATATACATGAAAACAAGTCAGTACTGTAGTATTACAAACTAACCTGTGTGTGGCAATTCAGCAAAGAACAGCACTTTATCATTCTTTTTATTACCTACAAAAACAAAATTATGGTTATTTACAAAAATAAATGAACATGGACTGCAAATGTACCACTCTGGTATAGGATATTAGCAGAAGGCAGCTCCTGGGGTGAAGCAGAACAGAGCGCGTATAGAAACTCTATATTCTGTTTGACTGTGCTCTGAAACTAAGCTGCTGGGAATGTAAACTAACACAACCATTCTGGAAAGCAGTCTGGAGGTTCCTCAAAAAACTAAACATATGACCCAACCATATCACTCCTAGGCATCTACCCTGAGCAACAGGAACCAGAATACAACAAGGACACCTGCACTTCCATGTTCATTACTGCACTGTTCACAATAGCCACAGTATGGAAACAACCCAGATGCCCAGCTACAGGTGAATGGATCCAAAAAATGTAGTACCTATATTCAATGGAATTTTGCCCAGCCATTAGTTAGATAAAATAATGGCATTTGGGGGCTGGGAAGGTGGCTGGCTCAGTGGTAGAGTGCTAGCCTTAAGCTGAAGAGCTGAAGGACAGAGCCCAGGCCAAGAGTTCAGGCCCCACAACCAACCAAAAAAAAAAAAAAAAAAGCATTCACAGGGAATAGATGGAGCTAGAACAAATCATATTGGCGAGATAGGCCAAGATGAGAAACACAAACAGCACAAGGTCTCCCTGATATGTAGATGCTGGATTCAAAACACCAAGATAAGATAAAGTAAACAAGATACCCATATACAGTGAAACCAAAAGAGGTCAGTCTTGAAAGAATAACACCCTATTGTAATACCCAAGTACCTCTTCATATGTGCTAAAATAATATACAGACTGAAAAGAATCCCAAAGACAGGAAACAAGGGACCTCTTCTTAATGTGTTGCATCATTTTTAGATGACTATATTCTTTATCTCATATATGAAATATACACATCTGAGGAACGCTGGGAAGAGGGCGTAGAATCAGAGGAAAGCAGGTGACAAATACAGCAGAGGGGCCTATCATCTGCACTGGGAACTGATGAATGTGAACTAATCAACTTGAGGCTGGCGCTGGAAGGAGGAACTGAGAGAGAAAGAGGAGCAGCTGACACTAAGCAAAAGAAAGAAAGGTACACATCACCCAATCTAGTAGAAGTAGTTCTATTGTTAACGTCTGTAGGGTTCATAAGCTTTATAGATTAAGATAATGATGATTATTGTGAAGGTGAAAAGAAGTTTGTAACTTTAGCTAAGTATAACTATGCCACAGTACTGTGAAACTTATGTAATCACTTAATCTCAATAGAGAAATATTTGAGGGGGAAAAAAAGCTGGGCATTGGTGGCTCACTTCTGAAATCCTAGCAACTCATCAGGAGGCTGAGATCTGCAGATTCCAGGTAGGGAAGTCAGTCAGACTCTTATCTCCAACTAAAATTAGAAAACTGGAAGTGGAGCTATAACTCAAAGTAGTAGAGACTTGAACACAAAAGCTCTGGGACAGTGCCCAGGCCCTGAGTTCAAGTACCCATGACCCCCCTAAAAAAAAAAAAAAACTAAGCCAGGTCACACCTGTAATCCTAGCTACTCAGAAGGCTGAGATCTGATGACCCTGTGGTTCAAAGCCAGCCAAGGCTGTGAAGTCTGTCAGATTCTTATGTACAATTACCAAAAAGCTTCAAATGGAGCTGTGGCTCCAGAGTGCTAACTAACATTGAGCAAATTTTAAAAGCTCAAGGAAAACACTCAGGCTCTGAGTGCAAGCTCCAGAACATGCACCAAAACAAAACAAACTGAACTTAGCCAGCACCACTGAACTCAGGCCTGTAAATCAGCTACTCAGGAGGCTGAGATCTGGAAGATCATGGTTGGAGATCAACTGGGATTAAAAAAAAAAATCATGGGGTAGGGGGAGATGGGAGGGCAGGAAGGGGAAACAAAGGAGGAGGCAACAATGCTTGATAAGAAATGTACTCATTTCCTTGCTCATGTAATTGTAACCCCTCTGTACGGTATTTTCACAATAAAAAAACTTATTAATAAACAAAAAATCACTGCAGTCCATCTCTTAAAAGCAGGACTAGATGTGCGGCTCAAATGGGAAAGTGCTAACTTAGGCATGCAGAAGGACCTGAGTTCAAGCTGTGCCAGTACATTAGATTCTTATCTGCAATTAACCACCAAAAATTGGAAATGGATGTGTAGCTCAAGTGGTAGAGCACCAGCTTTGACTGAAAAGGCCAAGTGAGAGCTTGAGGCCCTGAGTTCAAGCCCCTTACTGACACAAACAAGGGGGGAAATGCTAACATTTATGTCAAAGTTTATTTACTGTAAGTATTGAAAATATTCATTTAAGTTACACTAGTGGCCTCAGAGAAACTACAATGCATATTAAGAGAAAACGAAGTTAAGTGCTAGTGGCTCAAGCCTGTAATTCTAGCTGAGATTTGAGGATTGCAATTCAAAGCCAGCCAGGGCAGAAAAGTCTGTGTGAAACTCTTACCTCCAATTAACCACTGAAAAACCAGAAGTAGAACTGTGGCTCACAGCAGTAAAACACTAGTTCTGAGCAAAAGAGCTCAAGGACTTGAGTTCAAGCCCCACAACCAGAAAAAAAACAGAAAATGAACAAAAACTGATATCAAAGGTGGAAATGGAGAATAGATCAACAGGCACAAATTTGTTATTAGGGAAAATGAGTCCAGAGACTTTAGTATTCAACATAACATAGTTAATAATACTATAATAATACTAGGGGGCTGGGAAGGTGGCTCAGTGGTAGAGCGCTTGCTTTGCATGCCTGAGGCCCTGGGTTTGATTCCTCAGCACCACATAAGCAAAAAGAGCGCTAGCCTTGAGCTGAAGAGCTGAGGGACAGCACCCAGACCCAGAGTTCAGGCCCCACGACCGGACCCCCCCCCCAAAAAAAACAATAATACTAGGTAACTCAGTGGTAGAGCAGTTGCCTAGTATGGGTAAGTCTAGGTTTGATACACAGAATCATAAAATGATAATACTATACTGTATACTAAAAATTTGCTAGTAGAATTTAGGTGTTTATCCCACACACATAAAAAGGTAACTATGGAAGGTAATAGAACTAGCTTGTAGTAATCATTTGTCTATGCATATCAAAAAACACACAATAAGGAAAAAAATTAGGAATTCAGGAGATAGAAACAATAGAGAAAAAAGTTGAGTTTATATCAGTTGTCGGCAGGATATCAGTTGCCAGCAGGATCAAGAGCATTAACTACGATGTTCAAGATTTTGGATTGGATAACTCAAATGGATTAAAATATTTACTATGTTGGAGACTTTTAGGAAAGCCAGGTCAATTTGTTATGAGGGGAGTATAGAAAAGACACAAGTCAGTTATGGACAGGTTGAGTTTGAGGTGTTTTGGGAAAATCAAAGTGAATTTATGAATCATTTGTGAATATGGGCATTAAAAATATGGATAGCAACTTGATCTAGACCAATAATCACATGTTAACTAATGGCTAAGTTCAGTCAAAAAGCTGCTAAGGAAGAAAAACATGTAAAAAGTAAGCAAGAAGAAAGCAAATCTAGGGGGAAGAGTTAGGGAGGTAGAACAGGAAAGGATAGGGGGTAAAACAAAGGAGGGAGTGACAATGCTCGATAGGAAATGGACTCATTACCTTATTCATGTAACTGTCACCCCTCTATACAGTATCTTTACAATAAAAAAAAAAAGCAAGCAAATCTACAAAGACTCACCTGATCTGTATAAACATCAGGGGGTACAGCCTTATTAAAGAAATCAGAACACACAGCTCCTGCCTGGAGATAATAGTGAAGTGCTGCTGAATACTGGTTTGTTGCTAAAGCAGGAAAAGAAAATAATTCTTTGTCATAAATAAGAAGTGGAAGAAATAGCATCTTTTGTAAGAATTAGGTATAACTACAGAAATTAGCAAAAGCTGATGTAACCCATAGATAAAGAATAAAACTTTATATAGATTCAGGATATTACTAAGAAAAAAAAGTCTTTAAAAAAAGTTTTGTCTCCTAAAACTTATTAGCCAAAAATCTAAGTTGTATTTCTCACTAAATTTAGTTGTAAAGTACAAATCTATGAGCTCAAACTCCAGTACCACCAGAAAAAAAGAAAATGATAATAGAACAAAAAATAGTACAGAATTTTACTATATGGAAATATTTATTTCCTGTGTTTAAATTTTGAATCTGTATATCAGTATATAAAGTTCAAAATCTGTCAGATATTAAAGTCTTGATGATAACATCTTTAGGGGATGGGGAAAAAAACTAAAAATTAAAAAACAATTGCTTCAACATAATTTGGAGAGAAAATGATAAAAGTAGTACAGAAAAGACAGTTGGTTCTATTTAAGCTAAATAACAAATACATGGACGTTCACTAAACTTTTCTTTCCACCTTTAAATGTTGTACTCTTAAAAAAAAAAATCAGGGGCTGGGAAGGTGGATCAGTGGTAGAGTGCCTTGCATGCATGAGGCCCTGAGTTCCAATCCTCAGCATCACATACACAGAAAAGGTTGGAAGTGGCACTATGGCTCAAGTGGTAGAGCGCTCGCCTTGAGCTGAAGAGCTGAGGGACAGCGCCCAGGCCCAGAGTTGAAGTCCCATGAACAACCTCTCTCCCCCCCACCAAAAAAAATCAACTCATGCTGGGTGCCAGTGGCTTATACTTGTAATCCCAGCTACTCAGGAGGCTGAGATCTGAGGATCTCAGCCCAAGCAGAAAAGTCCATAAGACTCTTATCTGCACTCAAAAACTGGAAGTGAAGCTCTAGTTCAAGTGGTAGAGTGCTATGCTTAAGGACAAAAAAAAACTCAGGAACAGTGCCCAGGCCCTGAATTCTAGCTCAAGGACCAGCAAGTACATATGCCAACTCCTAAAACACTGATCCTGAAATGACAACAGTCAGAAACTGTCTGTATAGTAAAAAGATATTGTAGAACTGTCATATACGTATGAAAATTCTGCTACATGTAATTGATATGTACTTTAGGAGTCATGGGCAGAGGGATGATGAGGGAGTGGAATTCCATTTCCAAGGATACAAATTATAGCCAGGAACATCCAGAGAAATGTTGAAATTTTACAAATAAAACTTCTTACAAATAAGCAACTTCTTGGATAATCCTTAAGGATGTTTAAGTAACTTCTTGGATTAAAAAAAAAATCCAGGGTCTGGGATGCGTGGCATGCATGAGACCCTGGGTTCCATTCCTCAGCACCACATAAGCAAAAACAAAAAAAGCCTGAAGTGGCGCTGTGGCTCAAGTGGTAGAGGGCTAGCCTTGAGCCAGGCACCAGTGGCCCACGCCTGTAATCCTCGCTACTCAGGAGTCTGAGATCTGAGGGTCATGGTTTGAAGCCAGTTGGCACAGGAAAGTCCATTAGACTCTTATCTCTAATAAACTACTCAGAAAAAGCTGGAAGTGCCGAGCGCCAGTGGCTCACACTTGTAATCCTAACTACTCAGGGGGCTGAGATCTGAGGATCACAGTTCAAAGCCAGCCCGGGCAGGAAACTCTGTGAGACTCTTAACCTCAATAAACCACTAGAAAACTGGAAATGGTGCTTTGGCTCAAGCAGTAGAGTGCTAGCCTTGAGCTGAAGAGCTGAGGGACAGCACACAGGCCCAGAATTCAAGCCCCACGACCGACCAAAAAAAAAAAAAAAAAAAGCTGGAAGTAGCACTGTGGCTCAAGTGGTGGAATGCTAGTCTTGAGCGCAAAGAGGCTCAGGGACACTACCCAGGTCCTGAGTTCAAGCCCCAGGACCAATAGAAAAAAAGAAGAATTAATCAATACTCACCAAAAAATAATCAATATAAAAAATAAGTTGTCAATATAAAATTAAAAACATCTAAAGCAAAGGATCTATACTTAAAAATGCCTATGTTGGGTACCAGTGACACACCTATAACACTACCTATTCTAGAAGAAAAATTGGTAAATCATGGTTCAAGACAAGCCTAGACAGAAAGTTCAGAAGATCTCTTTCTCAAATGATAGCTGGACATAGTAGCATACACCTGTCATTGTAGCTACAAGAGAAGCTGAGATTGGGCAGATCAAGGTTCCAGATAAAGCGTGGGGCAGAAAAATCCTGCAACTATCTCAAGAGAATAAAGCAAGAAATGGTTGTCCTACAATCCCAGCCAGGCTTTAAAAAAGGCTTAAAAAAAGGTAGATTACAATGCAGTTAATAGGCCAGGGAGGAAGTGAGACCTATTAAAATATAATCAGTCCTTACAGGGGATGAAGAAATAGCTCTGTGGTACAGTATCTGCCTACTACCAAGTGAAAGGCCCTGAAGTTAAACCCCATTATTGCTCACACACACACAAAAGAAACAATTCAGTTTTATTCACTCTTTACCAAGAAAAAAATCAGTAATTCTTAAAAATAAATGCATAATATATTGACTTTTCCTTTTAAGAGCTTTTAACAAAATACACGACGATCAATATCTCACTTACCAAAATAAATGTCTGCTTGAATAATTAACCAGGAATGGTTGTTTGGATTTATACTAAGTGCATATCGAACTAGCTCCTTCACCGTGATTGCTACAGCTTCAAAGTCTACAGACTGGAGGCTAAAGGGAAGATATTCAATATTAATTTTTACTTTAAAAGCTAATTTCACATCTATAAATGTATATATATAAAAAAACTCAGTATGTCAGTGGGCATAAATATAATAAAAGCCTTTCCTCTACTATTAGCATAACTTACAATCAATAAAAGAGAGACCCATCATTTCCTCAAATACTTTTTAAGTAATGTTACCTAAAACCCATCAAACACTAACAATATTACCGTGTGACCTAAAATCTACCTAAAGTTTCTTCCAAAGATAAATAACCCCAAATGTAGTCAGGGGTTAGATGTGGCGAATATATTACTTAGTGTTTATCACCGCAACAAAGTCAAGAAAAGGGCAAGGAGCAGAGCCAGCTGCTCTGAGCCTGAGCAACATAGAACTCTGAAGGCAGGGAACCAGAATATAGAACTATAGGATAAAAACTGTAGATAAAAACTGTAAAGATAAAACCCAGGCCAGTACCCAAGAAACACAGCTGTTGCCTCTTCCCTCCAGGAAGCAGTAAAGCTCAGACCATAGATTCAGAAACACTTGAGGTTCAAGTCATGCCCTATCATTACAAGATGAATTTGAACAAAGTACTTCTGTTGACCTGAGGGGTCATCTGTCTTAGAAAACATATTAACTAAATTAGCACTCACAATTCTGCAGTAAATGCTACTCGTATCCATTGTAAAGATGGAGAATTGACACAAAAACAAGCTATCAAAGGTCATACACCTAGTTGAGTGGGGGTTTTGATATCATTCAATTAATTACTCCTTTGTTGCATTTATAAAAAACTGGAAATCAATCATTACAGTCTAAGCTTAAACTAAAGAAGTGAAAAACATAAGCATCAATGCCACCAGTTAATAAAGCAAAAATTGGAGGTTGTGAATGCAGCTCAGTGGTAGTAACTACCTACCACCCTTAAGGCCATGAAGCTTAATCCTCAGACTGTCATGGAATATAACAAATTTATGTGAAAATTAGAAACACAATAGTAGGAAATCTTGAAGTCATGGTGTTATGAAACATCTATACTTCAATTATCAAAGAATGGTACTGCTTTGGAGCTGGGCGCTGGTGGCTCACGCCTGTAATCCTAGCTACTCAGGAGGCTGAGATCTGAGGATCCAGGTTCAAAGCCAACCCGGGCAGGAAAGTCCATGAAACTCTTATCTCCAATAAACCACCAGAAAATCAGAAGTGGGGCTGTAGCTCAAGTGGTAGAGCGCTAGCCTTGAGCTGAATTGCTGAGAGACAGGGCCCAGGCTGAGTTCAAGTCCCACAACCGGGGGGGAAAAAAAAAAAGAATGGTACTGGTTTGGGAAACAAGTCTTAGTAAGTAGAGGGCAGAGTTACCCATTCACTCTGACTCTCCAGTCTCTCTCTTTTTGGTACCAGTACTGGGGCTTGAATTCAGGTCCTAATGCTATCACTCAAGGCTGATGCTCTACCACTCAAGCCACAGACCTCACTTCCAAAACTCTCTAATCTCTACAATGAAAATGGAAGAAAGTCATGTTCTTGCTTTATTGCCTGCTTACTCATGCATGCCTAGCATGCATGAGGCCCTGGGTTAGATTCCTCAGCACCACATAAGCAAAAAGAAAAAAAAAGCCAGAAGTGGCGCTGTGGCTCAAGTGGTAGAGCGCTAGCCTTGAGCTGAAGAGCTGAGGGACAGCGCCCAGGCCTAGAGCTCAGGCCCCACGACCGGACTCAAAAAAAATAAATAAAATAAAATTCTCAAGTGAGGCCGGGCGCTGGTGGCTCATGCCTATAATTCTAGCTACTCAGGAGGCTGAGATATGAGGATCCCGGTTCAAAGCCAGCCCAGGCAGGAAAGTCCGTGAGATTCTTATCTCCAATAAACCACTAGAAAACCAGAAGTGGCCCTGTGGCTCAAGTGGTAGAGTGCTCACCTTGAGCTGAAGAGCGCAGGAACAGCGCCCGAGCTCAGAGTTCAAGCCCCACGACCGACAAAAAAAAAACAACTCAAGTGAGGGAAGTAAGAGAGGATTTCTTAAGCAATTAAGTTTCTATAGCAACTAAGAGAGACACTGATAATCACAGTATTAGAACAAGGAATTATGAAACGTTGTTTTCAAATGGGTAGTTGATTTTCCAATTCTACACATAGATAATCAGAGCCACTTAGACCTTCTTTTCTATCTGGAGGTCAAATACTTTATGTCCATCCACCTTTAGAACTATGTTAGGCTGGAGAATTGGCTCAACTGGTAGACTATTACCCAAACAGGCATGAGGCCTTAAGTTTTAACTCTGATCCCAGGGAGTGGGCACTAGTCGTTCATGCCTGCATCCTAGCTATTCAGGAGGCTAAGATCTGAGAGTCACAGTTCAAATCCAGTCTGGACAAGAAAGTCTGTGAGACTCTAATCTCTCTTAACCACCAGACAACCAGAAGTGGAGCTATGGCTCAAAGTAGTATACTGCTAGTCCTGAGCAAAAAAAGCTCAGAGACAGTGCCCAGGCCTGAGTTCAAGTCCCAGGCCTGACAAAAGAAGTTGGCACTGGAGGCATGGCTCAGATGGTAAAGCACCACTCAGTAAACAAAAGTGCCAGATACCGTGTACAAGTTCCAATCTCAGACAAAAAAAAAAAAGAAAGAAAAGGGGCTGGGAAGGTGGCTCAGTGGTAGAGTGCTTGCCTTGCATGCATGAGGTCCTGGGTTCCATTCCTCAGCACCACATAGGCAGAAAAAGCTGAAGTGGTGCTGTGGCTTGAGTGGTAAAGCATTAGCCTTGAGCTGAAGAGCTGAGGGGCAGTGCCCAGACCCAGAGTTCAGACAACATGACTGGCAAAAATAAATAAATAAATAAATAAAAATAAATAAAAGGGGATGTTTTACCTGTAATTCTTTTTTGTTGTTTTCAGAGTTTTGCTGTGTACCTCAGACAGGCCTTAAACTTGCCCAGCTGAACCTGAAGCTGCAATCTTCCTGATCACAGCCCCCCAAGAGCCAGGATTACGTGCCTGCACCACCTACCATGCCTGGCTTATTTTTAGGAAGACAATTAAAATAACAGAGAAACAGAGTTGTTTGTAAAATCCTGAGATGTGTGGTCTTTTAACTACATTATCTAAAGATATCTACCATCAATAAGGATTTCTAAATTACAAAAAACACATTTACTAAAAAGCCATACAGTGCTCGCTTCGGGAGCACATGTACTAAAATTGGAATGATACAGAAGATTAGCATGACCCCTGTGCAAGAATGACATGCAAATTCGTGAAGCGTTTCATGTTTTTTATACAACTTCGGGGAAGACTGGGGGAGATGGGGGAAGGAGTGGGAAAAAAAGGGAAGGGATAACAAGTTTTCAAGAAATGCACTTTTTTTTTTTGGTCAGTCATGGGGCTTGAACTTTGGGCCTGAGCATTGTCCCTCTGCAATTTAGGTCAAGGCGAGAGCCCTACCATATGAGCCACAGGGCCACTTCCGGTTTTCTGGTGGTTTATTGGAGATAAGAGTCTCACAGACTTAACTTGACTAAGCTGGCTTTGAACCACAATCCTCAGATCTCAGCCTCATGAGTAGCTAGCTAGGATTACAGGCGTGAGCCACTAGTACCCAGCTTGTACTTATTACATTACTTATGTAACTGTAACCCCTCTGTACATCACTTTGAGAAAAAAATGAAATTTAAAAAAAATCATAAAGTACTTACTTGGGAATGGAAGATGGCCAAATAGAAATGTGCTCAGCTGTGATATCATTCACAATGTCTTCCTTTAAAAAAGAAAAAGAAAAAAGGCTATTTTTCAACTGTGAGATTTACAAAGGAAGTTTTTTCAAATATTTCTTAAATGAGATTATAAAATACTGACCCGGACATTGTGAAGTTTCACAAAGAGTGACAAAATAATAGTCAAAACCAATGGTTCCTATGAGAAAGAAAACAGACTGCTTTAGTGTGTATGGGCATTACATGGCTCAAATAATAGCATGCTGCCAAAGAAGCACAAAGACCAGAGTTCAAACTTTATACGACTTCATCAAATAGATATACATATATATACATATATCTGTAATTTATTTATTATTTACTTATTTATTTATCCTGACAATGTCAAAGACACCATGTATTTTCTTAAAAAAAAAAAAAAACCACCGAGCGCCAGTGGCTCATGCCTATAATCCTAGCTACTCAGGAGGCTGAGATCTGAGGATCACGGCTCAAAGCCAGCCTAGAAAAGGAAAGTCTGTGAGACTCTTATCTCTAATTAACCACTAGAAAATGGGAAGTGGGCCTGTGGCTCAAGCAGTAGAGCACTTACCTTGAGCTGAAGAGCTCAGAACAGTTCCCAGGCCCAGAGTTCAAGCCCCACAACCCACAAAAAAACAAACAAAAACACCCTTCTGAAAGCTTAATATCTTTTTTGGTTTAAATTAAGTCAGGTAAGCAGGTTGCTGGTGGCTCACGCCTGTAATCCTAGCTACTCAGGAGGCTGAGATCTGAGGATCGAGGTTCAAAGCCAGCCTGGGCAGGAGAGACCGTGAGACTCCTATCTCCAATAAACCACCAGAAAACCGGAAGTGGCGCTATAGCTCAAGTGGTAGAGCGCTAGCCTTGAGCTGAAGAGCTGAGGGACAGCGCCCAGGCCCAGAGTTCAAGCCCCATGACCGACAAAAATAAAATAAAATAAAATAAGTCAGGTGACAATGGCTTACACCTATAATTCTAGTTACTCAAGGGATAAGATCTGAAGATCAAGATTCAAAGCCAGCACAAACAGGAAAGTCCATGAGACAATTATTCCAATTAACTGACCATAAAACCAAAAGCAGAGCTGTGGCTCAAGGGTAGATTGCTATCCTTGAGCAAAAGAAAATTAAAAGCTCAGAGATAGCATCTAGGCCCTGAGATCAAATGCCAGAATTGGCACAAAATAAATAATTATAAATACATTTTAATTTTAATTTTAAACTTTAATTAAAAATACGGTGTATATACACGCACATCACAGGAAAGCTGGGAGGAGGGCACAGAATCAGAGGAAAGCAGGTGAAAGAATACAGCAGTCGGGCCTATCAGCTGCACTGGACATTGATGAAAGTGAACTAAGCAACTAACTCAAGGGTGGTGATGGGAGGGAGGGATGAGAGAGAAAGAGGAACAGCTGACACTGAACAAAAGGAAAGAAATGTACATATCCCCGGATTTAGTACAAATAATACTATTGTTAAAGTTTGTAGAATTCATAAACTTTGTAGATTAAGAGAATATTATTGTGAAGATGAAAAGGAGTTTGTGATTTTAGCTAAGTATAATGATGCCACAGTACTGTGAAATTTATGTAATCACTTAATCTCAATAAAGAAATATTTGGAGAAAAAAAAACTTAAAAAAAAACCCCACAGCACACAATTTGCACTGAAATGACCATTTAGCCCTATACCTTATGGTACTACCTCCAGGCTCAACTCATCGTAGCACCTTTTTTTGAAGAAAAAGGCAGTGCTAGGCATCAAAGGTAGGGCAGCATGGCTAGTAAACACTCCACTAGCTACCGCCCCACCCCACCCCACCCCCAGCCATCCTCTTAAGATTTTTTTTTTTTAATCACTTTAAACTAGTATTTCTAGCTATCTCCAAAAGAGGTCATCTTTTCTTCCTTAAAATAAGATTTAAAGGATGAAACCTAGGCTATAACCATTGTATTAAAATGACATTAATCCTATCATTCAGAAAATAGAGATAGATTTTACACATTCAGCTGTATTCTGGAGACATCTTTACAATTTCAAAAATACCTGTTATGCTACCAGACCCTAGTGGCTCACGTCTGTAATCCTAGATCCCAGGAGGCTAAGATCAGAGGATCATGGTTCAAAGCCAGCCCAGGTAGGAAGGTCTGTAAGACCCTTATCTCCAATTAACCACTAGAAAAAGTGGAGTTGTGGCTCAATGTGATAGAGCATTAGCCCTGAGTGAAAGAGCTCAGAGACAGTGCCCAGACCTTAAGTTCAAGCCCCATGAGCAACAAAAAAGTACTGTTCTATTGATTAAAACACGATGATAAATGTAAAATAAAATTTTGCATTCATATTTTTTCATTTTCTGTAAGGTAAATTATATGTATGCATATCAAGGGGTGATGTGTGTGTGGGCAAGCAGTGTAAAATTTCAACTCAGGGACTAGGCAGGAGCTTTACCAGGTGAGTCATGTCTCCAGTTGTTATTGCTTTGTTAATGGGGTCACATTTTTATGCCTGGGACAGATGGACCATAATTCTCCTATTTATACTTCCTGCATAGCTAGGGTGACAAGCACTTACCACCATGTCTAGCATTTATCAGTTGAGATCAATCTCAAAAACTTCACCTAGGCTAGTCTTGATCCTTCCAATTTCTGTCTCTGAAATATCTAGAATTACAGGTGTGGGTCACTTTGCCTCAAGTAACAAGTCACTTAAGAATCTAACTAGCCCTTGAAACACTCAATATTTTAAAGTCATTCTACAAAATGCAGAATAGTAATTAGACCAATAAGACTTACCCGTAATTTTTTGATAAAAGAAAGCAGTTCACTCCTACAAAAATAAAATTTATATATATTCAATATCACATATTGAAAAGAGAACAATAATAATTATAGAGGAAGATTTACTAACTCTAGTTTGCACATATGAATTAGTTATTATGACTGTTATAATAAACCAGGGAAACATTTCCTCCGCTTTAATCACATGAGAATTCCTCATACTATCCAACCATTCTGATTTCATGTTGATTACATTATTGATAGAAGAAATTTCCAAAAGTGTCCATGAAGAATCACTGTAGAAGTCTTAGAATTATATATCTTCCATGATATACAGAATAACTGTAGATGTTGTTAAAACTGTTACAAGTGTATAATGAAAGCTCAAAAACTGTGATTGATAAAAATAAATCAATACATACCGATACATTATGCCTAATGTAGATTCTCTCTGCTTTATTAAACTAACTCTGCCATCATTTCCTCTTTTGTGCTGATTAGACACACTACAGATTTGAACAACAACTTCCCAAAGATCTTTAGCTGTCCGTCTACTTTCTTTAGGGCCTGGAAGTTCTTTGCATGTGGCTGCCAAAAGGTGTCCAAGCTACAATACAAAAATCAAAAAACACACAAAAAGTAATTTATTAATTTATATGGTAGTCCTATTCTTACGGCACACTGGAGACAGGTAACTTGCCAAACACAAGAAGCAGTTTGTTATGTATTCAATACAAGCTCCTCCCCAGTGTGGAGCTTGAACTCTGGGCCTGGGTGCTGTCCCTCAGCTCTTTAGCTCAAGGCTAGCGCTCTATCACTGGAGCCATAGCGCTACTTCCAGCTGGTTCTGTTTATGTGGTGCTGAGGAATTGAACCCAAGGCCTCATGCATGCAAAGCAAGCACTCTACCACTGAGCCATCTTCCCAGCCCCAAGCCCTGAAGAATTTTAAGGGTCATTGCCTACTGACAGATCTGAATCTGCTTGAGGAAAAGTATATTTCAGTTCTATCAAATAAACATTATTGTTTGTGAATACTTATAATTAAAAAAAAAAAAAAAAGAATGTAGCTAGGTGTGGTACTGCATGCCTGTAATTACAGCACTTGGGAAGTTGAGACCAGATCATGATAAATTGGAGACCATCCTGGACTACCCAGGAAGACCCTGTCTAAGAACTAAACACCAAATAACATGTACAAAAGCATATACGTACACATGCAAACACACATGCATACATGCGTGCATGCACAAGCGTGCGTGCACGCGCACGCACGCGCGCGCGCACACACACACACACACACACACACAAGTAAAAATGTCAAGCTGAAAACTGGTAGATCTGTTCAAAGCAAGCCTGGGAAGAAAAGTCCACAAACTCTATCTCCAAACTAACCAGCAAAAAGCAGGGTTGGCTCAAGTGGCAGAGCAACAGCTGTAAGCAAGCAAGCCATTGAGATCCTGAGTTCAAACCCTAGCAGCACTAACCACCCTCCCCCAACCAAAGGGGGGAGGTATTGAAGTTGTACCTCCAACAATAGAGCTCCTACTTGGCAAGTACAAAATAACTTTTTTAAAAAGGTATTTGGTATAAACAGTATAATCTCACTTTTAAAAAATAATGTGTAAGCTAGGTACCAGTGGCTCACATCTGTAATCCTAGCTATTCAGGAGGCTGAGATCTGAGGATTACGGTTTAAAGCTAGCCTGGGCAGGAAAGTCTGGGAGATTCATCTCCAATTAACCATCAGAAAACCATAAGTGGAGCTGTGGCTCAAGGGGTAGAGCACTTGCTTTGAGCTGAAAAGCTCAGGGACAGTGCCCAGGCCCAGAGTTCAAGCCCCACAACTGACCGAAAAGAAAAGTGTAAGCTGGATGCCATTGGCTTACACCCATAATTCTAAGTACTCAGGAGGCTTTAATCTGCCCAGGCAGGAAAGGCTATGAGATCCTTATCTCTAATAAACCACTCCCCCCAACAAAACATAAAGTCAAAAGTTGTGGTTTAAGTAATAGAGTGCTCATCTTGATTTAAAAAAAAAAAAAAGCTGAGCACCAGTGGCTCACGCCTGTAAGCCTAGCTACTCAGGTGGCTGAGATCTGAGGATCATGGTTCAAATCCAGCCCAGGCAATAAAGTCCGTGAGACTCCTATCTCCAATTAACCACCAGAAAACTGGAAGTGGCGTTGTAGCTCAAGTGGTAGAGCACTAGCCTTGAGCTGAAGAGCTGAGGGACAGCGCCCAGGCCCAGAGTTCAGGACCCACAACTGACAAAAACAAACTGACAAAAACAAACAAAATCACCTCAGGGACAGGGCTCAGGCCCTGAGTTCAAGCCCCGGAATGGCAGCAATTAAAAAAAAAAAAGAAGAAGTGGCACTGCAGCTCAATTGGTAGAGCGCTCACCTTGAGCTCTTGAAGAATGCAGGGACAGCGACCAAGCCCAGAGTTCAAGCCCCACGACCGACCAAAAAAAAAAAAAAAAAATCATCAACAACAACAACAAAAGTAGCAAAAGACATAGAACACAATGTAAACTGGGATGATTCAAACAATGTGTAGATACATACACACAGCCTTCGATCACGTTTGAAATAAAGAGAGCTAGGAAACTGAAGTTGACAGAACAAGGAAGCAAGATTCACAGCAACTTTCTGCTGCAAGGAATCAAACTGAGGGCCTCTACCACTAACCTGAACGCTCAGCAACTTTTTCTTTAAGGAAAATAAATGGGAGCAAGTGAAGATAAAGGTAGCAAGTAAAGATGGAGCTATTAAGCATTTAAAAAATGGAGAATTACAGACACATCTTATAAATATGAAATAAGCATATATATATATACATACAGACATATTCTAGAAAGTGATGTACTCACTTAGAAAGAAAAGAAACCTTCTAAGAAATCACACAGACAAGCAAACATGGGGAAAACCATCCCAGCTAAAGGAACATGAGAGGAGAGCGCGTGTGACCCACAGAGAGTAAGGAAACACCATCGGAGCTCTGCATGCCGCGCAGGGCTGGCAGGGCAGTGCGGAGATGCCGTTAAACATGCCTTGGACGTCAAACCAAAAACATGGAGTGTCAATCTATTCTACCACTGCTAGCATACCAACCACGCTCACTCCTCACTTTCCTTCAGTTTTGAACTTTGAATTCGGCACCTCAACTCACTCTGCCTGCTTGCTCATGGCTGGCCTACTACTTGAGCTACACCTCCAGCCCAGCCTTTCACTGGTCATTTTAGTGATTGAGTTTCAAGAATTAATTTGCCTAGGCTGGCTTTAAAATCATGACCTTTCTGCCTCAGATTCCTAAGTGCTGAAAGCACAGGCATGTACTACTATGCCTGGTCCAGTTATATGCATGTTTTCTTATTTATTGAAACACAGGTATATAGTCACAAAAAGGAAAGGGAAAGCATGTGTCCAGAATACTCTTGAAGGGGCTGGGAAGGTGGCTCAGTGGTAGAGCGCTTGCCTTGTATGCCTGAGGCCCTGGGTTCGATTCCTCAGCACCACATAAGCAAAAAAAAGAAAAAAGCTAGAAGTGGTGCTGTGGTTCAAGTGGTAGAATGCTAGCCTGGAGCTGAAGAGCTGAGGGACAGTGCCCAGGCCCAGAGTTCAGGCCCCACGACCAGACCCCAAAACAAAACAGAATACTCTTGAAATAATATAAAACCATTTAGTCTGCCCTTTGGATCAGAATGTCAAGTTTGGTAGCATAATAGAAAGTTCACAACACTTATAGGTATTTGGATTATGAAAGTGCAGTTCAGAGCCAGGCACCCATAGCTCATGCTATAATGCTAGCTACGTTTTTCTTCTGGACTTTCCCAAAATAATGTTTAAATAAGTTCCATTCCATATCACATTCAAAGTTTGCTCCAAACTACATTATTTACTCTTTCTTCCTTTTTAGTTCTGCTGCTCCATCATCATCGTTTGTTATTGTTGATGTTGTTGTAGTACCCAGGCCCTCAGAGCAAGTTCTCTACCATTGGAGCTACTACTTTCAAAGTACAAACGTTTTGGTTCTATCAAAAGATTAAGGAGTCAATTACAGAAGGCGGCACACAAAGCTCAAGCCATTATGTGATTGGATGTCTCAGGGACTATCCTTCAACAGGGTCACCACACATCCCTCCTCTTTTTGGGACAGATCAGGGACTGCAACAAGCAGTGAGATAACCTGGTCCAAAGTTGGGCAACCTAGAACAGTTTCCACTGTGTTCTTACACATCACAAGGCCTCAGGTGTATAGTACACAAACATGTTCCTATCTGTCCTGGTACAAAGCTCTGCAAAATTAACTGCTAGGAGAAACAAATAGAGGAGCTCCTCTACTGTGTCAATACTGAATGGCACACTACAATTCTGAGTGTAAATGACAACAACCTTAGAACAAAATAAGTTCACTACTGCCTAAGAAGAGATTAGTTGGCATAAATACTCTAGATGTTAGTACTTTATATTCCAAAAAGTTTGCTAGCGAAAATATCTATGTTTACTCCTGTAATAACTGGATGCTGTGGTGCACACCTGTCATCCAGGTATGTGATCACAAGGATCATGATTCCAGGCCAGCCTAGGGAAAAAGTCTGCAAGGCCTTACCTTAACAAATAAAAAGCTAGGCAGTGTAGCAAGTGCTGATCATCTCAGCTACAGCAGAAAATATAAACAGGACAACTGAGGTCAAGGCTACCATGGGTAAAAAAGCAAGATTCTCAAAGATAAGCAGTATACAAAGGCTGGAGGAGTGACTACCAAACATAAATCCCTGAGTTCAAACCCCTGTACAGAGAGAGACAGACAGACAGACAGACAGGAAAGGGAGATTAAAAGTTGAATATTGTATAACAAATTTTATGAACTGTAAATAAGAAAAAATAATCAATAATTCTTTAAAGGGTTAAGAGCAAATGAGCTGAGTTTTTAAAAGGACACACATGATATATGGAAAAAGAAACTAACCAACACACACACAAAAGTTTTTTTTGTGTGTTTTTGGTTGGTTGTGGGGCTTAAACTCTAGGCCTGGACGCTGTCCCTGAGCTCTTCAACTCAAGGCTACCACTCTACCATGTGAGCCACAGTGCCACTTCCGGCCTTTTCTATTTATGTGGTATTGAGGAATCAAGCCCAGGGCCTCATGCATGCAAGGCAAGCACTCTACTGCTGAGCCACCTTCCCAGCCCCAACAATACAATTTTTATTACAAGTGTTCCCAAGATTTTTAAAAAATCAACAACTGCCAGGCACTTGTTGCTCATACCTATAAATCCTAGCTCAGGATCACAGCTCAAAGCCAGCCCAGGTAGGAAAGTCTGTAAGACTCTTTACCTCCAATTAACCCGCAAAAAGCCTGAAGTCGAACTGTGGCTCAGAACAAAAAAAGAAGAAAAAAATAAAAATCCAACAATCATAGATCTTTACTTTTGATGTTTTCTTTGTGTGTGTGTGTGCCAGTACTGGGGCTTGAACTCAGGATCTTGCGCTCTAGCCACATTGCTTTTTCACTCAAGACTTGAGCCACATCTTCACTTCCAGCTTTTTGCTGGTTAACTAAAGATTAAGTCTCATAGACTTATCTACTTGGGCTGGCTTTGAACCTCAACCCTACGATCTCAGCCTCCTAAGAATGAGGATTACAGGTACGAGCTACCAGCACCTGGCAGTTTTGATGTTTTGTGTACTCAGAAGTATTCTAGGTTGCAGAAAACAGGTGATACCACAAATAGAAACTATATAAATTTACCAACTCACCAAATGAATTTTCACAAAGTGATATAATTACATATTACTTCATTAACAAACATGTTATCAATTCCAACATACCAAGCTTAGAGAGGTAAATACATTCTAAAAGAAGAGTAAAGTCTTCCAATGAAAAATGAACTGGTTTTCATCAGTTCTAGAGTTTGATTTTAGCATTCAACATTAGTTAACCTCTTGCTACCTGATGAGTATATATGTTAATACTTCATGATTTATATGACATTGGGAAACAGTACTAATAAACCTAAGTTAAATGCCTCTATCATCAAAAACTTGTTTTTATTCAATGCTGGAGATCAGTTAGGAAACTGCTCTAACATTAATATCCTCAGCTAAAAACTATGCTGACAAGCACTTGCTGGATCTTACTTCATAGCAGACCAACAATTCCAAAGTAATATAATAATAGTACAATAATACCACTCTAATAATCACTTTATTCAGATTACCTTTACATATGGGTTACTCTGAAGCAAAAATGCAGGAACTTGCAGTGTGAGATACTCATTTTCTCTCCAGTTTAACATAAAAGCAACACACTCCTCAGCTACAACTTGACGAAGAGGAATATCTAAATTAGAAGGAAACAGTTGGAATTACCATCATAACATTAAGAATAAAATGAACATCTACTCAGGTTTCATTTTAGTAAAAAAGAAATCTACAGCTAAAAATTAGAATATGACTATTTTATTTCCCTAAAATTTTTAACATTTCCTAATGATAGATAGCTATAACCTCCACTATTTTCTTTTTTCTTTTTCTTTTTTTTTTTTGGTTGTAGGCTTGAACTCTAGGCCTGGGCGCTGTCCCTCAGCTCTTCAGCTTAAGGCAAGTGCTCTACCACTTGAGCCACAGGACCACTTCCAGTTTTCTGAGTGGTTTATTAGAGATCAGAGTCTCACCGTGCTTCCTGCCCAGGCTGGCTTTGAACTGTGATCCTCAGATCTCAGCCTCCTGAGTAGCTAGGATTACAGGCCCAGCATCCTCCACTATTTTCATTAAAATTATTAATGTTCTAATGTGGAAGTCTAAGGGTTCAGAAATGTCTTTATATTTGAAATGAGCTAACAATAATCAAACAAAATGGTATGTTATAAACTTGCAGCACATTCACAACAACAACAAAAAAGGTAAACTACATAAAATTGCAAAAAAATCTGTTAATATTTTATCCTTTCTAATAGTGTTCTAGTTCAAACATATCACTTATAAGTCTTTTACTCATTTAAAAAATTTACTATAAATAAAATATAAAAGGCTGGGAAGGTGGCTCAGTGGTAGAGCGCTTGCCACGCATGCATGAGGCCCTGGGTTCGATTCCTCAGCACCACATAAGCAGAAAAAGCTGGAAGTGGCTCTGTGGCTCAAGTGGTAGAGCGCTAGCCTTGAGCTGAAGAGCTGAGGGACAGCACCCAGTCCCAGAGTTCAGACCCCATGACCAACCAAAAAAAAAAAACAAATAAAATATAAAAAATAAAAATAAAAAAATTTACTATAAGAGAATTAAATTTTAAAGTTTTTCCTGCTTGTCTAAAATATTATTTCCTTTGAAATAAACAGACCTTCTATACTGTGAATTCTTACAGGTCAAAATATATAGGAAAAAGAAACCAGAGAATGCATTGTGGTAGACTACCCAGAGCTTGACCTATACCATTTTCCTACAATACTTGTAACTCAGTCGTCCAGTATTTATTGGACAGTATTTTTAAAAAGGATTAGTGACAGTAAAAGAAAATAAAGTACATATTTGTACTTGTGCATGTTACTGTGTTCTACACAATACATCAAAGGAATACTCTGACTCCAAGGTGCTGCTTACTTCCTCACAGGAGACTAGGCTCTCCCCAGTAGGGATGATGCTTAAAGTAGAATCTAGGAGTAAGGTTCAGATATAGACTGAGAGGCAGTAATTTCAAGATAATACCACCTGAAACATTAGCAATGGCTATTAATTCCAAGCAAGGCTCAATTCAAATTGTAGTACAGCCAAAAAAGTTAAAATTAAAAAGTGCATTAAAGTAGAGTAGTCCTAATATTCAATTTACCTGAAAATGACAAATCTAACAAGGACATGTATCTGAATAGCAAACTATCTCACTTAGATACAAAGGTATTCAGAGTTGAGGGATAGTTGGATGCCAGTAGTTGATGGCTGTAATCCTAGCAACCTGGGAGGCAGAGACCTGGATAATCATTGTTCAAATTCAGCTGGGGAAGACTAAAGACTTCATCTCCAATGAGTCAACAAAATGCCAGACTGAAGGCATAGCTCAAGTACCAGTCATGAACAAAAGAACTGGAGCAAGAGCATGAAGCCCGGAGTTTAAAACCTGGTATGGGAAAAAAAAAATTAGGAGTCTCTCCTAATATAATTCGTCTATTGCAACTAAAGGGTTCAATTCTGAACCAGGTGCTGGTGGCTCACATCTGTAACTCTAGCTACTCAGGAGACTGAGATCTGAGGATCATTGTTCAAGAAAGTCTATGAGACTCTTAATCTCAAATTAATCACCAGAAACCCAGAAGTAGAGCTGTGGCTCAAAGTGGTAGAGCACTAGTGGCTCAAAGTAGTAGAGCACTAGCCTTAAGATAAGTAGCTCAGGGACAGCATCCAGGCCCTGAGTTCAAGCACAACCACCAGAGGGAAGAAAAAAAGGGGGGATTCAATCTGTTGTCTGTCTGTTAAGATCACTCCATAGTCATGGTAACAAAGCTAAATCAACACCCATAGAATTCTTATCTTTCTATGTTCTATAGAGAGCAAAGCATACATCTGTCAAACTTGTGCAAATTTACCAATGCACCAGGAAAAGGAAACCTTTTTTTTTCTTTCCTTCTTGGCAATACTAGAGTTTGAACTAAGAGCTTACACTTAACACAATGTAACTGGTACTCTATACTTGAGCCATGCTTCTAGCTTCTCAGAAGCTGTCTTCTGTCTTAAAAAAAAGATACTTTCCTCTCATCCATCTTGATGCTAAGACTAATGTATTAAAACACAGAAGTATTCTACCTATAGCGCTAAAATAGCAATTTAGGATTTTATGCATACACACACACACACGTGTGTGCATATACAAATATATACACATATATATGTCTTAATTCTTATATATTCCAAACCTATGAAACTAAAAATATCAAAAAATATTCATATTATGATTTAGATGACAGTTTATAAGATACAGATATTTTCTCTTTTTGGTAGTACTGAGTTGTAAACTTAAAGCCTCATCAATGGTAAGCAGGACCTCTACCACATAAGTTAGTCTGCCAAGCCTTTCTGCTCACTTTTCATTCAAACCCAAGGCGCTCTACCCAAGCACGCTTGAGCTACAGCGCCACTTCCGGTTTTCTAGTGGTTTATTGGAGAAAAGAGGCTCATGGACTTTCCTGCCTGGGCTGGCTGCGAACCAGGATCCTCAGATCTCAGCCTCCTGAGTAGCTAGGATTATAGGCGTGAGCCACCGGCACCCGGCATAGTCCTGGGTCTTAAACTCAGAGCCTGGGCACAATTCATGATCTCCTTTTGCTCAAGGCTAGTGCTCTACCACTTGAGCCATAGCGCCACTTCAGCTTTTTCTGTTGATGTGGTACTGAGGAATGGAACCCGGGGCTTCACTCACACTAGGTAAACATTACCATTAAGCCACATTCCAAGCCCTGTTGCTTGGCTTTTTCACTCAAGGATGACCCTCTACCACTTGTACCACAGCGCTATTTCCACTTTTTTTTCTGGTTATTGGAGGTAAGTATGTTTTTTAGATTTATCTTTCTCAATTAGCTCTGAACAGTTATCTCAGATTTCAGTCGCCTGAGTAGCAAAGATCACAGGCATGACCTGCTGGCTCCATTTTATCAATGATTTACCAAAAAAAATAAATAAATAAAACTTTTTTTTTTTTGGTCCGGTCGTCGGGCCGGAACTCTGGGCCTGGGCGCTGTCCCTCAGCTCTTCAGCTCAAGGCTAGCGCTCTACCACTTGAGCCACAGCGCCACTTCTGGCTTTTTTCTTTTTGCTTATGTGGTGCTGAGGGCCTCAGGCATGCAAGGCAAGTGCTCTAACCACTGAGCAACCTTCCTAGCCCCTGTTGTTTTTACCTTTCTCCCCACCATCACTTGAATTTCTGCATGTAAGTTGTGAAACAGTCTTACCTGGAAGCCTCATTTCCACATATCCTCGTACTCTACTAACGAGATCAGAAGGAGGTCTCTCTCCTGACTGTCCTGTTCCAGCTTCATGTGTATGAATATCCAAAAGCAACATCTCATTCAGCATAACCTGACGAAGTTTTGGTGAGAACTCTGTTACCAACTCCAAACAAGCAGCAAACAGTTGTTTAGCATGGGAAAAGTCCTATGCAAGAAATAACAGAACAGTGTGCATTAACTTTCCTTTGGAATCAAAGTATGTGTTTTCCCAAGTAGAGAGCAAAGAGATTAAATACTTACCACTCCTTACCTCAGAGAATAAGGTTAGATTGTCTTTTTTTGGGGTCCGGTCATGGGGCCTGAACTCTGGGCCTGGGTGCTGTCCCTCAGCTCTTCAGCTCAAGGCTAGTGCTCTACCACTTGAGCTACAGCGACACTTCCAGCTTTTTTCTTTTTGTTTATGTGGTACTGAGGAGTTGAACCCAGGGCTTCAGGCATGCAAGACAAACACTCTACCACTGAGCCACCTTCCCAGCCTTAGATTGTCTTTTTATCGCTTAGTCCTAAGAGGACTTAGTACTTTTGTAAGAAAGAAAAAAAAAAAATACAGCCAGGACCCCAGAGCTTACCCCTGTAATCCTAGCTACTCAGGAAGCTCAGATCTGAGGATCATGGTTAGAAGCCAGCCTGAGCAAGAAAATTTGAGACTCTTATGTCTGTCTAATAAAAGCTAGAAGTGGACCTGTGATTCAAGTAGTAGAGTGATAACCTTAAGAAAAAGAAGCTCAGGAACAGTGCCCAGGCTTTGAATTCAAGCCCTAGGACCACCACAAAAATTAGTAAGAAGTAACAGGTAATGAAAACCAGCCACCAGTGGCTCATGCACAGGCATGGGCGCACATATGCAAAACCTACATTATCTACATTCTGGATTATTGCTGTGTGAGTCAGCTGGGAGACTCAAGAGTCTACAAACACCAATCTCTTCAACAAAGATCACAGAAGTGTTTACTCTCTGGATCTTGATTCCTCATCTACTTTTTCAACTGCCTCACTTCATATAACCCACTAATTATAACTATTTCCTTTACAACCTTTCTTTTCTTTATGGTATCAACCTCTTTGGATTCACTCTCTATCACTCTCCTTCATTAATCCTTTCTCACCGTTTTTTTCCCTGATTTAGTGGCGTTGTGGCTCATGTGGTAAAGCGCTAGCCTTGAGCTGAAAAGCTGAGGGACAGCGCCAGGGCCAGAGTTCAGGCCCCAGGACCCACAAAAACAAAAACAAACAAAACAAAACAAAAAAAAAAAAAAACAAAGCCAGCCTGGGCAGAAAACTCATCAGACTCTTATCTCCAATAGACAACTAGAAAACCAAAAGTGGTGCTGTGGCTCAAGCAGAGAGCTCTTGCCTTGAGCTGACGAACGCAGGGAAAGCACCCAGGCCCAGAATTTAAGACCCACAACCAACAAAAAAAAAAAGAAAAAGAAAAGGAAAAGAAAACAAAAACAAAACTGGAAGTAGACCTGTGGCCTTTAGTTGAGGGACAGCATCCAGGCCCAGAGTTCAAGCCCCATGACCAACCCCAAAATAAGGATACAAGAATGTTCTTAACCAGTGCTGCATTCAACTTTCACTCACCTTAACAACACTGCAGTGTAAACCTTTGGCCAAGAGAATATACACCAAATCTCTTGTTAAATTGTCCTTAATTCCCAGAATAACACCACTATATACAGAGGGTATTTCCCACTAGAAAAAATATAAATATATTAACACACACAGAGAAAGGAAAATCTAGGCAAGTCTTTCAATAATCATCAATCACAAAAAAGAAAATCAAACTGAGTACTGGTGGCTCACATCCGTAATCCTAGCTACTCAGGAGGCTGAGACCTAAGGATCATGGTTCAAAGGCAGCAGGTCAAAAACTCCATGAGACTCTTACCTCCAATTAATGCCCTAAAAAACAGAAATGGTGCTGTGGCTCAAAATGGTAGACTGCTAGCCCTGAATTCAAGCTCTATGACCAACAAAACAAAAACAGAAAAGAAAGCCAGATTTTCCAAAAAGAACAGAAAATGCTAATCAAAATGAAACTTTTCACTTTACTATAAAGAGCAGTGATAATTAAATGAATGGAATCTTGTGAAGGATGATGATACATTGGAAAAAAAATACACAAGGGGGGGGGCATAGCTCAATGGCGACCCCCTGAACTAGCATGTAGCCAGGCACTGTATTCAGAGAATCAAGAGAAGTGGCAATAAGAAAAATAAACTTAAAAGCTAGGAGCTTTATATAACTCATGTGATCCTACTAACAATACAATGAAGTAGGTACTGTTATCTTTATTTTATAAGTAAGAAAACTGAGAGACATAGAAGCAACTTAAGATTATGAAATTAATAAGTATGAAGATGGAATCCAAACTAATTCAGTCTTTTTTAAACATTACACCATATGCCTCTCACTATTATTCTACTCATTTTTCCCTTAAAAAATAAACACTAAGAGCCAGATACTGGTGGCTTATGTTTATAATCCTAGCTACTTGGGAGGGTTAGATCTGAGAATCACAGCCCAATCAAGAAAGTCCATGAAACTTTTTTATTTCTATTTTTTGTGCCAGTACTGGAGTTTGAACTCAGGGCCTGGACACTGTCTCAAAGCTTTTTTGCAAAAGGCTAGCAATCTATCACTTGAGCAACATACAGCTCTACTTGCAGCTTTTCTGGTATTTAATTGGAGATAAGGGTCTCATAGACTTTCTTCCCTGGGCTGACTTCAAACCACGATCCTCAAATCTCAGCCTCCTGAGTAGGTAGGATTATAGGCATGAGCCACCAATGCCTGGACCCATAAGACTCCTATCTCCAATTAGCTACTAAAAAAGCCAGAAGTGGAGCCGTGGCTCAAGTGATAGAGTACTATCCTTAAGCAGACAAGGCCCAGGGCCTGAGTTCATGCCCCAGAGCATAAATAAGTAAATACATAAATGAGTAAATAAATACACTAATAAATAGCATCAACTCAAAGGGAATCTAAACTAAAATTCAACATTATTTTTCATTTCACTGCATTTGGATATTTAAGCCCTACAGAATCCAAATGAATTTTCACTTTTTCACTACAGTTTTAGAAAGCAAGGAAGGCCATGCCATGTTGGCCTCAAATTCATAATCTTCCTATTTCAACTTCCCAAGTGCTGGAATTATAGGCATGTCCAGCTTAAACTGGGGCTGGGAAGGTGGCTCAGTGGTAGAGTGCTTGCCTCACATGCATGAGGCCCTGGATTCCTCAGCACCACATAAGCAGAAAAAAGCTGGAAGTGGCACTGTGGCTCAAGTGGTAGACCGCTTAGCTTGAGCTGAAGAGCTGAGGGACAGCACCCAGGCTGAGAGTTCACTCCCATGACCGACAAAACAACAACAAAATATTATTTACTGCTGGGCACTAGTGGTACAATCAACAAAGTCCATGAGACTCTTATCTCTTATTAAGCAACAAAAAGCTGGAATTGGAATTGTGGCTCAAGTGGTACAGCTAGCCTTGAGCAAAAATGCTCAGAGATAGTGTCTAATCCCTTTGTTCATTCAATCCCCAGGACTGGCAAAAAAAAAAAAGGAGGGGGCGAGGGAGGGAGAAAAGTAAAGAGAAATGGTGCTTATTAAAAGCTATTTTCATCTGCACTTTCCACACAGCGAATATTTATGTGTGTGTATGGATGTATCTGAGCTGACACTCAGGGTATCTCAATCACTCAGAATGCTGTCTCACAGACAGTGCTCTACCACCAGAGCCATAGTTCTAGGCCACAGGAAACTTTGTAACTTCAGCAATAGGTCACTCACTTAGGTGAGAGGTGTTTTGTTGTTGTTTTTTTAATTCTGAACAAAAATGTTCTATAAGTAACGTTTTAGCTGGTACATGGACTGCATCTGTCATCCCAGCTACAAAGGAGACCAAATTGGGAGCATAGAAATTCCAGGCCAGCACCGGAAAAAAATTGTTTTAGAGTTCACAAGACCCTATCTCAATAGAAAAAAAAAAAAAAAAGATCTTGTGGAATCAGCCTGTAGTCACACCTATAGTGGGAAACAGAAATAGGATTCTCTGTTTCAAAATCAACCAGAGCAAGGTTTGAGAGTATATAGTTCAAGTCATAGATAAGAGGTCCTGAATTCAAACATCACTAACAGAACAAAATGTTTAATAAATTGGTTCCAAGATGTAAGCCATAAATTACAAGACAATGCTAAAATGGAAAAACATGAGCTAGAAATGTAGCTCAGTGATGTTATTTGCTAGCATAAACAAGATCTTTTCACCGGTCGTGGGGTCTGAACTCTGGGCCTGGGCGCTGTCCCTCAGCTCTTCAGCTCAAGGCTAGCACTCTACCACTTGAGCCACAGCGCCACTTCTGGCTTTTTTTTTCTGCATATGTGATGCTGAGGAATTGAACCCAGGGCCTCAGGCATGCAAGGCAAGAGCTCTACCACTGAGCCACCGATCTTAAGTTTGATCCCCAGCATCACCAAAAGAAAATCGATTCAGTACTAAGTATTAGTTAAAGATTGTATACAGAATATATATTTAGTTTTATAGCCAGATGCCGATGGCTCATGCCTGTAACCCTAGCTACTCAGGAAGCTGAGATCAATTAACTACCCTGTGTACCCCCCTCAGGGACAGTGTACAGTGTGTAGGCCGAATTCAAGCCCCAGAACCAGTATAAACAAATAAATGAATTTAGACACTCTGAAAACAAATTTAATACAACTCATTTTGAGCTGTTACTTCTTTCTAAACATTTTTTCTTTTTTTGTCGGTCATGGGGCTTGAACTCTGCCTCTCAGCTCTTTAGCTCAAGGAGAGTGCTCCACCACTTGAACCACAGCACCACTTCCGGATTTCTGAGTGGTTTATTGGAGATAAAGAGTCTCACTGACCTTTCCTGCCAGGACTGGCATTAAACCGTGATCCTCAGATCTCAGCTTCCTGAGTAGTAGTTAGGATTATAGGCGTGATCCACCAGTGCCCAGCAACATTTTCTATTTTTTGACTTCAATGTATGTTAAAAGTACAATCATGGTCATGCAAAAGTCTTAAAATTGTTAACAAAAAGGGGTCCTTATTCTCAAAAGGTTCCAAAACTGGCTCTTAAATTAGATTACGCTAAAAAACCAAAGTAATTTGCACTTACTTTTTTTGTTTTTTTTTGCCAGTCCTGGGGGCTTGAACTCAGGGCCTGGACACTGTCCCTGAGATTCTTTTGCTCAAGGCTAGCACTCTACCACTTGAGCCATGGCACCACTTCCAGCTTTTTCTGTTTATGTGGTACTGAGGAAACAAACCTAGGGCTTCATGCATGCTCAGCAAGCACTTTACCGCTAAGCCACATTCCCAGCCCTGTACTTATTTGTAACAGGGGATTCCTTACCTTATTAGATACTGTCCAAAATTGGCGCTCTGAAGTCATACCGTGTAACTCAATTAAAATCTGTCGAATCCTCCAGGGATCCACGGACAATATAAGCTGATGTTCCAGTTGACCAATGTTAACACTAGCTGAGGCTAAGGAAGAGTTCTATTTCAGAAATGATTTAATTCAAACAGATGTGCAATATTACAAATATGAGAATGACAATTCAGAGAATAGTAGATGACTTAAGTATTATGTTGAAAGGTTAGCTCTTACTTGAGAACTAAGTCATTCAATATAAGGGGAAGTTATAGCTGGGCACCAGTGGCTCATGCCTATAATCCTAGCTACTCAGGAGGCTGAGATCTGAGGATCAAGGTTCAAAGCCAGCCAGCTGGGGCAGTAAAGTCCTTGGGCTTCTTATCTCCAATAAACACTAGAAAACTGGAAGTGGCGCTGTGGCTCAAGCAGTAGAGTGCTCTCCTTGAGCTGAAGTGCTGAAGGACAGTGCCCAGGCCCAGAGTTCAAGCCCCACAGACCGACCAAAAAAAAAAGGCTAAGATATATAACTTTATGGCAGGGGCTGGGAAGGTGGCTCAGTGGTAGAGCACTTGCCTTGCATGCCTGAGGCCCTGGGTTCAATACCTCAGCACCATATAAGCAAAAAAGAAAAAAAGTCGGAAGTGGCGCTGTGGCTCAAGGGGTAGAGTGCTAGCCTTGAGCTGAAGAGCTGAGGGACAGCGCCCAGGCCCAGAGTTCAGGCCCCATGACCAGACCCCCCTCCTCCCCCCCCAAAAAAAACTTTATGGCATACAGAAAACCTATCACAGTTTGAAGTATATCTATACATAGTAAGCAAACACATTAAAAGCTAGACAAAAATATAAACAAAATTAAAGAACTTCATGGATATTTGTGGGCTTTATGGGAGGAAGTAATCAGATTACTATTTTGAATATACCGTGTTAAAGAAAGGATGCATAATATGTAAAATTTTAGTGACAAACATTAAAGATACATGTTTTATGAAAAGGGGAAGAGAAAGAAAGCATTCTCTTCCCATACATGATTGATAAAATCATTCCCCAATGATTGTTAAAATAACTAATTTTAGCTAACAAATAGTCTTAAATAATGTATTTCTGGTGTTTGTAACAGTTTTCTTTCCTTAGTAAGTGAATACACAAACAGTTGAAATATAGTGAAACACAAAATAGTTCAGCTTTTACTTCTGTTAAGCCGATTTCTCTACCTTTACAGTTTTAAAGCATATGATTCTTATTAATAAACAAACTTGAATAAAGGGGCAAAGGGTCAATGCTTTAGCTGGTAGTCTAGCGAGCTAACCTGGGATATCATAAAATGAAGTTACAGGTTTAATGCACAGATTTACTCTAGGGGCTCTCTTCCTCATTTGGTCAACCAGTAGCTTTCGTTCTTCATCTTTCAACAATGTAATAAAAAGCTCATGTGAAGAAATCATAAACACATACTGCAGATCTTCTAATCCCAGACACACATTCCTAGATTAGTAAGAAATATAAAACAAAGAATATAATTTAGTTGAGAAAAACAATCATATCACCAATTTTAATAAGCCATTTCAATAAGCCATCATTTCATAAATTATAACAATATTTTAAATTTTTCACATTTTCCACTTAAAAGAGAATGTTATGTATTTAATTTTTTTTGCTTGGTTGTGGGACATGAACTCAGGGCCTAGGCGCTGTCCCTGAGCATTTTTGTTCAAGGCCACAACTTCACTTTAGGTTTTTTGGTAGTTAAATGGAGATCAGAGACTCAGACTTTCCCGCCTAGGATGGCTTGAAAAGTGATCCTCAGATCTCAGCCTTCTGAGTAGCTGGGAATACAGGCATGAGCCACTGGTGCCCAGCACATATTTAAATTTTTATCCATGTTTAAAATTATAGTATCAATGTTACAAAACTAAAGAAAAGTATCTATATAGCTTTAAGGTTTCAAATGACTACATAAATTTGAACTGGTTTTACAAGCATAAACTACTACATAGTTAAAAACTTTTCAGCCAGGCATAGTGGCTTGTGCCTATAATCCTAGTAACAAGATACAGGCTTTATCAGGATTGAGTTTGAGGCCACCTGTGATAGATTATCAAACACTTTCTCAAAACAAAAATACTTTTTTCTCACACAACTAAAGTTTAAAAAGAAAAGAAAGGTACTTACTTCAGAAAGGCAGCCATGTTTCCTTTCAAAGACTCTGAAGCTTTTTCTAAATGTATTGATCTTGAGCATACCTAGAAATTTGAACGTGGCTATTTTTTAAAATGTAGAGAACAGTTTTAAAATGTTTAAATGTAAAAACAATGAGGCCAGGCACCAATGGTTCATGTCTGTACTCCTAGCTACTCAACAATTTGAAGCTGGGCACCGATGGCTCACGTCTGTAATCCTAGCTACACAGGAGGCTGACATCTGAGGATCACAGTTCAAAAGCCAGCCCAGGCAGGAAACTCTGTTGAGACTCTCATCTCCAATAAACCACTTGAAAACCAGACGTGGTGTTATGGTTCAAGCGGTGTTATGGCTCAAGCAGTAGAGCTCTTGCCTTGAGCTAAAGAGCGCAGGGACAGCGCCCAGGCCCAGAGTTCAAGCCCCACTGCTGACCAAAAAGAAAAAAAAGAATTTGAGAGCTGGGATGTTGGCTCAGTGGTAGAGTGCTTGCCTCCCATTCATGAGGCCCTGGGTTCGATTCCTCAGCACCACATAAGCAGAAAAAAGCCAGAAGTGGTGCTGTGGCTCATTTGGTAGGGTGCTAGCCATGAGCTGAAGAGCTGAGGGACAGCGCCTAGGCCCAGAGTTCAGCCCCCACGACCAGTACTATAAAAAAAAAAAAAAAGAATTTGAGATCTGAGGATAGCTAGTTGAAGTCAGCCCAGAGAGAACAGTCACTGAGAATCTTATCTCTAACCATGAAAAAAAAGCCAGAAGTGAAGCTATGCTTCAAATGATAAGAGTGCCAGTACACAAATACATAAACATTGCAGAAATACTGTTTGGCACACTATAGTGTTTTCTGAGAACTTTTTTTTTTGGGGTCCGGTCGTGGGGCCTGAACTCTGGGCCTGCGTGCTGTCCCTCAGCTCTTCAGCTCAAGGCTAGCACTCTACCACTTGAGCCACAGCGCCACTTCCGGCTTTTTTCTTTTTGTTTATGTGGTGCTGAGGAATCGAACCCAGGCCCTCAGGCTTGCAAGGCAAGCGCTCTACCACTGAGCCACCTTCCCAGCCCCTCTGAGAACTTATAAATTGCCAAATTTTGTGAAGTAAGAAGTATTTTTTAGGAATCAGTAATCCCTGTCAAAAGTTAAAAAAAAAAATGAGCCAGTACTAATTAATAGGTATTGAATGGTACTGCTTGTATTAGGGCAAGGAAATTTAGAGCCTCTCCCTCTTTCTAGACTTTTCTTGCTCATGGCTGGTCCTGGTAGAGTACCAACCTCTTACTGGTTTGTTGGAGATAAGAGTCTTTCAAATATATTTGCCCAGGTTGGTTCCAAATCTGGATTCTCAGATCTAGCCTCCTGAGTAGCAAGGATTGTAGATAGGCATTAGCACTGGCTCCCAACCAAATATTGAGTTTATTTTCCATTTTGACCCAACATTTATTGTCCTTTTGCAACATGTCATTTTTAGAAACTGCTTGTGAGGGCTGGGAAGGTGGCTCAGTGGTAGAGCACTTGCCTTGCATGCCTGAGGCCCTGGGTTCGATTCCTCAGCACCCACATAAGCAAAAAGGAAAAAAAGCTGGAAGTGGCGCTGTGACTCAAGTGGTAGAGCTCTAGCCTTGAGCTGAAGAGCTGAGGGACAGCACCCAGGCTCAGAGTTCAGGCCCCACGACCAGACCCAAAAAAAAAAAGAAAGAAACTGCTTGTGATTAGTTTTCCAACAGTAACTCAAAATCATGTAAAATAAAATCAACCTACTCTCTATATAAACACCCAGATGGGCTTATATTATTCTAAATGTATATACTAAATTAGAATTTCTCAGACATATGCTGAGAATTTCTTCCCATATGTACAGGATTTCTTTCCATATATGAACTACAAGATATCAAAATCAAAATAGAGCATCATTAGTGTGAAAGTCTCTGAAAAAGCTGCCAAAATTTTTCTATGCACACAAATGTTTTTCATAGCATCATTCTAAGAGCCAAAAACTGATCAATTGATTTAAAAAAATGTGATATTATCCATTCAATGCAATTTTACTGTCATAAAGAGAAACAAAGCTGGGCACTGGTGACTCACACCTGCAATCCTAGCTATTCAGAAAGCTGAGATATGAGGGTCACTGTTCCAAGCTAGCGGACAGACAAGTACTGGTAAGAGTCTTATCTCCCATCTCCCTTCAATCACTTATAAACAGGAAGTGGAGCACTAGCCTTGAGCAAAAAAGAGATCAAGGAGAGCACCTAGGCCCTAAATTTAAGCCCCATGACTGACAAAAGAAAAAGAGAGAGAGAAGTATTCATACATACTGCAACACAAATTTTAAGAAAATTATGTCAATTTAAAGAAGCCAGTTATAAAAGACCATCTAGGGCTGGGAATGTGGCTTAGTGGTAGAATGCTTGCCTTGCATGAATGAAACCTTGGGTATATATATAAAAACAGAAAAGGCTGTAAGTGGCGCTGTGGCTCAAGTGGTAGAGTGCTAGTCTTGAACAAAAGCAGCTCAGGGACAGTGCCTAGGCCCTGAATTCAAGTGCCAAGACTGGCAAAAATAAAAAAATAAAAGATCAACTATCACAAGCTTAAATTTACACACAATATGCAGAACAGGAAAATCTAGATAGTAGTTGGTCAACATCAGGAGTACTTAGGGAAAATAAATAGAGACTAATCATTGTTAAGTAGTTTTATTTTGGGTGAAAAAGAGGAGGGCTGGGAAGGTGGCTCAGTGGTAGAGCAATTGCCTTGCATGCTCGAGGCCCTGGGTTCGATTCCTCAGCACCCACATAAGCAAAAAGAAAAAAGCTGGAAGTGGCGCTGTTGCTCAAGTGGTAGAGCGCTAGCCTTGAGCTGAAGAGCTGAGGGACAGCACCCAGGCCCAGAGTTCAGGCCCCACGACCGGACCCAAAAAAAAAAAAAAAAGAGGAGATGATTCCACAAATCTAGAAAGCAACTAAAAAATAAATTATACACTTTAAAAAGGTTAATTATGGGCTGGGAAGGGGGTTCGGAGGTAGAGCGCTTGCCTTGCATGCATGAAGCCCTGGGTTCGATTCCTCAGCACCACATAAGAAAACAGCCGGAAAGTGGTGCTGTGGCTCAACTGGTAAAGCGCTAGCCTTGAGCTGAAGAGGTGAGGGACAGCGCCCAGGCCCAGAGTTCAGGCCCCACAACCGGACCAAAAAAAAAATAAAAAAAAGGTTAATTGTATGGTTTGTGAGTTATACATGATTAAGCTTTTAAGGCGAGGGGGGGGAAGGGGGGGAAGCTAGGTATACCAGTGGCTCACACCTGTAATCCTCGCTACTCAGGAGGCTGAGATTTGAGGATCATGGTTCAAAGCCAGTCCGGACAAGAAAGTCCATAAGATTCTTTTCTTTTTTCTGGTCATGGGACCTGAACTCTGGGCGTGGGCACTGTCCCTCAGCTCTTCAGCTCAAGGCTAGCACTCTACTATTTGAGCCACAGTGCCACTTCTGGCTTTTTCTGCTTGTGGTACTGAGGAATAGAACCCAGGGCCTCATGCATGCAAGGCAAGCACTCTACCACTGAACCACCTTCCTAGCCCCTCCATAACATTCTTATCTCCAATAGCCACTAGAAAACTAGAAGTGAAGCTGTGGCTCAAATGGCAGAACTTTATCCTTGAGCAAAAAAGCTCAGGTACAGTGTTGGTTGATGGAATCTGCCCTAATCCTAGCTAAATAATAAATAAAAAGAATGTAAGACAAAACAGAAGAGCACAGCCTATTATTAGTGTGATACCCACAGAAAAATGGAAGTGAGATGAAGGCAGAAAAGATCACAATAGATTTGGTCACTGGTGAACATAAATCAAAACTACAGATCAAAGGGGAAAACAGCTTACCTCAAGAAGAAAATCAATCTTTTCTTTGTTTGGTCTAAGAAATAACTGGTTAAATTGAACACTAATTGTTCTACCTTCCAACATATCACGGACTGTATTGCAAGCACAGACTTTAAAACAGATTTCATCTAGAGCTTCATTTCTATAAAAGACAAAAGCAGATCCCAGAATGTTATTCTTGTCTTTTGTTTTTGAGGGGTTAAGATTTTATGGTTTTTAAGCATAATAGTAAATAGATACCAACTCAGAGAAAAAAATAAGAACCAATTTTAAATTTATAAGGGTTGAGGTAAGTTACAAATTAGGCAACAGAATGGAATTTTTCTCCAAAAAACTTTTCTTTCCAAGCATTTTGAAAACAGACTAGGACAACCAACTTAAAATGTATCCAGTGACTACATAAATTTCCTTACATGAACAAAATGAAAGTAATGTCAAAGATTTTTAGGTAATTAGCATATGCATTTCATAAAGCACTTGCTCTTTTATTCAAACATCAAAATGTAGTTTTCAAATTACTTACCCTTGTTGAGCTCTCTGAAAGAGTTCTCTTAGTACTGACTGCCGGAACTGGACAGGTAAACTGAAGGTTAAATTATCATCAATGAAGATCTGTATTACCTCCTAGAATACATATTACAAGTTGCAACCAGTTAAAAATCACTGAAAATGATTGGAAAATCCAAGTTAAAGAAAACCAAAAAAACATCTTTTCAAAGTAGCCAGGCACTGGTGGCTCATGTCTGTAATTCTAGTAACCAAGAGACTGAGATCTGAGTGTCAACGTTAAAAGCCAGCCTAGGTAAAATAGTCCACGAGACTCCTTGCTTTTTTTTTTTTTTTTTTTGGATCGGTCGTGGGGCTTGGGTGCTGTCCCTGTGCTCTTCAGCTCAAGGCGAGCACTCTACCGCTGGAGCCACAGCGCCACTTCTGGTTTTCTAGTGGTTTTATTGGAGATAAGAGTCTCATGGACTTTCCTGCCCAGGCTGGCTTTGAACCTCGATCCTCAGATCTCAGCCTCCTGAGTACCTAGGATTACAGGCTTGAGCCACCCGCGCCTGGCTCCTTGCTTTAAAAAAAAAAAAAAAACCAAAACCTAAAAATAGCCTGTAATCCTAGCTACTGAGGAGGCTAAGATCTGAGGATAATAGCTCAAAGCTAGGCTAGACAGGAAAGTCTATGAGACTCTTAGCTCCAATAAATTACTCAGAAAAAGATGGAAGTGGTGCTGTGACTAAAGTGGTAGGGCACTAGCCTTGAACACAGAGAGGCTCAGGGACAGTGCCCAGGCCCTGAGTTCAAACCCCAGAACCAACAAAGAAAGAAAGAAAGAAAAAGAAAAGGAAAAGGAAAAGAAAGGAAGGAAGGAAGGAAGGAAAAAAGAAAAAGAAAGAAGGAAAGAAAAAAAGAAAAGATCTAAAAAGAGGGTTTACAGTTATATGTCAGTCAAAGAGTACATTTCCTTTTGGACAGTGTTCCCCTTCCCTCACTCTCTCCCAATTTTTCACTCCTATTCACCCACCAGTTGTTTGCCTTGAATGCATGAGGCCCTGGGTTCGATTCCTCAGCACCACATAAGCAGAAAAAGCCGGAAGTGGCTGTGGCTCAAGTGGTAGAGCGCTAGCCTTGAGCTGAAGAACTGAGGGACAGCGCCCAGGCCCAGAGTTCAGGCCCCACGACCGACAAAAAAAAAAAAAATAATAATAATAATTAAGTAGGACTAGAGGTGGACTGGAGGTTCAAGTGGTAAAATGCTAGCCATGAGCAAAAAAGCTAAGTCAAAGCGAGAGACCCAGGCATTAATGCCTTATATCTGTAATCCTAGCTACACAGAAGGCAGAGGAAAATGATTCAAAGCAAGCCAGGCAGAAAAGTCAAAAATAACCCATCTCTAAAATAACCAGCAAAGAGCAGGCAGGGTTAGAGGAATGGCTTAAGTGCTAGCTCAGAACCTGAGTTTAGTGAGCATAAGGCCCTGAACCCAAACCACAATATTAGCAAAGAAAATAAAACTGGGAGCCAGTAGCTCATTACGATAACCCTAGCTACTCAGGAAACTGAAATCTAAAGAGGAAGATTGGAAGCCACCTTAGAAAGCCATAGTTATGAGAATCTTTTTGTTTTTTTGGGTCCGGTCGTAGGGCCTGAACTCTGGGCCGGGGCGCTGTCCCTCAGCTCTTCAGCTCAAGGCTAGCGCTCTACCACTTGAGCCACAGCGCCACTTCCGGCTTTTTTCTTTTTGCTTATGTGGTGCTGAAGAATCGAACCCAGGGCCTCAGGCATGCAAGGCAAGTACTCTACCACTGAGCCAGCTATGAGAATCTTATCTCCAATTAACCAGCAAAAAGCCAAAAGTGTGGGTCAAATAGGTAACAGAGCCTTGAGCAATAATGCCAAGTGAGAGCATGACAATCTGAGTTCCTCCAGTACCAGCAGGAAAAAAAAAGTTACACTTAAAGCCTTTCTTAAAGAATAACTTAAGATGGGGCTGGGAAGGTGGCCCAGTGGTACAGCGCTTGCCTTGCATGCATGAGGCCCTGGATTCGATTCCTCAGCACCACATAAGCAAAAAGAAAAAAGCCGGAAGTGGCGCTGTGGCTCAAGTGGTAGAGCGCTAGCCTTGAGCTGAAGAGCTGAGGGACAACGCCCAGGCCCAGAGTTCAGGCCCCATGACCGAACCCAAAAAAAAAAAGTAACATAAGATGGACAAACTATGTTCACTCAAAAAAATAATATCAAGGCTAGCACTCTACCACTTGAGCAAAGTCTCATGGGCTTTACTTCTCCAGCTGGATTTGAACCACAATCCTCAGATCTCAGCCTCCTAAGTAGTTAGGATTACAGGCCTCAACCACCAGAGTGTGGCAATCCTTCAAAAGTCTGTTAGCGAGACCTAGTATACAGGAAGGGGAAACTAGTAACTGAAGTAGAACAGACTCTCTGAACACATGGCAAGAAACTTTTAGAATCTCTATCAGCATCTTGCTCAATAGTGAGCATCTAGCACAAAGGAAGGAAAGAAAAACAACTTTCCTCTAGCAGAGACAACTCCCTGACATTTGCTATGCCACAGCTAATTGTCAACCACTAATAATTCAGGATTTTAAGATAGCTACTGTGTTGACTAATTTTTTTTAAGCTTATAATTACATTGCCGATTTCTCTTGAAACTGTACTCATGTTTTTATTTTCTAGTAACACCTTGGTGTAAACACAAAACAAAACCAAGTAAACTCAGGAAAAAAAAACACCAATAATAAGGGAAATTTGTATAATTAAGCAGAATTTCTCACTAATTTTTTTCATAAAGTTCTACTGAAACAGAATTACTATCATTTTTTTAGCAATCTGAAAGTACATGACTTGCCTCAAATCACAGAATAGGTAAATATATGAGAATTTAAAGTCAGTTTGGCTTCTAAAATTTTTCAACTATACCACTGCAACCCCATGATACATCTTACCTGATAGTTGCCAGATCTCAAACAAATATGAACTTGACTATATGGAGTCAACTGTTGAGAGGTGCTATCAGAAGAAGGTACAAGAACATCACATGCTTGACAATAGCCAGCTAACCGCTTCTCATCTATGGTACAATGAAGAGATAATGAACCTATCTGCAAAGTAAGAGTTATACACCATTATCCATTAATGAAATAGAAACAGTAGGCTACCCACTTAGTGTATTTTAACAGAATAAGAAAATGATAATAAAAAATTCAAAACTGGAGGAACTATAAAAAATGAAAAGGTTAAATGTTTAGAGAAAACTGTTGTTCAGAGGTAAGATTCTTAAGATTGTAAACAAGAGTATCTAACAGAAAATGAACATGACCCACAAAATCTAAACTATATAGTCTGTCTGATCATTTCCAAAAAAGGTTTGCCACCCCAAAACTATATACTGATCATTTCCAAAGACTTACACCAACCCCTAATTCAGAGTTTTAAGACCAACATAAACAAATGAACATCATTCTAAGTATGACAATTACCAAGAACTAGCCTACACATTTCAAAAAAACATGAATTAGAGATCTAAAGTAGAACAAAACTTCCGCATCATCCTTACTCAGTAAAAATATAAATGTTACCATGAAATCAAGATTTTTGTTTTTTGGGTTTTTTTGTTGTTCGTTTTTTTTTTTGTTTGTTTTGTTTTGTTTTTAAAAAGGTCAGTTAGCTGGGTGCTAGTGGCTCACACCTGTAATCCTAGCTACTGACAAGGCTAAGCCCTGAGAATCATGATTCAAAGCCAGCCGGGGCAGGAAAAGGCCGTGAGACTCTTATCTCCAGTAAACCACCAGAAAACCCAAAGTGGTATTGTGGCTCAAGTGGTAGAGTTCTAGCCTTGAGCTGAAGAGCTGAGAGACAGTGCCCAGGCTCAGAGTTAAAGTTCCACAACAGACAAAAAAAAAAGTCATTAAAAAAAATTAGTTTTAAGCTGGGTGCTAGTAGCGCACACCTATAATCCTAGCTACTCAAGAGGCTGAGATCTGAGGATCTAGGTTTCAAGCCAGTCAGGGCAGAAAAGACTGAAACTCTTATTTCCAATAAGCACCAAAAAATGTGAAACTATACCTGTGACTGGGAGGTAGATGCTATCCTTGAACAAAAATGCTCAGAGATAGTGCATAAGACCTGAGGTTCATACACCAGGACCAGCAACAACAACAACAACAAATAGCTTTAGCCAGGCACTGATAGTTACACCTATAAATCTTATTCAGGTGGCTGAGTTATTAAGGATGCTGGCTGGAAGCCAACCCAGGGAGACAGATCCCTAAGACTTATCTTTTTTTTTTTGGGTCCGGTCGTGGGGCCTGAACTCTGGGCCTGGGCACTGTCCCTCAGCTCTTCAGCTCAAGACTAGCGCTTTACCACTGTGAGCCACAGCGCCACTTTCCGGCTTTTTTTCATTTTTGCTTATGTGGTGCTGAGGAATCGAACCCAGGGCCTCAGGCATGCAAGGCAAGCGCTTCTACCACTGAGCCAACTTCCCAGCCCCCTAAGACTTATCTTTAACCAGCAGAAAACTGGAAATGGCTGGGTGCTGGTGGCTCACACTTTTAACCCTAGCTACTCAGGAGGTTAAGACATGGAGAATCAGCATTCTACCCAAGCCAGGTGTTAGTGGCTAACAACTATTATCCCAGTTACTCAGGAGGCTGATATCTGAGGATTGTAGTTTCAAGCCAGCCTACGCAGTAAAGTCCTTGAGACTCATCTCCAATAAAACACCAAAAAAGCCAGAAGAAGAACGTAACTCAAGTGGCAGAGTAAAAGCTTTGAGCAAAAAGCTCAGGAACAGGGCTCAGGCCTGGAGTTTAAGTTCCAGGCAGAACTGGTACTCTTTACCCCATTACCCCCCCCAAAAAAAAAAATTCCATTCCAGCTAAGTCAGAAAAGTCTATGAGATGTCACCTTTTAACATAAGAGACAGGGCCAGGTACCAGTGGCTCACACTTGTATTCCTAGCTACTCAGAAGACAGATCTGAGGTTCTCAGTTAAAAGCCAAACTGGTCAGGAAAGTCCATGAGACTCTTATCTCCAATTAACCATCAAAAAGGCAGAAACAGAGCTTTAGTGCAAATGGTAGAGCATTCGCCTTCCTCACAAGCACCTCAGGGGCAGCACCCAGGCCCCAAGTTCAAGCCCCAGGACTGACACAATAATAAAAATGTAAACAAATAAATACAAAAGGCAAAAAGCCAAGCGAGAAGCATGGCTCAAGTCTTAAGAGATTGCAAAAAGTTCTCAATAACCCCATCTTCAACTAGTAATAGGTGAGTTTAGTCCAGGCTGGGGGGTTAAGTGACATCCTAGCTTCATAGTTAGCATAAACAGGACCATGTGGTGCAGACCAGCCTGGGCATAAGCACAAGTCTCTAGTACAAATAAATAAGTAAATAAATAAATAAATAACCAGGACTGGGAATATGGCTTAGTGGCAGAGTGCTTGCCTAGCAGGCATGAAGCCCTAGGTTCAATTCCTCAGCACCACATAAACAGAAAAAGCCAGAAGTGACGCTGTGGCTCAAGCAGTAGAACACTAGCTTTGAGCACAGAGAAGGCACAGGGACAGTACCCAGGCCCTGAGTTCAAGCCTCAGAAATGGCAAAAAAAAAAAAGCTGAAAGTAGAGTTATGGCTCAAGTAGTTGAGTGCTGGTCTTGAAAAAAAAAAGGTAAGGGAAACTGTAATGTACTCACCCCCCCACCCCCCAACATCACCTTTACAATGAAATTAAAAAAAAAAAAAAAAGGAGCCAGGTGCCAGTGGCTCACCCCTGAAATCCTAGCTACTCACGAGGCTGAGCTCTAAATCAGCCCAGGCAGAAAGTCTATGAGACTCTTATCTCCAATTAACCACCAGAAAACTATGGCTCGAAGTGGTAGAACAATAGCCTTAAGCAAAAGAGCTCAGGGACAGTGCCCAGGCCCTGAGTTCAAGCCCCATAACCAACATACCACCCCCCCCCCAAATAATCAATTTTCAGTACTTTGTTTTAGCTTTAGGTTTTTGGTGCTAGGAATTGAACCCAGGGCCTTATACATGCTACTTTTTTTTTTTTTTAATCAAGGAGCTTCCCCCTTAACCCCGGTTTTTGTTTTGTTTTTTTCAGTCATGGTGCCTGAACTCTGGGCCTGGGCGTTATCCCTCAGCTCTTCAGCTCAAGGCTAGTGCTCTACCACTTGAGCCACAGTGCCATATCTGGCTTTTTCTGCTTATGTGGTGCTAAGGAATCGAACCCAGGGCCTCATACATGCAAGGCAAGCACTCTACCACTGAACCACCTTCCCAGCCCCCACATTGGTTTTTATCTTCAGAAAAATTAAAGCCAAAAACAAAACAACAACAACAAAAAAAACTCACATTTTAGGGGACCAAATATTATATACCTATGTGGCTATTTACCTCTGCAATTAGTTCTTTGGTTCTAAAAAATTTTTCTCTGGCATTTTCATAGACAGCTGAATTTGTGGAGCCTTGCTGAAAGTATGCTGCACCCAAATCATAACACACCTGTAATGGTAATAATAACTTACTTAATCACTTTTTATGAGCTGACAAAAACTTAGAATTATTTCTCTAAAAAGAAAACATAAGGGAAAATAAAGGTAAAAAAACAACAACAACATTTCACTAAGCAATGCAATAGAAACCACTATAATTTAAGAAAAACAAAAACTGGCTTTGGTGAGATTTCACGTAACCACAGAATTATTGAGAAAGCCAAAGAATTAGATGAGGAAAACAAAAGAGGCAAAAGGAAACAAAACTGGCCCAGGGAAGTTGCCACTGCAGTCAGTGTCAACACTCTGCCAACAGCTTATGTTGACTGAGGCCACCAGTACTAGTCACACAAGCAGCAGCTTCATTGTACAAGTGCAGCCCCAAGAAACTGTATTTAAACGTTCACTACTGCTGCAACCCTCCACAACAGATATTGTACCACTTGGACTTACAGGCTTCTGATTCAGTTGAAAGTCTATCTGTCTGTGGCGTACTGCCCTCAAATTGTATAAGGCTGGAGAATGCCAGCTCTGGAACTTTCAATTTCTTTTGTGAGAAGCAGGTTCAACTTCCCACCAAGTTTCAACAGGTAGGAAATTCTTCTAACACAGAAATACAGATGCTGGGAGCTCCCATCAAAGTAGAAGGGGAACAAATTTCCAGTATAACAAAACTTTTAAATTAATACCTACAAAACTATAGTATTTTCTAGTTGCCTTTATTGGTTGTAAGATTTGAATATTTTTCCAAGAATGTTTTCTTAGATTAATGCCTAGATTCACTGAATGTAAACCTCAAAGATGACTGAGATTACTCAAGTTGGCCATTTGGAGATTATTAAAGTACAGAACATAACAAAAAAAGTACAAAATGAATTAGGAGAGGAGTCTATAGAGATCTGGATTCAAACCAAGATTCAAGATGGTTTGAATCGACGTCTCTACGGACTCCTCATTCGAACCTATGTTTGAACCTAGACTTCCTAAATAGTCTTATCTTTTCTCCGAAAGGCTGAAACATCATCAGTTGTGGGTTGTTTGTCTTGGTGTAGGAGACAGTCTATCACTGAGGTACCTACACTCTCAGTCTTCTTGAACTGATTATAGCTAAAGTACTTCCAATTATTCCCCCAATAAGAGAACAAAGTAGAAACTTCTTGGCCTGAGATCTCTAAATCTGGCCTATTTTATCTCTAAACGTCTCTATTTTCTTACTCAGGTCCTGGGGCTTGAACACAGGGCCTGGGCGCTGTCCCTGAGCTTCTTTTGTTCAAGGCTAGCACTCTACCACTTGAGCTGCAGTGCCACTTGCAGCTTTTTCCGTGTATGTGGTACTGAGAAATTGAACCCAGGGCATCATGCATGTAAAGCAAGCACTCTACCACTAAGCCACATTCCCAACCCTTGTCCTCTATTTTATGGGTCCGGTCATGGGCCTGAACTCTGGCCCTAGGCACTGTCCCTCAGCTCTTCAGCTCAAGGCTAGCGCTCTACCACTTGAGCCACAGCGCCACTTCCGGCTTTTTTTTTCTTTTGCTTATGTGGTGCTGAGGAATTGAACCCAGGACCTCATGCATGCAAGGCAAGCGCTCTACCACTGAGCCACGTTCCCAGCCCCCTTATCCTCTATTTTAATCCTACCAGTCTTCTCCACTTCCCATTCACATATCCTAAAAATGAGCTTCATTACACACACATTATTTCCACTTAAACCAAACCAGCCTTAGCCAACAGATACTTACATTCAAAATTCCTAATCTGGGGCTGGGAAGGTGGCATGCCTTGCATGCATGAGACCCTGGGTTTGATTCCTCAGCAGCACATAAGCAGAAAAAGCCGCAAGTGGTGTTATGGCTCAAGTAGTAGAGTGCTAGCCTTGAGCTGAAGAGCTGAGGGACAGCACCCAGGCACCACGACCAGCAAAAACAACAACAACAACAAAATTTCTAATCTAGTATACCACTTAAAGAACCACTCTACTGCTAAACTTTCTGGATACAGCCCTGTCCTATTCAGCAAACCAAGGTTAATTCTCGTCAGCACATACAAGAGTGCTTTGCACTATTTAGCCCACATTGTTTGGCAGATTTTCATTCTAGAAAGCTTCTTTGCATCAGTACTGAAAGTGTACTAAAGGAACAATAAATATGTACAACACAAACACACATATTACAGTTAAATATAATTCCTCTTTCCAGGCAAAGGCAGAGAACAAACATATCAAAAAGTTCTTCTCTTGCAGTAAATAACTAGTTATTAAAAGAGTTAACATTCTATAGTCAAGAGGTAGTCAAGGTGGATGGGACTGTGGCTTAGTGGTAGAGTGCTTGCCTTGCATACATGAAGCCCTGGGTTCGATTCCTCAGTACCACATAAACAGAAAAAGCTGGAAGTGGCACTGTGGCTCACGTGGTAGAGTGCTAGCCTTGAACAAAAAAAGTTCAGGACAGTGTCCAGGCTCTGAGTTCAAACCCCAGAACTGGCAAAAAAAAAAAAAAAAAGGGGGTGGAGGGGGAAGAGCAGTCAAACAGATCAAAAAACAAAAGTATGACAATGACGCTTACTGCCCTAAAGAACAGAAATACTTGATTCTATGGGAAAAGATTGAAATATTTTTCTTTTAGTCTTAAGTAATGTGAAGAATATACTTAAATATTATCATGCCAAGAAATGAGTATAAGCAATTTGCCTCTTAAAAAAAATAGGAATTGTAACTCAGTTGTATAATTAAGAATATCTGCTGCTGGGTGCTGGTGGCTCCCACCTATAATCTTAGCTCCTCAAAAGGCTTGGAGCTGGGGATCATGGTTTGTTTTTTTTAATGTTTATTTATTTATTTTGGTCGCGGAGCTTGAACTCTGGGCCTGAGCCCCATCCCTCAGCTCTACAGCTCAATGCTAGCACTCTACCACTTGAACCACAGCACCACTTCCAGCTTTCTCTGTTTATGTGGTGCTGAGGAATCAAACCCAGGGCCTCATGCATGCAAAGCAAGCACTCCACCATTGAGCCACCTTCCCAGCCCAAGGATCATGGTTTGAAGCCAGCTCACAGATTTTAAGTCCCTAAGACTCTTATCTCCAATTATCCACTAAGAAAGCTGAAAGTGGACCTGTGGCTCTTGTGGTAAGCATGCTAGTCTTGAGTAAAAACTTCAGGGACAATACCAAGGCCCTAAGTTCAAGCCCCAGAACTAGCGGATATACTCGCACCCCCCTTCCCTAGGTGCCTAGGACATCTAGATGTCTTTTAAGTTTTGTCAACTATCATATTGTGAAAGCTAGAAGTGTTGCATTAATTTCCTTTAAGCAGATTCTGAAAGACTACAAGATATTATAGTAGCTATATGCAAGCTTCATCAAAACTTACCTAGTATCAACACCTCATTAGTCTTGGCTCCAGAGTCAACTAAGGTCAAAAATTATATTCTGGGGGCTGGGAAGGTGGCTCAGTGGTAGAAAACTTGCCTTGCACGCCTGAGGCCCTGGGTTCGATTCCTCAGCACCACATAAGCAAACAGAAAAAAGCCAGAAATGGCGCTGTGGCTCAAGTGGTAGAGCGCTAGCCTTGAGCTGAAGAGCTGAGGGACAGCGCCCAGGCCCAGAGTTCAGGTCCCATGACCAGACCCCCCCCCAAAATATATATATATATATATATTTATATACACACATATATATACATCAAGGAACTAGAACCCAAAATTAGAGAAGGCAGACAAATAAGATCCTTGAAAAACTGGATACTTTACCTAAGGGCCTATATAACAGCTTTGAGGGGATTGTTTTTTGTCTAATTAGGTTTACAATTATATGAATAAACTGCAAATGAGCTATAAATTTACTTACATTTAATATTTAAATCCTTGTCTCCTAAATAGAACTGGGAAGCTATTTCAAAGGCAATTAAATCAAGGTGGGCACTGGTGGCTATTGCCTTAAATCCTAGCTACTCAGGAGGCTGAGACCTGAAGATCAAGGTTAAAAGCCAGGCCAAGGCAGAAAGTCCATGAGACACTTATCTCCAACTAACTCACAAATACTGGAAGGGGACCTATGGCTCAAGTGGTATAGTGCCAACAGAGATAAGGGATAGCACTCAGGTCCTGAGCTCAATGACCAGAATTGGCCTGTGCGCGTGCGCGCGCACGCACGCACGCACGCACGCACGCACACACAAAACTAGGTCACATGAAATTTTCCTTGCACTGTCTTTACAATAAAACCTGAAGAGAAGTTTTATAAAAATTATACACTAGAGGGCTGGGAAGGTGGCTCAGTGGTAGAGCACTTGCCTTGCATGCTCAAGGCCCTGGGTTCGATTCCTCAGCACCACATAAGAAAAAAGAAAAAAGCCAGAAGTGGCGCTGTGGCTCAAGTGGTAGAGTGCTAGCCTTGAGCTGAAGAGCTGAGGGACAGCCCCAGGCCCAGAGTTCAGGCCCCACGACCGGACCCAAGAAAAAAAAAAAACAAAAATTATACACTAGAATTGCAAAGTATTTGAGTTAGAATCATAGCCAAAAGCAGAAATAAATGCTAATTCAAAAATAATAGGATAATCATGAAAGACTTTCAGGAAACTTTCCCACGAATTTGCCATGCAGAAATACATACCTGGCACTGCATTTCCTCAGTTTTGATTTTCAATCCAGCAGTAGAGCTCTCAGTTTCTCCATTTACCATGCCTGGTTCCATAGACAATAAATCTAGAGTTCTCATCGTGTGAACATAAAGATCCTTGTTTAATTTTAGAGCTGCCTCTAGTACCAAAATAGAATCAGCAGCTTGTTCTTTTAGCTGTAAAAATTCAATAAACAAAATACAAGTATAGTAACTGATTATACTAATCCAAAAATTACATACAGTATTTTCAGTAGCTTAGTGTAATGAGCTAGTTATTTTTAAAAAGTCTACCGAGTGCAGGGAGCCAGTGGCTCACCCCTGCAATACTAGCTACTTAGATATGAGGATCACAGTTCGAAGCTAGACAAGACAGAAAAGTCCCTGTGAGACTCATCTCCGAAACTCAAAAACCGGAAGTGCTGTTATGGCTCAAGACGTAGAGCACTACATTGAGCACAAAGAGGCTCAAACAATGCCCAAGTCCTGAGTTCAAGCCCCACAACCAAAACAAAATAAAACAAAAACATCAAACACAGCAAAAGTAAATATATCTTTTAAGTTTTAAAAATAGAGTAAGGGGCTGGGAAGGTGGCTCAGTGGTAGAGTGCTTGCCTTGCATGCATGAGGCCCTGGGTTCGATTCCTCAGCACCACATAAGCAGGAAAACCAGGCCCAGAGTTCAGGCCCCATAACTGGCAAAAAAACAATAAATTAATTAAAAATAAAAATAGAGTAAATTGGGGCTGGAAATGTGCCTTAGTGGTAGAGTGCTTACCTAGCATGCATGAAGCCCTGGGTTTGATTCCTCAGTACCACATAAACAGGAAAAGCCGGAATTGGCGCTGTGGCTCAAGTGGAGTGCTAGCATTGAGCACAGAAAGGCTCAGGGACAGTACCCAGGCCCTGAGTTCAAGCCCCAGGGTTGGCAAAAAAAAAAAAAAACAAGAGTAAGTTCTACTAGGCACCAGTATAACTGGAACACTAGCTATACTCAGGAGGCTGAGTTCCAAGCTAGCCCAGGCAGAAAAGTCTATGAGACTTACCTCTAACCAGCAAAAGGCCAGAAATAGAGGACAAAAAAAAAAAATCTAAGTTCCTACTGCAAAATTAGAAAACAGTAAATGTAGGAAAAATTGCTTTTTCAAAAACAGAATAATGAAAAATAATTTAAGGTAAGTGCTGGTGGCTCAGGCCTGTAATCCTAGCAATTCAGGAGGCTGAGATCTGAGGATCGCAGTTCAAAGCCAGCCTGGGGAGGAACGTCTGTGAGACTCTTATCTCTGATAAACCACCAGAAAACCAAAAGTGGAGCTGTGGTTCAAGTGGTAGAGCGCTAGCCTTGAGCTCAACAGCTGAGGGACAGTGCGCAGGCCCAGAGTTCAAGCCCCATGACCAGGGAAAAAAAAGAAGAAAAGAAAAAGAATTTAAGAGATCACTATGTAGCTCAAGCTGGCCTCAAACTGGAGACATTCCTATTTTAGCCTACTGAGAGGATTACAAATGTGTAAGATCACACTTTCTGAGGGTTAATTGGAGACTCTTTATTTCCAATTAACTGTCAAAACACCAGATCCGTGGCTGTGGTTCAAGTGGTAGAGTGCTATCCTTGAGCAAAAAAACTCAAGGAAGCCAGGTACTGGTGGCTCACACCTGTAATCCTAGCTATTCAGGAGGCTGAGAGCTGAGGATGTTGGTTCAAGCCAGCCCAGGCAGGAAAGGAAAGGCTTATCTTTTTTTTTGGGGGGGGGGTCTGGTTGTGGGGCCTGAACTCTGGGCCTGGGCGCTGTCCCTCAGCTCTTCAGCTCAAGGCTAGCGCTCTAGCGCTTGAGAGCCACAGCGCCACTTCCAGCTTTTTTACTTTTTGCTTATGTGGTGCTGAGGAATCGAACCCAGGGCCTCAGAAATGCAAAGCAAGCACTCTACCACTGAGCCACCTTCCCAGCCCCAGGAAAGGCTGATCTCTTATCTCTGATTAGTCACTTTAAGGAAAAAAGCTTAAGTGGAGTTGTGGCTCAAGTGGGAGAGCACTAGCCTTGAGTGAAAAACTCAGGGACAGCCCCCAGGCCCGAAGTTCAAGCCACAGGACTGCTCACACCCTAGGACAAGCACAGTAAGAAAAAAGGAAAACTATGAGAAAACAAGGGAAGAGGTTGACACTGCTCAAAAAGAAATGTACTCAGTACCTGACTTAACTATAACCCCTCTGTACAACACCTTTACAGTAACAATAAAATTTTTAAAAAGAAAGAAAAAGATGATGATGAGCTGAGCATTGGTACCTCATACCTTTAATCCTAACTATTCAGAAGGCTGAGATCTAAGGATTGTGGTTCAAAGCCAGCCCAGGAAGGAAATCAACAAAAAGCCAGAAGTAGAGGTTTTGAGCAAAAAAAAAAGCTAAGGGAAAGCCCTCAGTCCCTGAATTAAAAAAAAAACACAACCGGGCTGGGAAGGTGGCTCAGTGGTAGAGCACTTGCCTTGCATGCCTGAGGCCCTGGGTTCGATTCCTCAGCACCACATAAGCAAAAAGAAAAAAGCCGGAAGTGGCGCTGTGGCTCAAGTGATAGAGCGCTAGCCTTGAGCTGAAGAGCTGAGGGACAGCGCCCAGGCCCAGAGTTCAGGCCCCCCCAAAAAAACACAACCATTAGCTGTATGTGTTTCACTGAGACATTCCCACACATGTATACAATATATATCCTGACCAACTTCACTTCCTCTATCACTCTTCCGCATACATAGCTATTTCTGAGATAGCTTGTGTTGTATATCTAAGTGAGTCTGAGCTGTGATCCTTCTGTTTGTGCTGCCCCATGAGGCTACAGGTGACAGGCACAAATCTAGTCATTGTGCTTCCACTGCAACACAGAGGTTGATTTGGAATCTCATCAACTTTTTGTCCAGGCTAGCCTAAAACCAATTAATTTCACTCGATCTCTGCCTCCCAAGAAGCTAGGATTAAAGACTTGAGATGCTATGTCCAGCTGAAAAATATAACATATAAAACATTTATTACAGAAGTTTTAGGAAGTCCAAAAGAATATTCAAGTCTTAGCTATGTTAAATTTCATGAAATACTGGTAATAAAGCAATCTATCATTATAGTTGAAAACTTGTAAAATTTGAATATGGCATTAGCTCTAGTCTAAAACTAAAACTGAGGAAGTCAGAGCACTGGTAGCTCACACCTATAATCCTAGCTATTCAGGATGCTGAGATGAAGAAAAATGGGGTTACAGGCCAATCCTCAGGCAGAAAGGTCTTGTGCCCCAACTCAACTGAAAAAAAGAGAAGACAGGAAAGAGAAAAGAAGGGAGAAAAGGAGGGAAGGATGGAGGAGAAAGAGGAAAAGGAGGAAAAGAGAGGGAAAGGGGGGAAGGAGAAGTTGGGTGTGATGGTATAGACCTGTCATCACAGCTACTGAGGAAGTATGCACAGGAAGATCAAGGTTCCAGGTGGCCTGGGCAAAAGAACAAGACCTTTATCTCAAAAATAATCAGAGCAAAACAAGTAGAAATGTGGCTAAAGTATAAAGCCCTAGGTTGAAGTCCCAGTCCTACTCCCACCAAAAAAAACAAAAACAAAAAACAAAAAAAACCTGACAATGCACCAAGACCTTGATAACTCTCACATACCTTCTAAGATGAGAAGGTGCATTGATACATGCTAAAAATGTGTCCCTGAAATGTCAATACTTACCACTTTTAAAATGTTTTCCGTTAGTTCTTTTTCTTGTTGCATCTGATTCATACTATAAGAGAAATGATTAAGATTATTGAAATGCTGTCCTCAAAAAAAATTCTAAATTTAGAGCATAAACGTGAGTTATTGTTTTTTGTTGTTGTGGTTTTTGTGTGCTGGTCCTGGGCTTTGAACAGAGGGCCTAGGCAATGTCCTTGAGCTTCTTGGGCTCAAGGCTAGTGCTCTACTACTTGAGCCATAGTGCCACTTCCTGCCTTTTCTGAGTAGTTTATTGAAGGTAAGAGTCTCACAGACTTTCCTGACTGGCTTGGCTTCTGTATGCAACCCTCAGATCTCAGCCTCCTGAATAGCTAGGATTACAGGCCTGAGCCACTGGTGTCTGGCTATTGTTTTTATTAGCGTATATTAGTCATAGGTGGGGATTTCACTGTGACATTTCCACTCTTGTGTGAGAGTATTATATTGTGATGCTCATTCATTTATGGTAGTTTCTCACTTGCATTGCATTGAAAAAAAAGTCCTTAGTATAATATATTACTCAGAAGGCTGAGATTTAGGGCTGGGAAGATGGCTCAGTGGGAGAGTGCTTGCCTTGCATGCATGAGGCCCTGGGTTCGATTCCTCAGCACCACACAAGCAAAAAGAAAAAAGCTGGAAGTGGTGCTTTGGCTCAAGTGGTAGAGTGCTAGCCTTGAGCTGAAGAGCTGAGGGACAGCAGACAGGCCCAGAGTTCAGGCCCAGGACCAGACCCAAAAAAAAACACAAAACAAACAAAACAAAAAAGAATGCTGAGATTTGAGGATCATGGTTCAAGGCCAGAAGGGGAAAAAAAGTCTGAGAGACTCTTATCTCCAGTTAACCACCATAAAAATGCTGTGGCTCAAAGTGGAGAGCACTTAACTAGCCTTGAGCAAAAAAGCTCAGAAACAGCATCCAGTCCCTGAGTTCAAGCCCCAAAACAGACAAAATTAAAAACTTGCAAAATTTAAAACTCTGATGAAATATAAAATAAAGGTCATTATCAGCCAACTTACACACTTAACTGAGGGGGTCCAGGTTTTGCTTGTTTGACAGGAAAACTACTTTGAACAATTGTCCTAATTGCCCTGAATAAAAGATAGGGAAAAAAATTAATATAACTATCACTTCAATTATTTTTTCAAGTACTACTCAGAAGTATTAGAAAGATGGGGGGGAGGGGGGAGGCTGGGAAGGGATGTGAAGGGTAAACCAAAGGAGGAGGCTGCAATGCTTGGTAAGAAATGTACGCATGTAATTGTAACCCCTCTGTACAGTATGTTCACAAATAAAATTAAATTAAATTAAAAAAAAAAAAGAAGTATTAGAAAGGATCTGAAGCTTTGACAAGTAACCATTATGTCAGCCACATCTCAGAGGCATGCTTTTCACAAATTTTATCCACTGGCAGTGTCAGTGTCCCAAAATCCTCTGAAAGATGCCTGAGACATAAGGGGACTCGTACAAGTATACTCTTAAAAGCTGAGAACAGTGCCATTAAGAGTTACCCAACATAATTCTGAGTTTATGAAACAATTTACCATCGGTTGTAGAGAAGTATAGCCATGGCAGTGGTTGGAGGTAAAGTAGCAAGATCCATGTCTACATGCTTTGTCCCAGGAGGAACTTTACTGATGCACAGCAACTCATTTAGTAGCATGTTCAATACTGGAACAGATAAACTTAATAAAAGATAACATGTTTGCATGTTAGCTAAGAACAAAAACTTCAAAAGATTATAAAAAAAACTTAAACACAAAAGCAGGCAACATACTGAGCTGGGCATGGTGGCACCAGCTTAGAATGGCAGCAGTTTGGGAAGCTGAGAAGACAAGGCTATAAAGACCCGATCCTAAATAAAAAAAGAAAAGAAAAACTATATAAATTCTATTAGCGACTATTAGCAACTGATAACTAATCTTATTTCTAACTTCTACTCTTCTGAAATTTTAAATATTTCATATTGTAGCTCCTTCCCCCCCCCAAAAAAAACATAACTGTGTTTAAAATATGAGGACTGGGTTGTGGCTTAGCAGTATTCTACTTGCCTAGAATGAGTGAAGCCTTGGGTTTAACCCAGCCCTGCAAAAAATAACAAAAGCATAGGAAGAAAAAAACAAAGTTAAAAGTTACTGTTCTAGCCAGGTACTGGTGGCTCACACCTGTAATCCTAGCTACTCAGGAGGCTGAGATCTCGGGATTACGGTTCAAAGCCAGGCAGGAAAATTTTTAAGACTCTTATCTCCAATTAATCACCAGAAAACTGGAAGTGGCACTGTGGTTTAAGTGTTAGAGTGCTAGCCTTGAGCTAAAGAGCTCAGAGACAGCGCCCAGGCCCAGAGTTTAAGCCCCATGACTACACCCTCCCCCTCAACCCCCCAGCCCTCCCCCCAAAAAAGTTAATGTTTTTCCAAATTATTTCCATTTTCAAAATTTTTATGTATTTTCTATAAAGCATTTTTAATTGTGAGACAAATGAAATGAAAGCTAATCATTTTCTAACCACAGCCCTGAAGTTTTTGTTTTAAAGCAAAGAAGCACTAATTTGAATCAGTTTTTGTTGTTGTTTTTGGTCAGTCATGGGGCTTGAGCTCTGGGCCTGGGCTCTGTCCCTCAGCTCTTCACCTCAAGGTTAGCGCTCTACCACTTGAGCTACAGCGCCACTTCAGGTTTTGTGGTCTTTTTGGAGATAAGATTTTCACAGACTTTCCTGCCCAGGCTGGCTTTGAACCGTGATCCTCAGATCTCAGCCTCCTGAGTAGCTAGGATGACAGGTGTGAGCCACCAGCACTGGCTTTTGAATCAGTTTTTTAATAGGTTGGGAGATACTAACATTAACTGATATATTCAACAACAAAGCACAATATCATACAACACTATTAGTATTTATTTTGTTCAGATATGTAAGTCCATTGAAACATTTTAAAATAATTTAGGTGTGGATTTTCTCTAGTTTCTATATCTAAAATAATAGTAAGTTGGTTTATTACTGCTAACATAAAGTCCATATCTTAAAACATACTTAAATTCATCTAACTTTCAAAGGACTGGTTTGCTTTTTAAGACTAGGTTGGGCTGGGAATGTGGCTTAGTGATGAAGAGTGCTTGCCTCCAATCATGAAGCTTTGGATTCAATTCCTCAGTACCACATACTCAGAAAAAGCCAGGAAGTGGTGCTGTGGCTCAAGGGGTAGAGTGCTAGCCTTGAGCAAAAGAAGCTCAAGGGCAATGCCAAGGCCCTGAGTTCAAGCCCCAAGACTAGCACAAAAAAAAAAAAAAGTCCCTATGTTGCCAAGTCTGTCCTCTTAACTCCTGATCTTCCTGCCTCAGCCTCCTAAGCATTGGTGCTATAGGCATAACTAGTTTTAAATCCCGTTAGACTGGAAAATACAGGCATATTTTGCCAAGAACGTACAGAAAAATTCTCATCCTAAGGTCCAATATCATAAAAACATACAAAATAAACCAAGATATCTAAACAGTATTCCAAATGAAATTTCACTGAAATCTTTATACCTTTTCTCTAATATATCTAGGTCCCACTTCAAATGTGCAGCAACCTTAAGAGCAAGAAGCTTTAAAATTCGATTTCTCTTGTTATCAGGTGGCGGTTGAACTTGGTTTTGTTCATTAACTGAAGGTTTGGAAGCCTGTTCCAAAAACTGAACTATAAGTTGAACTGGTGCAGGATCTAGGAGTTAAAAAAAAAAAGGATATTCTTAAGTTTTAATTACAAAAATGTATTACAAAAATGTATTAAAAGTCAGAAGAACTATGCTCCAGAGTCAAAGTGGATGATCTGGAAGGGTAGAAAGGAGCAAGGAATAGTTAGTGCAGGCCAGGCGCCTGTGTCTCAGGCCTTTAATCCTAGATTACTCTGAAGGTTGAGATCTGAGGATCAAGGTTCCAAGCAAGCCGGGACAGGAAAATCGGTGAGACTCTTACCTCCCATTAACCCCCAGAAAAAACAAAAGTGGAGTTAGGGCTCAAAGTGGTAGACCACTTAGCCTAGAGCCAAAAAGCTCAGGGACAGTGAGTGTCCAGGTCCTGAATTTTAAGCCCCAGGGCAGACTCAAAAAAAAAAAAAAGTGCAGAACAAAGCACCTCTAGGGAAGAACATAACAGTTACAGATTCCCAATTCCGCAAGGGATCACGGCCAATTAGTTGAAAGAGTATTATTTCACACTTAATTAGGGGACCTCCACTGAATTGCCTCTCTGCACCTGTTTCCTCCAATGGAAAACAGAGCAATACCCCCTACCTCACACGTTTTGAAGACTTAATTAAGCAAAGTAAACGACGTGAACTATTAAGCAGTGACTGGCACTCTGTAATCAACGAATGTGTGCGAGGAATGAACCAAAGGACGGAGTCTCAGGTGATAAAACTGACCCCCTTAACGACTCCTCGCATCCTCGTCTACAGGCCCGTCAATAGGCTGAACAAGGTACACTTGAACTTAGCAAAAAAGTGCCGGGATAGAGTTTACCTCTCCCAGCCTTTACCTCTCTGCAGAGTTGCTGGGTTTGTGGTAAGTCCTTCCTTCCCCGGCGGCACGAGGTCAAGTGGGATGTTAGGCGACCGTGAAGCCTCGCTACCCAAACACCAGATCCGAGCCTCTCCCAGACCCGATCTCCGGGGCTGAAGCCCCGGCGGGAAACAACCCCGACGGGGATGCTTACGTCTTTGTCTGGGGCTTTCCTCCCGCCCGCCGCCGAGGCGTCCCGGCCGGGCGCGGGTCGAGTCAGGGCCTCGCTCCCGCCGCGTTCTCCAGGCCGCGCCAGGACCAGGGCTCGAGCCCAGCGGGCCGGGCGCGCCGCGGGCCGAGCGCGCCCCAGCCCCGGCCCGGGCTCCGCCCCGCCGCGGCCCAGCGCCACCTCACCTGGGCACGGTTTGCGCAGATGCTTCTCCAGCAGCGACTCCTCCAGCAGGAACTCGAACCAGCAGGTCTGCGGCGGGGTGCAGGGCCGGCTGGAGGTGGCCGCCTCCCGGTCCGCCGCCTCCGCGCTCATCCTGCCCCCGCCGCCGCTGCCCCCGGAGGCGTTGCCCGACTCCAACCTGACGTTCGGATGCGGACCCCGGGCCTGCGGTCGGAAGAACCCGCCGAGCGGGTAGCAGCGTTCAGAACGTCCGCACAACTCACACTACCCAAGATGGCGGCGCCACCAGCCGAGAGGAGAGGGAGTCACCTCCCTGCGCCCCCGGACCAATCGTTGTTCGTATTGGAAAGAAGGGGCGGGACTAATCGCCAAACCACACCTCCTGCGGTTGCTAAGGGAGACGGCTGGGTTTGAAGCCGGCAACATCGATGTTTTCTTGAAAGAGAGGTTGACTCTGGTGATATTTCCGAGATTTTCTTCCACCTATCTCCTGTCCACAGGAGTTCCCGTACTGTTTGTTACCTGGACGATAGACTCCTACAGTGATTTCCAACTTTTCGGCTACTTCTCAGGATTCACTAATACTCTCTGAGTGTTTGTATGTGCATGCATGTGCCTGTACTGGGCTTGGCTTCAAGGGCCTGGCATTCGCCTTCCATTCTCTGGCTCCTGGCTGTTTTAACTACTTGAGTCATGCTGCCTGCTTTTTGCTTGCTATTTTTGGAAATCGTTTCTCAGATTTCTCTGATTGGGCTGGCATCTAAAATTGATCCCTCGGATCTCAGCCCCCAGATTAGGTAGGATTACAGGTGCAAGCCACCAAGGGCTTTTTGTTTTGGTTTGTTTTGGGAATAAGCTCTTACAACGCTGACCAGGCTGTTCTCTAATTCGTGGAGTGATGTGATCCTTTCTGCCTCAGTCTTCCAAGAAGTTGTCAGTGTGCAACACTACGACACCCAGCAAGTACTTAATTTTAGATCAAGGAAAGTTGCACAAATGAGATGGTAATCAATTGTGTGGTCCTGGGGCTTGAACTCAGGGCCTGGGCACTGTCCCTAAGCTTTTGTGCTTAAGGCTAGTGCTCCACCGTTTGACCACAACTCCACTTCCGGATTTTGGGGGGGATTAATTGAAGACAAGAGATTCACGGATTTTTCTGCCTGAGCTGGCTTTAAGCCTCAATTCTCACATCTCAGCCTCCTGACTAACTAAGATTACAGGCGTAAGCCAATCACGCACCCAGCTCCTAGCAAACATTTTTATGACAACGATTGTGTATTTGTAGAACACTTTGAAAGTTCATATGCTGTATATGTTTACCAATTATTCAGGTTGTTTCTGTACCTAATTATATCCTCCTTCATCATGATAGTTTAAAACATTTTCTCATACCTTCCTAGCTTTCTCATTATTCTAGTAGGTTATGAATTCTTCCCCTCTAAAATCTGGGCCTATCCCTGTGAACCCTATTAAAGTGTAGGAAATTAGAAGACCTACAATAGCGATGGGGGGGCACTCTATTTTTTGGGGAGGTCCAATCGTGGGGCCTGAACTCTGGGCCTGGGCGCTGTCCCTCAGCTCTTCAGCTCAAGCACTCTACCACTTGAGCCATAGCACCACTTCCGGCTTTTTTCTTTTTGCTTATGTGGTGCTGAGGAATCGAACCCAGGGCCTCAGGCATGCAAGGCAAGCGCTCTACCCTGATCCACCTTCCCAGCCCCCCCGGGGGCACTCTAATGTATTACTAATTTGTTTTTTTTTTTTTGATCGGTGGGTCATGGTGCTTGAACTCTGGGCCAGGGCACTGTCCCTCAGCTCTTCAGCTCAAGGCTAGCATCTATTACATGAGCCACAGCACCACTTCCAGTTTTCTGAGTGATTTATTGGAGATAAGAGTCTCACAGACTTTCCTGCCCAGGCTGGCTTTGAACCATGATCCTCAGATCTCAGCCTCCTGAGTAGCTAGGATT
>NW_012267233.1:15241390-15251227 GCF_000151885.1 Dipodomys ordii
ACAGTATTTTCACAATAAAATTTTTTTTGAATTCTTCTCTATATATTTTCAAGGTAGTGAGTTGGTAGGTAGTTACTTATCTTCCAAAGGTGACTGGTTAGTATGGTTTGTTTTACATTTTTTTGAGACAAGGTCTCATTCTGTACTCTGGGATGGTCTTGGACTTGGTTCTCCTGCCTCAGTATCCCAAGGGCTGAAATTATACAATGAGCTACCAGGTCCAGGAAGAATTTCATTCTAGAATGTTACAAAATCTGAAATGAGTTACTTTGTAACCCAACTTTTTTTTGGTTGGTTGTGGGGCTTCCTGGGGCTTGAACTCTGGGCCTGGTTTATTGGAGATAAGAGTCTCACAGACTTTCCTGCCCAGGCTGGCTTTGAACTGAGCTCCTCAGAGCTCAGCCTCCTGAGTAGCTAGGATTACAGGTGTGAGCCATGGGCGCCCGGCTTGTAACCCAACTCTTTAAAAAGATTTACTAAAAGTTTGGGGTTTTCTGTGCAGGTATAGTGGCTTGTACTCAGGGACTCATATGCTTGCCTAGCTTTTCACTCAAGGCTGGTGCTCTTTTTATTTGAGCCACACATCTACATCAGGCTTTCTGTTACTTATTTATCTATTTATTTATTTTATTTGTCAGCCCTGGGGCCTGAACTCTGGGTCTGGGCGCTGTCCCTCGGCTCTTTAGCTCAAGGCTAGGGCTCTACCACTTGAGCCACAGTGCCACTTCCGGCTTTTTCTGCTTATGTGCTGCTGAGGCATGCGAGGCAAGCGCTCTACCACTGAGCCACCTTCCCAGCCCTGCTATTTATTTTTAGGTAAATGTCTTATGAACTTGGACTTTTCTGCAGAGGAAGGCTTCAAACTAAGACCTTCAGATCTCAGTCTCCTGAGTAGTTAGGATTTATAGGCATGAGCCACCAGGGCCCAAGCTAAATTTCCTATATTTTGGCAAAAATGTAACATTAAAAGAGGAGCATATTTAATCAAAACATATTTAGATTGATTCGGAGGTTAAAATACTTATAAAGGCAATTGTATTAATCTGTTAAAAGCTATTAACAAAAAGCTGTTAAAATGTGAAAAGGCAGTTTGAGCTATTTCACTATAAATTTGATATGTTTTGTTTTTTTTTTGGGTCCGGTCGCGGGGCCTGAACTCTGGGCCTGGGAGCTGTCCCTCAGCTCGTCAGCTCAAGGCTAGTGCTCTACCACTTGAGCCACAACGCCACTTCCGGCTTTTTTTTCTGCTTATGTGGTGCTGAAGAATCAAACCCAGGGCCTCAAGCATGCAAGGCAAGCACTCTACCACTGAGCCACCTTCCCAGACCAATATGTATATTTCTTTGTGATATCACTAGTCCACTAAATGTACTCAGTAGTCACAAGTTAAATGAATTTCTCATAAAACTACAATAGGATTATGCATACTGACAATAAGATGTTGCACATTCTAGATATTTTAAACAGTGGTTATTATGCAAGGAGACCTTTATACTAAACTCAACAAATCTTGTTTCAGTATGTCCTTTTTATCATGGAAACAAATATAATGTTCAGAAATTTTACTTGACAGAAAATAATTTGAGTCATATTATGTATTCCTTTGCAATTTTCACATCTAATTTTATTTAAGGTATTAACTATACACACAGTAATTTCAATGAGAAATTATTTGATTTTACTTCAACTTTCAAGGATGATTTTAATACATACTGAGATCTAAAATAATTACAAATAGCAACAAGAGAGACTATACATTTTTAAAACTGGACAAATGGAAAATACATTGAAATGTAAATCAGAAAGTAGTGATTATCTGTTTTATCAAAAGGTTCTTAAATACAGAGAATAATTTGCAACATATCTTTTAAATATTCATGCATGAAAAATAAATTTGACAAAGATCAGCCTATCCACAACTTCACCAGTTGAAGAGGCACTACTTTTATCCACACAAAACATAAAAAATGTTTTAATAGTTCAAAAATAAAAGAGGCTGAAAAAACTGATTTCTCTGAAATAAAGGAACTTAAGAAAATTTAATAATCTTGTTATTTAGTGTTGGTATCAGGGCTTGAACTCAAGGCCTTGTACTTTTGCTTGGATTTTTCTGCTCACAGCTAGTGCTCTACTATTTGAGCGAGGCCTATAGTCCAGTATTTTGCTAGTTAATTGGAGATAAGAATCTCAAGGATTTTTGTGGCTAGTCTGCCTTCAAATCATGATTTCCAGATCTCAGCTTTCTTAATATCTAGGATTACAGACACAAGTCACTGGTGTGGCTAAGAATCTATTTTAAGCATTTTGGCCACAAATTATAACTCACTTTTGGCTCCTATCTCTGCTATTTTTTGAATCAATTTGGACTATATGGAATGGAGTGTCAGAACATTGAGGCCATTCACAATTTGGGTTAAATGTCCTGAAAAGAAGAAAAATCTCTATGTACAGAAAGTAGTTAGAAAAAAATGAGTGAAGTACAACACATACTCCTTAGGTTGTAAAACTATACCAGTCTAACAAAAAGCACCAAGATACTGACAGATATCAAGTCAATATTATATAACTTATTAAGTATGCTTCATTTGTTGACTATTTGGCATTTGGGAAGCTAAATTAGTTTAGGAAGCTAAAAAAGATTTGTTACTGAATTGAAATTAGTAGTGACAATAGCATAGGGAGAATTTTTTATTTTGACAGTATTGTGTTGTTGAGGATCAAACCTAGGGCTTCAGATATACTAGGGAAGTACTCTACCACTGAGCTATACTGCCAGTTCCACTCCTTTGATAAACATGGAAAGATTTAACATTTCATTAGGGAAAAGAAAATGTATATTTTTGGGAAAACAGAAACTAAAGAATACAGAAATAAAGAATGTAAGGCACTTATTTCAGTGGATTTGCCTATTAAGGGCAAAGTATGTTTTATCGTTGTTTTGGGTTTTTTCCTTTTGGAGAAAGTCCTTCCACCCAAGATCCATAAACTTCGTTCCTTTAATAGATCTTTGTTGTTAAACTTAACACCTGTTAAGTTACCAAATATAATAAGTACTTGCAGATTCTTAATCATTTGTTACTCTAAAAATAAGGAAATACATGCTTCTAACTCAAAATTGTCTAGCACTTTTAACTATAGTAACACAGAAGCAAATAAGCCCTATCTCTCATATCCAAGATCATCACTTCCAGAATAAAGCTTACTTTTCCCTTTCACTGATGAATAAAAAAATAGTTATCTTAAAAATTCAGTTAAAAAATTTACAAAACTATTTAAGAAAAAGCTGACAAAAGTAGAAGCAGCTTAGTAATATGGTAAACAAAAAACAAAACACACCAAATCACCAAAAGTAACACATGTGATCTTAATATAGCAATAAAAATTCAAATGTTTCATACTACATAAGAAATAGGATGGTCTACTTCTCTTTCTGAATATGCAAGCTGAGTTTTATTTAAATTGCATTGTTTTGCATGCTCTTATCACAAGTACTACCATGTGACTATTCACTGTGTACTCAGGTAGCTATGGTCATAGTTTCATAAAACTCAATGCTAAGTACTGGCTTACTACTAAGATGTACAGAGTCGATCTGGAAAACACTATAATTCTCTTTAATTAGACAATTATATAAAAGAGCAAAATGAGAACCAATGAAACAAATGCATCAGTTGTATGACACTGCTATCAAATAATTAAGCTCCAAATAATCATTTAAAAATATATACATAGAAAACTGGGAGAGAACAAGGGTAGTGACATTGGAAAAAAAGAAATATACTCTTCACCTGACTTAAATAACTGTAACCCCTCTGTACATCACCTTTACAACTACAATAAAAATATTTTTTAAAATACATAGAGGTTATAAGAGTTACTGTTTTATAATAATGAAATTGTTATACGTATCCTAGAGTTACTCTAAGAAATCATGTACTTAAAAAAAATTTTTGTGTGCCAGTCCTGGGACTTGAACTCAGGGCATAAGCACTGTGCCTGAGGGTTTTTGCTCAAGGCTCTTGAGCCACAGCTCCACTCTGGCATTTTGGTGGTTAATCAGAGATAAAAGTGTCATAGACTTTCCTGTCCTGGCTGGCAACAAAGCTTGACTCTAGGACGTCAACCTCCTGAGTATAGGTGTGAGCCACCAGCACATGGCAGAAATTTTAATTAAAAAAATAAAGACAGTATTGAGTTCTGAAGGTGATTTTTTTATAATACTCTAATAACAAGTGAAAAGCGTAAAAACCTATTCACTGAACAGTGTATAAAACTAAAATGTATCTTACGAAAATGATCTATAGACTACACCTACTGTGAATCTCTTTAAAAGGTCAAATTATTTTCCTTTTAATAAATGGTTATGAATATGAAAACTTAAAAGAACATAGTATTTGTACTATGAATTTGCATTGAAAATGTAACTGTTGCTTTGCTCTAACAATGACACAGTATCAGTTTCACAAATAATGTAATCTGCATTTTAAAACAAACATACCTGTATGCAGATATATGTTTTTTGTTGTTGTTGTTTTTTTCCAGGGCTGAGGACCGAACCCAGGGCCTTGCGTGCGCCGGGCAGATGCCCTTCCGCTGGGCTAAACCTCCAGCCCCTGCAGATATATGTTTAACAGTATCTGCATATACTTCCAGAAACAGATCCTCTTTGTAGTGTACTGATTCTGACAAGGTTTTTTATTTAATACTACCATAGAAAATGGGAATATACTGTATACCCTATTTTTTTTTTTTGGGTCCGGTCATGGGGCCTGAACTCTGGGCCTGGGCGCTGTCCCTCAGCTCTTCAGCTCAAGGTGAGCGCTCTACCACTTGAGCTACAGTGCCACTTCCGGTTTTTCTGGTGGTTATTGGAGATAGGGGTCTCATGGTCTCTCCTGCCCGGGCTGGCTCTGAACGCGATCCTCAGATCTCAGCCTCCTGAGTAGCTAGGATTACAGGCGTGAGCCACCAGCGCCCGGCTCACTCAACATTCTTTTAAATGACCATTTGAAAATACATACGTAGAGGTAACAAGAATTATTGTTTTATAATGAGGAAATTGTAATAAAGTTAATGGGCATAAAGAAAAAAAGCCAATCAAGTCATAAAGTAATAAAATATAATAACATGCACTGTTTCTAAGAAAGTCTCACATAAGCAGCAAATGATTAAGAGCAGTCTTATGAAAACTTATGGATATATCTTTATGTATATACTTAAAACTCATTTTCCTTTTCTTTTTTTGGTTGGTCGTGGGTCTTGAACTTTCAGCCTAGTCACTGTCCCTGAGTTCCTGAGCTCAAGGCAAGCACTTTACCACTTGAACCACAGCGCCACTGTACCACTTCTGGTTTTCTGGTGGTGAATTGGAGATAAGAGTCTCATGGACTTTCCTGCCCTAGCTGGCTTTCAACTGCAATCCTCAGATCTCAGCCTTCTGAGTAGTTAGGATTACAGGTATGAGCCATCGGCGGCCAACTCACTTTCCTTTATATAATTTTTATTTTAATTTAAATGTCATGTTTTCAACTAATGTTTAAATTACTGGTTTATTGTAGAATTTTAATTGTTATAAAGCCATTAAGTACCTTCAGAAACTTGCTTGAAAAATGATCTTTCCTTCTATTATAACATTAAATATGTATTAAATATTATGTATATGAAATAGATTTTGAACTTGAACATATTCAAGATCAGTATTATGATAGAATGAATTATAGAGAAACATTGTAGAAATCTTAAAGACCATGTAATAGTAAGGAAGGAACTGTCTGGAATATTGCAGAGTAGAATTGACATTTTACCAGAGAAAGTTAATTCTAGATTTTCTGTTTCCCTCAAAACCTTGGACATGGTTAACAGCAAGAGAGAAGCAGCAGCAGCATTTTGAATGTCCAAACTCTGATCTGCAACAGACACCACATAGGTAGAAGAAAATCACATTTAAGTCAAGTAACTTCAGTCTTGGAAATGAAGACTCGTTACTTTTCAAGATTGGAAGGAGATCACAGTGTTGATTTTATACACAAAGTAGGACCTGTTCCAGTATACTCTAGTGAAATAATTCACATATGGAGAATAGTTAATTTTGACCTCGTGACAAAACCGTCCATATTTTGAGTAGGTTAACTTGTCACCTTCTTCACAAACTACCTATCAAAAGAAAAGAAATACAATGTTTAAGTTTATTGAAATTAATGAGAAAAATGCAATCCATGTACAAGTAACCAATGTACAAATCCTTATACATTTGACATGAAAAATATTATTGCTGCCAGGCACTGGTGGCCTGTAATCCTAGCTACTCAGGAGGCCGAGATCTGAGGATCATGGTTCAAAGCCAGCCCCGGCAGGAAAGTCTGTGCGACTCTTATCTCCAGTAAACCACTAGAAACCAGAAGTGGTGTTGTGGCTCAAGTGGTAGAGAGCTTGGCTTGAGCTGAAGAGCTGAGGGACAGCGCCCAAGCCCATACGTGTGTGTGTGTGTGTGTGTGTGTGTGTGTGTGTGTATTATATATATATAATATATATATATATATATATATTACTGCTAAACATGAACTATAAAATACCTCACACTTTTTAGCAAATGTAAGACTTGTCATAAGTCATCATGTCTACTAAACTCCTGAAGTTTCTATCAGATTGATAAATGAGTACAAAAATGTTTCTAATTATTAAAAGATGTAATCCCATAATTTACAGACAGTTTCCTCTGAAAAACCAAATCACAGAACTTGATAAGGCTGAAAAGTGAACACATTATAATCCTACTCTGTATTCCTACTCTTGAATATAGATTGATAATTACCTAATTACCTAAAATAAACTAAGACAACTCAACTTACTTTCAGGCTTTTTAAAACAGTAAAATGCTTGCTGGATATGTACCTTAGTAGTACAGCATTTGAATAAAGTAATAAGATAATAAATAGAATCTTAATATCTATCAAAGATATCAGAAAGTCAACTTTAAAAGGAGGGGCCAAGCACAGATGGCTCACTACTGTAATCCCACCCACTCAGGAGGCTGAGATCTGAGAATCACAGCTCAAAACCAGCCCAGCAGAAAAGCCCATGAGACTCTTACATCCAATTAGCTACCAAAATAGCCATAAAGGGAGCTGTGGTTCAAGTGGTAGAGCACTAGTCTGAAGCACAAATGTGAATTTTTTTTTTTGGTTGGTCCTGGGGCTTGAACTCTGGGTCTGGGAGCTGTCCCTGCGCTCTTCAGCTCAAGGTGAGCACTCTACCACTTGAGCCACAGTGCCACTTCCGTTTTTGAGTGGTTTATTGGAGATAAAGAGTCTCACCGACTTTCCTGCCCAGGCTGGCTTTGAACCATGATCCTCTTTTTTTTGGGTCCAGTTGTGGGGCCTGAACTCTGGGCCTGGGCGCTGTTCCTCAGCTCTTCAGCTCAAGGCTAGCACTCTATCAACTTGAGCCACAGCGCCACTTCCAGCTTTTTTCTTTTTGCTTATGTGGTGCTGAGGAATCAAACGCAGGGCCTCAGGCATGCAAGGCAAGCACTCTACCACTGAGCCACCTTCCCAGCCCCTATATGACTGTCTTATACAAAGAAAATCCTATATAGACATCTGACCCGATCCTACTGCACAAATAAAATATTTTAAACCACCACAACAAAAAGCTGTAGTTGATGTAAAAATTAACATCCAGCTACATCCTAACAACTGAAGTCACTCTGATCACACTGCATAATAAGGATTCATTGCACATGTCCTATGTTAATTGGTAAAATCATTTTTTCTAGCTATGAATCAAATTACATAAGATTACTCAACATAAGAATGTGACTGTGCTGAGAGCTGCTGGCTCACACCTATAAACCTAGCTACTCAGGAGGCTGAGATCTGAGGACCACAGTTCAAAGCCAACCTGGACAGCAAAGTCCTGAGACACTATTTTTTGTTTTTATTTTTTGTTGGTCATGGGGCTTGAACTCTGGGCCTGGGTGCTGTCCCTTAGCTCTTCAGCTCAAGGTGAGCACTCTACCACTTGAGCCACAGTGGCCACTTCCAGTTTTCTGGTGGTTTCTTGGACAGTCTCTTGGCCTTTCCTACCCAGGCTGGCTTTGAACCATGATCAGATCTCAGCCTCCTGAGTAACTAGGATTACAGGCATGAGCCACTGGTACCTGGCTGCTAAGACTCTTATCTCCATTTAACCACCAGAAAACCAGAAGTGGTGCTGTAGCTCAAATGGTGGAGCATTAGCCTTGAGCTGAAGGGCTCAGGAACAGTGCCCAGACCGTGTGTTCAAGGCACAAACTAACAAAACAAATAAATAAGTTTAAAAAATATAAGAATATAACACTGTAACTAGCTGCCCTTTAGGTTATTATAATCAAATCATCATTCCAATTAAATTAATTAATCTTTTATTTATAAATACTGGGTGAGGGTATAGCTCAGTGGTCGAACATTTGCATGCCCATGAGGCCCTAGATTCATTCCCAGCATTATTAAAAAAAAAAAAGACTAGATGTTTGCACATTGAAAAACACAACACAAGCACATGCAATTAATAAGGAATTTTGGTATTGGTAAATGTATTTTTTTCTTTGTAAAAAAAAAAAATATAACCCGGGTGATGGTGGCTCACGCCTGTAATCTTAGCTACTCAGGAGGCTGAGATCTGAGGATCATGGTTCAAAGCCAGCCTGGGCAGTCTGTGAGACTCTTATCTCCAATCAACTACTGAAAATGGAAGTGGCTCTGTGGCTCAAGTGGTAGAATGCTCGCCTTGAGCTGAAGAGCTCAGGGACAGTGCCCAGGCCCAGAGTTCAAGCCCCATGACTGACAAAAAAAAAAAAAAAAAAAAAAAAAAAAAAAAAAAATATATATATATATATATATATATATATTATATACAGACAAAAACACATTCACATATACAGACAATATATGCATATATGTGCATCTATCTATCTATCTATCTATTGTGTGTATGCTAGTGCTCCTACAGGGGCTTGTACTTCAGGGCCTGGTGCTCTCTCTTGCATTTTTCACTTTGCAGGCATTCTACCACTTGAACTACCTCTCTACTAACAGCTTTTTGCAGGTAAACCGGAGATAAAACTCTCAGGGATTTGTCTGTCTCAGCTGAGTTTGAAACTTGACACTCCGATCTCAGCCGCCTCCTGAGTAGCTAGAATTACAGGAATTAGTCACCAGTTAGTTATGTTCCAAAATTAAAGTCTAAAGTAACTTTTCAGATACTTACATGGCCATTTGCAACATCTAATAAATCTTTAACTCTACAACCACTCATGGTTCCCATCTCATTGCAGATAGAGTCTTCTATGATTAGGTAGTTAGCTTTGTAGGATGTCAGTATTTTGTAAATATCTTCAGCAGATCGCTTGGAATAGATTTGATATATCTGAAATATTAAAATTGATTTTAAAAGACAATGAAACTAAAAGTTCATTAAAATACAATTTATATACCATCCAATTCATCTATTAGATTTTTAATATATTTATAGAGTTAGGCATTCACCATTATTTTTCCATCATTTGCATTACCTCCAGAGAGAAACCTTGTATCCAACCCCTCTGCCTTCTTCCATCGGAGGTAATCAATAATCTCCTATGTGTCTACAAATGTACCTATTCTGTTCAGGTGCTGGTTGCTCACATCTATAATCCTAGCTACTCAAAAGACTGAGATCTGAGGATCATGGTTCAAAGCCAGCCTGGGGAAGAAAATCTGTGAAAGGGCTGGGAAGGTGGCTCAGTGGTAGAGCGCTTGCCTTGCATGCTTGAGGCCCTGGGTTCCATTCCTCAGCACCACATAAGCAAAAAGAAAAAAG
>NW_012267233.1:15251277-15265669 GCF_000151885.1 Dipodomys ordii
ATTCCTCAGCACCACATAAGCAAAAAGAAAAAAGCCAGAAGTGGCGCTGTGGCTCAAGTGGTAGAGCGCTAGCCTTGAGCTGAAGAGCTGAGGGACGGCGCCCAGGCCCAGAGTTTGGGCCCACGAGTGGACCCCCCCAAAAAAAAAATCTGTGAGAATTTTATCTCCAATTAAGAACTAAAAAAAGCCAGACATGGAGTTGTGGCTCAAGTGGTAGAGTGCTAGCTTTGAGCAAAAAAATTCAGATAGCACCCAGGTCCTGAGTTCAAGCCTCAAGACTAGCACAAAAAAATTTAAAAGTAGCATTAGAATACTTGAGTTCTAGTCTGCCTTTTTTTTTTAATACTGTTGTTTTGGTTCTGTTCTTGTGTGTATGTATGTGCATGTGCTGGTCCTAGAACTTAAACTCAGGGCCTGCACACTGTCTCTGAGTTTTTGTGCTCAAGGTTAGCGCTCTACTACTTTGAGCCACAGCTCCACTTGTGTCTTTTAGTTACCTGGAGTTAAGAGACAGATTTTTCCTGCTAGGCTTGTTTCAAATCTCCATCCTCACATCTCAGTCTCCTGAGTAGCTAGGATTATAGGCATGAGCCACAAGCACCAGATTTGCTTTGGCTGTTTATGAAGTGCTACATGTAGAACTGAAGGCCTTATGCCCAGGAAAATGCTCTACCACTGAAAAACAACAACAACAACAAAAAAGAGTTGTTTTGGTTTTGTAGTGCTGGGGATTAAATTTGGGGTCTTGTAAATGTTAGGTGAATACTCTACCACTAAATTGAAACACTAAATTGCTTAGTCTGACCCTAGAATTACAATCCTAGACTACAAAAGGTGGCTAGCACCTATAATCCACATAGTCAGAAGGCCAAGATCTGAGGATCTAGGCTCAAAGTCAAGCCAAGGCAGAGAAATCCATGAGATTCTTTTTGTTGTTGTTGTTGTTGGTTGTGGGGCTTGAACTCTGGGCTTGGCACTGTCCCTGCACTCTTCAGCTCAAAGTGAGCGCTCTACCGCTTGAGCCACAGCGCCACATCCATGAGATTCTTATTTCCAACTGACCAGAACAAAACTGGAAGCAGAGGTATGGCTTGAGTAGTAGGTGCCAGCCTTGACCAAAAAAGCTAAGTGAAAGCATGAGGCCTGAGTTCAAGCCATAGTACCGGTGTGCATGTGTACGTGTGCTCACTCACACACACATACAAAGAAATTGTATTTCTCCTGCCTCCATCTTCCAAGTAGCTAGGATTATAGGCATAACAACAAGTCCAGCTAAATGATAGGATTTAACTATTAACAGAATTTTAGCTTGGAAAGACAAAGCATACCAAGATATATTACTTCAAAATTTGAGAAAAATATGTTTTCAAAGTAAAGTTTACCTTTCTAAAATACTATACATCAGTTCCCCTGATAACTATGGAAAATTGAATGCTTTCCCTAGAAACATACCAATACTAAACACTATTGAGATACAGATCTGTCTCTCTATCTCTCTCTCTCTATCCATCCATCCATCTACCTACCTACCTACATTTTTCTTTTTTGGGGGGTTGGTTGTGGGGCCTGAACTTTGGGCCTGGGTACTGTCCCTCAGCTCTTCAGCTGTAGACTAGCACTCTACCACTTGAGCCTCAGCCCCACTTCTGGCTTTTTCTGCTTATGTGGTGCTGAGGAATCGAACTGAGGACCTCATGCATGCAAGGCAAGCACTCTACCACTGAGCCACCTTCCCAGCCCCCCCTACATTTTTTTTCTTGCAAATTTTAGGCTTGAACTCAGGGCCTGAGTGCTGTCCCTGAGCTTTTTCACTCAAGGCTAGCTAGTGCTCTACCATGTAAGACACAGCTCCATTTCTAGATTTCATGATGTTTAATTGGAGATAAGTCTCACAGACTTTCCTGCCTGATTTCGAACTGATATCCTTAGATCTCAGCCTGCTAAGCAGCTAGAATTATAGACATGAGCCACCAGTACCTGACCAGTATTGGTATTTTGTTGTGGGTTTTTGTTTTGTTTTGTATTTTTGATCAGTCATGAGGAATTCAGGGTTTGCATACTGTCCCTGAGCTCTTTTGCTCAATACTACCATTCTACCACTTTGAGCCATAGTACCACTTCTGGTATTTTGGTGGTTAATTGGAAATAAAGAGTCTCATAGACTTTCCTGCCTGGGTTGGGATGGCTTCAAACCACAATCCTCAGATCCCAGCCTCCTAAGTAGCTAGATTACATGGGTGAGCCACCAGCACCCAGCCAGTATTGATATTTAAAACAAAGAAAATAATACTTAATTTTGGATTTTCTTGGTAAATTTTTTTTTTTTTTTGGTTAATGGTGGGCCTGGGCGCTGTCCCTCAGTTCTTCAGCAAGGCTAGCACTCTACCACTTGAGCTATAGCGCCACTTCGGGTTTTCTGTGGTCTTACTGGAGATGGGCTGGGAAGGTGGCTCAGTGGTAGAGCGCTTGCCTTGCATGCATGAGACCCTGGGTTTGATTCCTCAACACCACAAAAGCAGAAAAAAAAAGCCGGAAGTGGTGCTGTGGCTCAAGTGGTAGAGTGCTAGCCTTGAGGTGAAGAGCTGAGGGAAAGTGCCCAGGCCCAGAGTTCAGGCCCACAAATGGACCCAAAAACAAAACAAAGATTTTCACAGACTTTCCTGCCCGGGCTGGCTTTGAACCATGATCCTCAGATCTCAGCCTCCTGAGTAGCTAGGATTACAGACATGAGCCACCAGTGCCCGGCGGTAAATTTTTTTTGTTGGTTGTGGGGCCTGAACTGTGGGCCTGGGTGCTGTCCCTTAGCTCTTCAGCTCAAGGTTGGCATTCTACCACTTGAGTCACAGCGCCACTTCTGGCATTTTCTGCTTATGTGGTACTGAGGAATCGAATCCAGGGCCTCATGCATGCAAGGCAAGCCACTCTACCACTAAGCTACCTGCCCAGCCCCATCCCTTGGTAAATTTATTATGTAACTTTTAAAACCAAAGTAAATCAGCTCTTCTAAAACTGTTTGGATATTCCTACCTAACTAGCAACATACGCATTAGCATGAAGTATGCTAAATTGATAGAGTGCTATAAAAAAACTAAATGTAGTCCTCAATATGACTTACATTTTCATTTCTCTTGAGAAGATCATCGTCATTGTAAAGAGGTAAGCTGGTCACCATCCATCCAGTGCACAACTTAATTGCACCCATTAACTGTGGACTCCCTGCAAACACAGCTGCAACTGGAGCTTGCCTTCTGCAAAGAACCAAGAGATGCACAATGAAAATCAAGTACACTATTAAGCTCAATGATTTACATCAATTCTGAAATAGCAGGTAGCTTACAATGTATAATACACTGTTTCAATCATTCAGTTAATTTATGGATGCACTTAAAAAACATTATTTTAGCCTAGTACCAAAGGCTTGCACCTATAATCCTAGCTACTCAGGAGGCTGAGATCTGAGGATTGCTGTTGGAAGCTAGTTCAGGCAAGAAAGTCTGTGAGACTTTTTTTTTTGTCAGTCATGGGGCTTGAACTCTGGGCCTGGGCACTGTCCCTCAGCTCTTCAGCTGTAGACTAGCACTCTACCACTTGAGCCACAACACAACTCCTGGCTTTTTCTGCTTTATGTGGTGCTGAGGAATCGAACCCAGGGCTTCATGCATGCAAGGCAAGCACTCTACCACTGAGCTACCTTCCCTCTCTGTGAGATTCTTATCTCCAATTAACTACCAAAAAAAAAAAAGCCAGAAGTGGTGCTATGGCTCCGGTGGTAGAACGCTAGCATTGAGCAAAAAGGTTTAGAGTTAGGACCGAGGGCCTAAGTTCAAAACTCAGGACACACACACACACACACACACACACACACGCACATGCACACGCACACACACACGCACACGATTATTTTGAGTGAAGATACAGAAATTATTTTAATATGTTATTTTCAAGAAGTTGTGCAAGGGAGTAATAAAAAAAAAGGAGCACAGGAAAACAGTAAGTCTAATCATGTAAATGCCATTAAAAATAACAGTAAATTAACAGACAAGAATATACTATTTTGGCTAGTTCAGTGGTGATACTATAAATTCTCAAATCATCTTTTGTAAATATTAACCAACACAACTCAACTGCTACCAGACCCATCTATTCTTCTGCTCCTTCCCTATATTCACTCATGACTATTTATATAACATACGTATGGTCTTTCAAGCCAGGATCATGGCACAAACTTCCAGAAAGAAAATACGTTTAGAATGTGGGAAAACTATAAACACACTCCACTGGATTGTTCTAATGCATCTCTATATCTATCTATCTATCCATCCATCCATCCATCCATCAATGAATGCAGTATAGGGAGATCAAACCTATGGACTTGGACATAAAAACCAAATGTTCTACCATTGAGCTATTTTCTCAGCTCTACCTTTATTTATTCACTTCATATGTTCAACACTCAGCACCCATCTACTATGTACTATGGATAGTGCCATGCTCTGGAAATGAAGAGATATAACTTAGCCACTGTCCTCAGGAAGCATTCAATGAAAATGGACATAAGATAGAATAAATCATATATCAGATAAAAATGTCCCATTTTTTGGTCCAAAATCCATTTGTTTAGGCCTTTGTTATATGTTGAAAATATTATGGTAAATCACAAATATTTGTCTGCCTTGGTTTTATAGTGCTTTGTGATTTACCACAATATTTTCATATGAATAAAATATATATGTAAAATGTAAATATAAAGCATATAAATTTCAAAAGCATATAACTTCTTCTTTTACTTTTTTCCCCTAGTAATGGAATCTGAACTCAGGATTAGGCAGATACTCACTCTACTACGTGTACCACGCCTACAAACCAGAAACTTCTTTTGTTACTGACAACAGAAGGAAGGCTATATTGTCAGTACTCCTCAATGGTAAATACAAGTTACAAAAAGTTTTAATGGATGATCTGTAGAACATTATCTGTAGAACATATATACAAGTCTTTTTAGTAACAAGCCCTCTTTAAAAACAAACAAATAAATAAACAACTATGCTGGGTGCCAGTGGCTCACACCTGCAATCCTAGATACCCAGGAAGCTAAGATCTGAAGATCATGGTGCAGAGCCAGCCTGAGCAGGAAAGACCATGAGACTCATCTTCAATTAACTACCAGAAAACCGGAAGTGGCACTGTGGCTCAAGTGGTAGAGTGCTTGCCTTGAGCTGAGGAGCTCAGGGACAGAGCCCAGGCCCAGATCTGGTTCAAGCCCCATGACCAAAGGGGAAAAAAATAAGAAAAAGCAATACTCATTTCTATGCATCTACTCTACAAACTGACTGTTCACTGCAGAAACATGTTTCTTCTTTTTTGCTCATTTCCAAAGTCTGAGTGTTTCATTCCATTTTCATGTCCACACACACACACACACACACACACACACACACACACACACACGCTGTAATAACAGCTTTTCCTAGTACTATAGTTATGTAATTTGCTTTGACCAACAGAAAAATAGCCAACACAATATAGGCACAGCTTTAAATATGCTTGACCTTCAAACCTGCCCCTAGACACATGGGCAAATCAGTCTGACCCCCTCAGCTGAAATCTAGCCAATCCTAAACTGGTGAAAGAAGTCATGACAGGTTTTCTAGGAGCATCTGAGCTGCTGCTCAAGGTGAGAGAATTCCCACTGTGTCTACCTGCTGACTCCCTAAACTGTGAAAAATAACATTTATTGCTGGTAAACACTAAAGTTTTGTAGCAATCTGTTACATAAACAAATGCACTCATACATTAACAAAAATTACTAAGGGTCTAAGCTGCTTATCACAAATAATGGCTGATATTTGCTATGTTGAAGTTTCTCATTGTGTTTGTAATTTTAGAGCTCAACCTCATGAAAATTTATTTAGGAATTCTGTGTAGCCTGAGTTGAGAAAGTAGCATATCTACCAGGCCAACCCACAACTATTTTTTTTTTTTGAGTAGTTAAAAACTTTGGTAGCTGGGCGCTGGTGGCTCACGCCTGTAATCCTAGCTACTCAGGAGGCTGAGATCTGAGGATCATGGTTCAAAGCCAGCCCGGGCAGGAGATACCGTGAGACTCCTATCTCCAATAAACCACCAGAAAACCGGAAGTAGCGCTGTAGCTCAAGTGGTAGAGCGCTCACCTTGAGCTGAAGGACAGCGCCCAGGCCCAGAGTTCAAGCCCCATGACCGACCAAAAAAAAAAAAAACTTTGGTAATCTTTTTTCTATGTAATTTTTATTTTTTATTTGATTTTATTGTAAAGACGCTGTACAGAGGGCTTACACTTACATGAGTAATCAGCACAATTTTGTCAATATGATTACCCATGCTTTTGTTTTTCTCCCACTAAACTTTCCCTCCAGCACTTCTCCTTCCCTCCCCTGAAGTTATAGAGTTCATTTCCAACATAGTGCCTTGTGAGTCTCATTGTTGCAATGGGTCATCCTTTGTCCTTGTTTCAGCATTTTGTTATTCACCTTCCTTTCCCCAAATCAGATCAATATATATACAAGATTCAGGATACCAGAATCAAAGACAGTGATTGCCAGGGATAAACCAATGGAAAAAGACCACTTTTTATGTCAGTTTCTTGACTTGAGGCTTCCTAGTTTAAAAAAAAGTATAATTTCAAACTACAAACCAATGTGAATTCAGGTGCAATGCTACAAATTAACAAAGAGAATTTCTCTTTACGTCTGTTTGGACCAGGAAAGACACAGCTACTTTGGATATTTTATTATTAGATCCTTCCTTGGCCTTTTAAATCTCTAGGTTACATATTTGTATGGTGAAGGAATCTCAATTCCAGTTCTCTGCTTGCAGAGATCCCAACACCAGATCCCCTATTCTGCTTTGACATTAAAATCAAAACCCAGGGCCTGGGAAGTTGGCTCAATGGTAGAGTGCTTGCCTCGCATGCATGAGGCCCTGGGTTCGATTCCTCAGCACCACATAAGCAGAGAAAGCCAGAAGTGGCACTTTGGCTCAAGTGGTAGGGCATAGCCTTGAGCTGAAGAGCACCTAGGCCCAGAGTTCAGGCCCCAGGATCCATATAAATAAATAAATAAATAAAAATTAAACAACAAAAAACCCTATGGTTATCCAGATCAGCAATTTACTACCCATACAACTCCAACACAAGAATGAACAGTATCCTTTTTGACTATATACAGAAAAGAGATCCAGGCACGGGTGGCTCATGCTTGTAATCCTACCTACCCAGGAGGCTGAGATGTGAGGGTCATGGTTTGAAGCCAGACCGGACAGTACGGTCCATGAGACTCCTCTCCAACCACCAGAAAACCAGAAACAGTGCTGTACTTCAAATTGGTAGAGTGCTAACCTCCAGCGAAAGGACTCAGGAATAGCACCTAGACCTTGAGTTCAAGCCCTAAGAGTACCTATCCCTATTTGATATTTCTAGTGTTGGGTGGGTCTCTCCAACCTCATACTTATCAATATTGTACTTTAAAATAGAAGTAAACTTAATTAGAAAATTAAGGCTGGGCACTGGTAACCCATGCCTAAAATCCTAGCTACTCAGGAGACAGAGATCTGAGGCTCACGGTTTGAAGCCAGTACAGGCAGTGAAGTCCGAGAGACTTGTATCTCCAATAAACTGCACAGAAAAAGCCAGAAGCAGCACTGTGGCTCAAGTGGTAGAACAATAGCCTTGAACAAAAAAAGCTCAAGGACAGTGCCCAGGCCCTGAATTCAAGCCCCAGGACTGGCAGAAAAAAAAAAGAAATATTAAAATGACAAAGCCCAATCAAAGAGTATACTTAAAAATCACAGAATATGGGAACAATGGAAAGTATTATGTTTTTCATTTTCCCCCAATCCCTTGGGTAGCATGTAATGAAAGTTAATAGCTTATTAATAGTCTTGGGCAATTCAATTCTTACTTTATCCAAGTCATAAGCTCCACTGTATCTGGGTCATAGAATTCCTGTAGTTCCGTCAATTCTGTCATTAATCTGGGAAAAAACTGAAATGCACAACAAAATACCCAAAGGATATGTAGGTAAGTAACTGTAAAGTTTAAAACTGTTCAGGTGCTCTAAAAACTAACAAAAGACAAATGAAATTACAACACTATTCTCATTGACTTGAATGTCATGAGTCTCTTTATCCCTTCAGTGATCTACTCATTATTCTCAATTCAAATCATCTATATTACAATAAAATTCACTGCCTAGAATCAGTAAATAATTTTATCACTAGCAACCAATTAAGCATTATATCTTCCACATACACATGTTAAATACATTTCAGATCAGGTAAGTTTTAGGTTTATAGCAATTAGTTTTAGGCTACATTATTGCAAGCCAAAGAATTTATATCATTAAGACTTACTAACACTTTGGAGTAACCAAAATATTTTAAAATATTAAGATGTTTTTACACAGCCATTTCCTTTATCAATTATAAGTTGAATTAACAATGGCATTCAACTACTGATGCATCAGATGGTACGCTAAAACTGTTTGGCACTGCCATCATGTTCTCTCTTTTTTTTAAATGAAGCATTGCTAAGAAAGACTTACTTGGTTAAAATAACGTTTTAATAACTTTCCTATCCTCATATGTAAATTTATCATTACATGATAGCTAGTGTTTTTCAGTAATATAAAAACTTGGTTTTCTTACCTCTTTCCATAAATTGAGACCAATTATAGTAGGTACAACCATGCTCAGAAAAAGAGCCTAAAGCATTAAAGAAAAAAACGAGGACAAGTTATTTTAGAGTATATTTTAGAGGACTGACTCTATGAACAACTGAAGATCTTCATGGCATCTAGTTCATCAAATGAAGTGATAGAGTTATGTGTTTCAAATATAATTCTGGTTTCCGGGTTTCAGCAGAGGTTCACTGGGCTGGGAAGGTGGCTCGGAGGTAGAGTGCTTGCCTTACATGCATGAGGCCTTGGGTTCAATTCCTCAACACCACATAAGCAGAAAAAGCCGGAAGGGGTGCTATGGCTCAAGTGGTAGAGCACTAGCCTTGAGCTGAAGAGCTGAGGGACAACACCCAGGCCCAGAGTTCAGGCCCCATGACTGACCAAAAAAAAAAGCCCGGTGCCGGTGGCTTATGCCTGTAATCCTAGCTACTCAGGAGGTTGAGATCTGAGGATCGTGGTTCAAAGCCAGCCCGGGCAGGAAAGTCCATGAGACTCTTATCTCCAATAAACCACCAGAAAACCGCAAGTGGCACTGTAGCTCAAGTGGTAGAGCGCTAGCCTTGAGCTGAAGAGCTGAGGGACAGTGCTCAGGCCCAGAGTTCAAACCCCACTACTGACAATAATAATAGTAATAATAATTCTGGAGGGCACCGGGTACTGGTGGCTCACACCTGTAATCCTAGCTACTCAGGAAGCTGAGATCTGAGGATCACGGTTCAAAGCCAGCCTGGGCAGGAAACTCCGTGAGACTCTCATCTCCAAATAACCAACAGAAAACCAGAAATGGCACTGTGGTTCAAGTGGTAGAGCACTTGCTTTGAGCTGAAGAACTGAGGGACAGCACTCGGGCCCAAGCTCAAGCCCCACGACTGACAAAAATAAATAAATAAATAATAATTCTGGAGGAGTGACTCAAATGCCCTGAGTTGAAACATCCCTGTATTGACAAACTCACTCTCTCTCTCTCTCTCAACATATGAAGCAGCAAGTAGAGGGAAACTAACACATTTATTATATAAATACAAAGCTGAGGCTAGTAATGTGGCTCAGTGGTAGAAGCCCTAGGTTCAATTCTTCAGTACCACATAAACAGAAAAATCTGGAAGTGCCACTGTGGCTCAAGTGGTAGAGTGTTTGCCTTGAGCACAGAGAGGCTAAAGGATAGAGCCTAGGCCCTGAGTCGAAGCCCTAGAACCAGCAAAAATTAAATAAATACAAGGCTGACCATTAAAAAGGTAAATACTAGTTGGGCACCAGTGGCTCATGCCTATAATCCTAGCTACTCAGGAGGCTGAGATATGAGGATTGCATGTCCAATTAACCACCAGAAAAATGGAAGTGGGGCTGTGGCTCAAAGTGGTAGAGCACTAGGTTTAAGCAAAAGAACTCAGGGACAGGGGGCTGGGAAGGTGGCTCAGTGGTAGAGCACTTGACTTGCATGCATGAGGCTCTGGGCTCAATTCCTCAGCACCACATAAGCAAAAAGAAAAATGCCGGAAGTGGCGATGAGGCTCAAGTGGTAGAGCACTGGCCTTGAGCTGAAGAGCTGAGGGACAGAGCCCAGGCCCAGAGTTCAGGTCCCACGAGCGGACCCCCCCCCCAAAAAAAAAAAACTCAGGGACAGTGTCCAGGTCCTGAGTTCAAGCCCAATAACCAAAACAAACAAACAAACAAAAAACGAAGGCATGGCTCAAGTGGTAGAAGGTAAAAAGAACAAGTGTGTGATCTTGAGTTTAAGCCGCAGTATGGTCTAAAAAAAATGAAACAATTAAAATTAATTTCTACCAAACTCATACTTATTTACATTTTTACTTTTTTCTTTTTTTTTATTGGTCAGTCGTGGGGCTTGAACTCTGGGCTTGGGCGCTGTCCCTGTGCTTTTCAGCTCAAGGCGAGCGCTCTACTGCTTGAGCCACAGCGCCACTTCTGGTTTTTGGTTTTCTAGTGGTTTATTGGAAATAAGAGTCTCATGGACTTTCCTGCCCGGGCTGGCTTTGAACAGCGATCCTCAGATCTCAGCCTCCTGAGTAGCTAGGATTACAGGCGTGAGCCACCGGCACCTGGCTCATTTTTATTATTTTAATTAGATTAACTGACTTATTTATCGTGGCAGTAGTAGTGGTTTCAACCCAAGGCATCAGGCCTGATTTCACTGGTTATTTTTAGGACCGAGTCTTGGGACTGTGCCTAAGTATGACCAACATACTTTTAGGCTTCCTGTCAATAGTGGGAATACAGATACATGCCACCACATTCAGCTTCTCTTCCATGGAGATAGAGTCCTGCACACTTTTCTGATTGGGCTAATCTGGAATTTTCAGCCTCGCGAGTAGTTAGGAAGACAGTTATGAGCCACCACAATTACGTACCTTTCATGCTTTTATTTGTATCAATTGAAATCCTTTAATTATAAATCCAAAATTATTTGTTGTTTATAAAAGGATCTCTTTTTCTATCTGTAAGTCATTATGTATTTTTTCACTCTATTTCAGTAGTATTCAGTATAGTTCCTATTTATTTGCATTTTATATTATATTGAATAAACACAAATAACAGCTCACCAACAATACTGGATGTATACTTCTTAACCGAAGCCACTTGAAAACTGTCATCCAAAGTTCAGGGGAACATACACCAAATGCTGCTAGCATACACACATAAGGAGTCCAAATATATTTTAAGCTGGAAAACAGAATAATCGTGTATCACATATCCCATGGACCTCATGTTTCTGATTCCTCTCTACTGAATTAAACTCCCTACAAAAATACCAAAACGTAAAGGAAGAATGAAAGAAGCTTATTTAGCCTCAAATTTTCAGCAACAGATTGCTATCTAGTGATTAAATAATCAGTAAGACATATGAGTTAAAAATTGAGGATGGAGTTAAAACATTTATATTGAAGAGGGTGTAACAAAACTGTACTCAGCTTTTTTTTTTTTTTGTCGGTCGTGGGGCTTGAACTCTGGGCCTGGGCGCTGTCCTTCAGCTCTTCAGCTCAAGGCGAGCACTCTACCACTTGAGCTACAGCGCCACTTCCGGTTTTCTGGTGGTTTATTGGAGATAGGAGTCTCAAGGTCTCTCCTGCCTGGGCTGGCTTTGAACCTCGATCCTCAGATCTCAGCCTACTGAGTAGCTAGGATTACAGGCATGAGCCACCAGCGCGCGGCTGTACTCAGCTTTTTCAGAAAACAATTTGGCAGAACATAAAAAACTTTTAAATCCTCTTAGATAGGAACACCATTTCTAGCAATCTGGGCTAACATATATAGCCTGGATTATATACATACACATATATACACCTATATGTATGTATATATATACACATACATATGTATACATGTGTACATTATAATTCCTAATATGTATTTAATTACTATACACACAACTTAAGTTTGTTTGTTTTTTTTGAGGGGTCCGGTTGTGGGGCCTGAACTCTGGGCCTGGGTGCTGTCCCTCAGCTCTTCAGCTCAAGGTTAGCACTCTTACCACTTGAGCCACAGCGCCACTTCCGGCTTTTTTTCTTCTTTTTGCTTATGTGGTGCTAAGGAATCGAACCCAGGGCCTCATGCATGCAAGGCAAGCGCTCTACCACTGAGCCATCTTCCCAGCCCACAACTTAAGGTTTTAAATGGAATATGTTTTTACTTTAGTTTTGTTTTTGTTTTGGGGATTCTTCTGTGCAAGTACTAGGGCTACAACTCAAGGCCTGAATGCAGCCCTTGAGCTTTTTTGCTTAAGACTAGCACTCTACCCTTTAAGTCACAGCTCTACTTCCATCTTTTTGGTGGTTAACTGAAGATAAAAGTCCCATGGACTTTCCTGTACACACTGGCTTCAAACAACAATCCTCAGATTTTAGCTTCCTGCATAGCTAGGATTATAGGCATGATCCACCAGTGCCCAGCCTGGACAGGTCTTAAATGTGCATGATCTTTCAGCATCAGCCTAAGTACTGGCATTACAGGTGATCACCACCAAAAATTGCTAATTGGACTCTGAAGTTAAAAAAAAAAAAAGAAAATCTATGATAAGTGACGTGCTAGTAGCTCACATCTGTAATCCTAGCTATTCAGATGGCTGAGATTCGGGGAATCAGGTTCACCCCGCTTAGACAAGAAAGTCGTATCTCAAATTAGCCATCAGAAAATGAGAAGTGAAGCTGTGGCTCAAAATGATAGAAAGCTAGCCTTGAGCAAAAGATCTCAGGGATAGCCACCCAGGCCCTGAGTTCAAACCCCATGATGACCAAAAGAATAAAAAGAAGAAAATATACTCATTACCTGATTTATGTGACTGTAACCTGCTGTATATCACCTTTATAATAACAATAAGAAATAAAAAGAAATTAAAAAAAATTAAAAGTAGCACAAAAAGGAGCTAGAGGAATGGCTCAATAGTACAGTACCTACTCTATGAAGAATGGGCCCTGCGGGACGCAAGTGGTTCACACTTATAATCCTAGCTACTCAGGAGGCTGAGATCTGAGGACTGCAGTTCAAAGCCAGCCTGGGCAGGAAAGGCTGTTGGACTCTCATCTCCAATAAACCACCAGAAAACCAGAAGTGGTGCTGTGGCTCGAGTGGTAAAGTGCTAGCCTTGGGCTGAAGAGCTGAGGGACAGCGCCCAGCCCAGAGTTCAAGCCCCATGACTGACAAAACAAAACAAAAAGGGAGCCCTGAGTTCAAAACTCCAGTACCACCAATAAAAGGGAAAATCTTTGCAAAAACAAACATCAAATAAAGTACACTTACCCTTCTATAACCATTGCAAGAGAACCCAATAAAATAGTGTGGATTACATGATAAATTATTTCTGGTCTTTCTCCAATTCGCCCATCTTCAAGAGTAACTGTTTCTTTGATAGACATGCCACTATAAAAAAGAAATGTATTTTTAAAGTTTAAAAAAAAAAGCCATTTTGTTCAGCATCTTTGAGGGCCATCCCTGAAAATTTAAATTTTTTTGTTTTGTTTTTGTGCTGGCCCTGGAGCTTGAAATTGGGCACTGTCACTGAGCTTTCTGTACTCTATCACTTGAGTCAAACTCTACTTTGGGCTTTTTTGGTGGTTAATTGGAAATAAGAATATCACAGATTTGCTGCCCAAGTTGGCTTTCAACTGCAATCCTCAGATCTCAGCCTCTTAAGTAGCTAAGATTTTTTTTAATTTAATTTTATTTTATTTAAGTAGCTAAGATTACAGGCATGAGCTGCCAGTACCCAGCTAATATTGTTCATAAAAAAGTGAAATGGGCCGGGTGCCAGTGGCTCATGCCTGTAATCCTAGCTACTCAGGAAGCTGAGATCTGAGGATCGAGGTTCAAAGCCAGCCTGGGCAGGAAAGTCAGAGAAACTTTTTTTTTTTTTTTTGGCTCCGGTTGTGGGGCCTGAACTCTGGGCCTGGGCGCTGTCCCTCAGCTCATCAGCTCAAGGCTAGCGCTCTACCACTTGAGCCACAGCACCACTTCCAGCTTTTTTTTCTTTTTGCTTATTTGGTGCTGAGGAATCAAACCCAGGGCCTCATGCATGCAAGGCAAGCGCTCTACCACTGAGCCACCTTCCCAGCCCCCGAGAAACTCTTTTTTTTTTTTTTTGGTCGGTCGTGGGGCTTGAACTCTGGGCTTGGGCGCTGTCCCTCAGCTCTTCAGCTCAAGGCAAGCGCTCTACCACTTGAGCTACA
>NW_012267233.1:15267514-15270014 GCF_000151885.1 Dipodomys ordii
GATTCCTCAGCACCACATAAGCAAAAAGAAAAAAGCCGGAAGTGGCGTTGTGGCTCAAGTGGTAGAGTGCTAGCCTTGAGCTGAAGGACAGCCCCAGGCCCAGAGTTCAGGCCCCACGACTGGACCCCCCCCAAAAAAAGAGACAAATCCTTCCTCCTTTGTTTCCTCACTTATTTTATCACAAAACAAAGGTGACTAACACCCAGTAACATAATCATCTCTAAAGCCCAATATAGTTTGAAATTTTGGGTTGTTTTCTCTTCTTCCTCCTTTTCTCTCTCCGTTTCCTTTCTTTGTATGAGGTATCAAACCCAGGACCTCATGCATGTCAGGCAAGGGTTTATTTTTATTTATTTATTTAGTCCAGTCCTGGGGCTTGAACTCCTGAGGGCCCTGAGCTTCTTTTGCTCAAGGCTAGCACTACTTCTGGTTTTTTCTATGTAAATGGTACTGGGGAATGGAACCCAGGGCTTTGTGCATGCTAGGCAAGCACTATACCACTAAGCCACATTGCCAGCCCTCAGGCAAGAGTTTATATCACTAAGCTCTTAACTTGTGTTTTTAACTTTAAAAAAATTCAGCTGACCCACCTCTATCTATAGTGTCCAGTTATGGGAGCTATTGACTACAAGTGATACTAAACATTTGGAAGTGAGAGTTAGTTTAATACACTTACGATTTCAAAGAATTTTTCTTTTTCCATCAGTCATGGGCACAGGGCTTGAACTCAGAACCTGGACACTGTCCCTTGAGCTTTATTTTCCCTCCCCTCATGGCTAGTACTCTACGATTTTTTTTTTTTTGGGTCCGGTCGTGGGGCCTGAACTCTGGACCTGGGCGCTGTCCCTCAACTCTTCAGCTCAAGGTTAGCACTCTACCACTTGAGTCACAGCGCAACTTCCGGCTTTTTTCTTTTTGCTTATATGGTGCTGAGGAATCAAACCCAGGGCCTCATGCATGCAAGGCAAGTGCTCTACCACTGAGCCACCTTCCCAGCCCTTGCTCTACCATTTTGAGCCACAGCTCCACTTCTATTTTTTTGGTAGTTAATTTGAGTTAAGAGTCTCACAGAATTTTTTTTTAACTGGATTTTTTTGGGGGGGAGTCCGGTCATGAGGCCTGAATTCTGGGTGCTGTCCCTCAGCTCTTCATCTCAAGGCTAGCTTGAGCCACAGTGCCACTTCTGGCTTTTTTCCCTTTGCTTATGTGGTGCTGAGGAATCGAACCCAGGGCCTCAGGCATGCAAGGCAAGCGCTCTACCACTGAGCCACCGTCCCAGCCCACACAGAACTTCTTATCCAGGCTGGTTTTGAAATGCGATCCTAAGATCTCAGAGCCTCCTAACTAGCTAAGAATTTAGGCGTGAGCCACCAGTGCCCTGACAAAGAATTTTTTAAAAAGCAGAATATCTCATTATCTCAATTTCTATAGCATTATATGTTAAAATATTTTTGTATACTGGGATTAATTTAAAACTATTATTCAAATTAATTTCACGTGTTTCTTTTTTCCTTTATTTAATTGTGGTGATCCTAGAGCTAGAACTCAAGGCCTGTGTGCTGTCCCTGGGCTTTTGTTGCTCAAGGCTAGTGGTCTACCATTGAGCCCGAGTTCCACTTTTGGCTTTTTGGAGATAAAGAATCCCAGTGCCCAGATTTTTTTTTTAAACTATTTTTTCAGATTTTTTTCAAACTCACTATCCTCCTATTTTTGCTTTTCAAGTGCTAAGATTACAAGTGCGCATCATCATGCCTTACTATTTACTTTTTTAAATGTAACTACTAGAAAATTACAGATATATACAAGGTTCACATTATACTGTTACTGATTAATTCTAATCTATATTAAAGAAATATAATCTTTATAATGGTACTAGGAATTAAACTTAGGTACACAGTGACTTAATGTACCCTATATCTTAGTATACTATAAACATCTTATTTACTATTATATATTACAACATGAAAGTCTATCCAAAGCATCTTCAATTCCCTATCATTCCACAACAAATGAGAAAAAAAAATTCTAAGTATACTAGAATGGAGAAATGCATTGCTAAGTATGGTATTGTATTTCTTGAAACAAAACAAAAATCAACAAAAATAAAATATTATTTATTTATATAATATTTACATTAATTACATTAATATTGTGGCAATATGGAATGAAAACTCAAGATCTTGCAATTGGTAGGCAAGTGCTGTACCACTTGAGTAATGGCCTCAATCTTCAAGTAGTTTTTTTTTTGTTGTTGGTCGTGGGTCTTGAACTCTGGGCCTAGGCACTGTTCCTGAGCTCTTCAGCTCCAGGTGAGTGCTCTACCACTTGAGCCACAGCGCCACTTCCAGTTTTCTGGTGGTAAATTGGAGATAAGAGTCTCTTGGACTTTCTTACCTAGGCTGCCTTTGAACTGCGATCCTCAGATCTCAGCCTCCTGAGTATCTAGGGTTACAGGCATGATCCACTGGTACCCAGCAATTTTTTTAATTTTAAAAAAGTT
>NW_012267233.1:15275014-15299242 GCF_000151885.1 Dipodomys ordii
AAATTATCCTAATTTGCTAATGACATGAGTCTGTACTTAATAGATTCTAGACTCCATCAAAATACTTCTAGAATTGGGCTGGGAAGGTAGCTCAGTGGTAGAGAGCTTGCCTTGCATGCATGAGGCCCTGGGTTTGATTCTGCAGCATCACATAAGCAGAAAAAACCAGAAGTGGCACTGTGGCTCAAGTGGTAGAGCACTAGCCATGAGCTGAAGAGCTGAGGGACAGCACCCAGGCCCAGAGTTCAAGCCCCACAATTGGAAAAAACAAAACAAAAATAAAAAAAAAAAACACTTCTAGAATTGATAAATACCTTTGGAACAGTAAGGTATGAAATCAATACCCCAAAGTATCAGTAGCTTTTCTATGTATCAACAATAAACAGGCTAAAAAATCAGGAAAACAATTGCATTTACAATAGCTTCCAAACCAATAAAATACCTAACACTTAGGTTATATGTAGGTGTTAACCTAACCAAGGAAGTAAAACACCTCTATCAAATCCTTGATGAAAAAATTGAAGACATCAAAAGGTGGAAAGATACCTATGGTAATGGTTTGGCAGAATTAATACTGTAAAACTGGTCAAATACCAAAAGCAATGTACAAATTCATCACATAAAATCCATTATCATTCCTCACAGAACCACAAATATCGATACAGAAGCTTATATGGAATCAAAGAGACCCTGAATACCAAAGCAATCTAAGTATAGTCACACAATGGAATCATTCATCTAATGTTGGGTACTCCCACTGAGTAATCAATCAGTAAACATACATATATACACACAGAAACAAACACATAGAAATATTACATAGCCATAAAAAACAAAATTATGGCTGGGCACTGATGGCTCATGCCTACAATCCTAGCTATTCAGGAGGCTGCTTGGGCAGGAAAATCCATGAGACTCTTATCTCCAATAAACTAGTCAAAAAATTACTCAAAAAGTAGCACTGTAGCTCAAATGGTACATCACTAACCTTGAGCAAAAGAAGCTCAAGGACAGAGCCGAGGCCCAGAGTTTAAACTCCAGGACCAGCAAAAAATAAGATAAAATGTTATCTATAGAAAAATAGATGCAATTGGAAGTTATAATATTCAATAAGTTCAGAAAAAATATATACATAAAGAAGCTGGTGGCTGGTAGCTCACGCCTGTAATCCTAGCTACTCAGGAGGCTGAGATCTGAGGATCATGGTTCAAAGCCAGCCTGGGCAGGAAAGTCCGTAAGACTCTCCAATAAACCACCAGAAAACTGGAAGTGGTGCTGTGGCTCAAGTGGTAGAGTGCTAGCCTTGAGCTGAAGAGCTAAGGGACAGCGCTCAGGCCCAGAGTTCAAGCCCTGCGGCCGACAAAAAAAAAAAAAAGAAAGAAAGAAAGAAAAAGGAAAGAAAAAGAAAAATGCCAGGTGCAGGTGGCTCATGCCTGTAATCCTAGCTACTCAGGAGGCTGAGATCTGATTATCACAGTATGAGGCCAGCCTGGGCACAAAAAAAGGCCGTGAGACTCTTCAATCAACCACCAAAAAGATGGAAATGGACCTGTGTGGCTCAAGTGTAGAATACTAGCCTTGAGCAAAAGAGCTCAAGAACAATGCCCAGGTCCTGAGTTCAAGCCCTAAGACTGGCACAAAAATAAATAAGTAAAACAAATCAAAAAAGAAAAAGAAAAACACAATACATGGAACTTAGACTAAAATACATACGTATTCATAAACATATTCTTATCTAATTACATATGCATATTTAACGTGTATACACATATCCACACATTTATCAGGATCCATAACATGCATAACTGTAATTGCTTGCATGGGTTAAACCGTGAACATGAATTATCTTTTTTTTTTTGGTCGGTCGTGGGGCTTGAACTCTGGGCCTGGGCGCTGTCCCTCAGCTCTTCAGCTCAAGGAGAGTGCTCTACCACTTGAGCTACAGCGCCACTTCCAGTTTTCTGGTCGTTTATTGGAGATAGGACTCTCACGGTCTCTCCTGCCAGGGCTGGCTTTGAACCGCGATCCTCAGATCTCAGCCTCCTGAGTAGCTAGGATTACAGGCATGAGCCACCAGTGCCCGGCTACATGAATTATCTTAAGTGACTACTCGGGAGGAGGAGAAGGAGCGGGGAGACAGGGGTTGGGAATATGGCTTAGTGGTAGAGTACTTCTCTAACGTGCATGAAGCCCTGGATTTGATTCCTCAGTACCACATAAGCAGAAAAAGCTGGAAGTAGCTCAGTGGATCTGTGGCTCAAGTGGTAGAGTGCTAGCCTTTAGCAAAAGAAGCTCAGAGACACTGCCCAGGCCCTGAGTGAGGCCCCAGGACTAGCAAAATAAACAAATAAATAAAAATGCTCTAAAAAAGAGAAAGAAAGAAAAAGAAAGAGGGTGAGTAACTATAATACACAGCAAGTACATATGAAGGCAGTATAATGAAACTCAATGAAGTCTGTTGATCAACAAGGGTATGGAGTGGAAGGAAAATAGACGTGAGTGGTGGGACTAGCAGGAGGAAATTGGACTGGTGGGGAAGATAAAGGTGGTTGAATATTATAAAACCAGGAACCTGTTGGAGATGCTATTTGGGGGGAGGGGAGTGAGATTTGGATGGAGAGATGGATTATAACACCGTATAAACCTGTATAGAAATGTAACAATGAAATAAATTATACTATATAGACTTCATTACTTTACTATCTCATTATTCTCATTAATATTTAGCCTAACATATGAAATACATTATATACTCTACTATATGTGCTCTACTGTCTGAATCTCAGAGTTACTTACCTTCATTATAACATTTAGTGTCACTGTCAGAGTACACACTAGGTAAAAATTAATCACTTTCATCATTTTCGCTACACAAGTTCCTTTCTTTACATTCAGCTGTGGGGAAAAAAAATCATATGAACAAAGAAGATATAAAAAACTTTACAATTTACCAGTAAGTAACAAGAATGAAAAAATGCAGAGTTATTACCTGAAGGCACTTAGTAAGCATTAAGGCTGCTACTAAACTTAATAAAGGAGAAACAAGTAAAGCAGGATTCTCAAACTGTAGTAAATATCCCAGAAAGAGAGAAAATATATAGATTTTATATACTTCATGAACCTGTTGGAACAAAAATAAAATGAATAATAATAAAATGTATTTATTACATATCTCTTCATTAATTTGGTTTAAGATTTATTTTACTATAATTATACCAGAAATGCTTTACTGTAATTTGGACACAGTTACAAAATTTCCAATCTTTTTTTTTTTCCCTGATCCTGGTTTGAACTCAGCTTGGGCTCTGTCCCTGAGCTTCTCTGGCTCAAGGATCATGCTCTACCAGTTGGGCCACTGCACCCCTTCTGGCTTTTTCTGAGTCTCAGGGACTTTCCTATCTGGCCTGGCTTCTAACTGCAATCCTCATATCTCAACCTCCTGAGTAGCAAGGATTATAGGTGTGAGCCACCAGCATATGGTCCAATCCGTATTTTTAATGTTACGGTTTATAATGAATTTATTATTTATTTCTTAGAACTCTCTCAAACTAAAGAGCTTTAAAACCATGAGTGTTGAAATCAACTGGAAGAACCACCTTTAATGCTACTCTCTGACTTAATGTCACTTGGCTTTCCCTCTAAGTAAGTCATCTATGGTACCTCAAGTTGTGTAAGTTAAAATTATAACCTTAAAAAGTACTCAAAACTTATATAGCTGGGCACCAATGGCTCACGCCTGTAATCCTAGCTACTCAGGAGGCTGAGATCTGAGGACTGCGTTCAAAGCCAGCTGGGCAGGAAACTCCGTGAGACTCTTATCTCCAATAAACCACTAGAAAACCAGAAGTAGCGCTGTAGCTCAAGCAGTAGAAAGCTTGCCTTGAGTTAAAGAGCTCAAGGACAGTACCCACGCCCAGAGTTCAAGCCCCACGACTGACCCCCCCCAAAAAAAACTTATATAGTAAAAAGTTTACTACCATAAAATATACCATCAAAGAAAAGTATTTTTGCTTTTTGCTTCCATAACAGTGAGCACAGAAAATTAGATTTGCCAGGCACTGATGGCTCACACCTGTAATCCTAGCTATTCAGGAAGCTAAGATGTAAGGATTGCGGTTTGAAACCAGCCTGGGCAAGAAAGTCTATGAAACTCTTATCTACAATTAATGACAAAAAACTGGAAGTAGAGCTATGGCTCAAGTATAAAGCACTAGTTTTGAGCAAAAACACCCAAGGACAGCACCCAAACCCTAAGGTCAAGCCCAAGTACCAGCATTAATAAAAAAAAGATTCTCAAGAAAAAAGAGGCAAAAAAAGTAAAAAGGAAGTTGATACAATCACAATGAAAACTATTGTTTTGTATAATTCCAATTAAAAAAGAAAGTTAAACACAATGTCCTTACTGTAAGACCTTGCAGGAGGTTATATCTTAGTGGTGTTTTTTTCTAAAACTGAGTACTTTAATGTATTATAAAGTTAATCGATTTTAAAAAGGCAAAATTAAGACAAAAGAGCATTAGATAGGAAAAAAGAAAGACAGAGTGTTAATTTTTTTTTTTTTTTGTCGGTCGTGGGGCTTGTACTCTGGGCTTGGGTGCTGTCCCTCAGCTCTTCAGCTCAAGGCGAGCACTCTACCACTTGAGCTACAGCGCCACTTCCGGTTTTCTGGTGGTTTATTGGAGATAGGAGTCTCAAGGTCTCTCCTGCCCGGGCTGGCTTTGAACCGCGATTCTCAGATCTCAGCCTCCTGAGTAGCTAGGATTACAGGCATGAGCCACCAGCGCCCGGCTCAGAGTGTTAACTTTTTAATCGCTTTAATAACCTCTGATCATATAAAATAATCTTGATCAAAATGAACTCCAAGAAATGGAAAAAAAAGTTTTATTTTCTTAAAAAAAAGAGGGACTAGGAAGGTAACTCAGTGGTAGAATGCTTGCCTTGCATGCATGAGGCCCTGGGTTTGATTCCTCAGCACCACAAAAGCAGAAAAAGCCAGAAGTGGTGCTATGGCTCGAGTAGTAAAATGCTAGCCTTGAGCTGAAGAGCTGAGGGACAGAACCCAGGCCCAGAGTTCAGGCCCCACAACCAAAAAAAAAAATTACATGAGCACTGTGGCTCATGCCTGAAATCCTAGCTACTCAGGAGGCTGAGATCTAAGGATCATGGTTCAAAGCCAGCCTGGGCTTGAGAAAGTCTGTGAGACTCTTATCTCCAATAAACCACTAGAAAACCAGAAGTGGTGCTGTGTGACTCAAGTGGTAGAGCGCTAGCCTTGGTCTGAAGAGCTCAGGGACAGTCTATTAAAAATAAAAGTCTATTAAAATAAAAAAGTCTATTAAAAATAAAAGCCAGGATGGTAGGTATCTATAGGTGGTGTCAAGGTGTAGACTGAAGTAATAAAATAATAACTGACAGTACTGGAGTCTTTAAAGTGTTGGTAATGTTCTGTTCTTGATTAAACACTGGTTCTATACAGATGTATGCCAGTTTTTGAGCCAGAAACACAATGATCTATAAACTCATACTTTTACTTCTTCTACTTTCTACCCTGTAATATTCTAGGGTTAGGACTTGGCAGTCGATGTTTTGACTTTTTCACTTGATGCTATAGGAAATGTGTAAGGCTAGAAGGAGAAGGGCCTTGTGACTTCCTCTTAGTTATGTGTAAGGCTAGAAGGAGAAGGGCCTTGTGACTTCCTCTTAGTTATGTCCTTTCAGCTCCATGTGTGGGGCCCTCCTTAAGTTTTGAAGTTTTAATAATTCCTTATTTTTCACAATGCTCCCTTGGCACTATTCTGTGGTTGCCACCTTCAGGTCCATATTAACACTACCCTTTCAAATAATCCATTAATAAGTTAATGGCTTTATACTTGATTAATAATTTTTTTTGCATGGACATTATGGCCTTAAGGTGGTGAGGATTAAACCTGGGCTCTTGAGTATACTGAGTATCTACAACTGCATTATCCACCCTCTGCTTAGTTGTTTTTTTTTCTGGATATTAAACCCAGGACATTGCATACTCTTTTTTTTTTTTTGAGGGGGGGTCCGATCGTGGGGTCTGAATGCTGGGCCTGGGTGCTGTCCCTCAGCTCTTCAGCTCAAGGCTAGTGCGCTACCACGTGAGCCATAGCACCACTTCCGTTGTTTTTTTTTTTCTGCTTATGTGGTGCTGAGGAATCGAACCTAGGGCCTCATGCATGCAAGGCAAGTGCTCTACCACTGAGTCACTTTGTCAGCCCAACATTGCACACTCTTACAAGCACACTATCACTAAAGTACATTTCCAGACTTGGTTATTAGTACTTTATGTTAAACTCTTTGTTTTGTTTTTTTTTTGGTCGGTTGTGGGGCTTGAACTCTGGGCTTGGGCGCTGTTCCTGAGCTCTTCAGCTCAAGGCGAGCACTCTACCGCTTGAGCCACAGCGCCAGTTCCGCTTTTCTAGTGGTTTATTGGAGATAAGAATCTCACAGATTTTCCTGCCCGGGCTGGCTTTGAACCTCAATCCTCAGATCTAAGCCTCCGGAGTAGCTAGGATTACAGGGGTGAGCCACGGGCACCCAGCATATGTTAAACTCTTTCTGTTCTTAAATGTTAAATGTTCTTAAGTGTTTCTTAAATGTTGGTACTCATTAGGGTTCTGAACCAGCAAAATACAAGTGATTAAAAAAATAGTAGATTAAGATCCAACATTGTAAAAATGGTGTTTATTCTCAGGATTTAATTCATTACTTTAAAGCATCACAATACCTTGTCACTTTGTTCCACTGAAATTATATCCAGAAGAAACAGAGATATTGCTTGAAGAAACAAGAGATAGTGACTATATTCCCACATCATCATAAAGGTGTAAGTTGAAGCACTCATCAACAAGTAGCAAAACCTCTACAGAAAAAAAAAAACTATAAATATCAATGGCTTTCTTTTATTTTTAAAATTATTATTAAAATCTTAAGATTTTTAAACTTTATTCTGAGAATAAGAATTAAGTTTCTATTTCAGTTTGAACACTATTCAATTCTTCAAGACCACATAAACAGAAAAAGCTGGAAGTGGTGCTGTAGCTCAAGGGATGGAGTGCTAGCCTTGAGCAAAAGAAGCTCAGGGACAGTGCCTAGACACTGAGTTCAAGCCCCAGGACCAGCCAAAAAAATAAATAAAAAAATAAAAAACAAAAACCTGCAGCTGTTTTCCTCTGCTAAATATTAAAAAGAGCTCACTGTTCTTGCCTGAAATATACCTGGCTAAAATCAGTTCTGTCCTTCCAAGGTCATCTCCCAAATAACCCTTTAGTGAGTGAGTAGTCAAGTCTCTGACAAGTTCATTGTCACAAAATGTATTTCCAGAAAATCTCTCCTTCTGTGGGTTTACTTTTTTATTCCCATTCCCCCCACTGGGTGTAATGAGTATCCAGTGATCTTGTTCTGATAACAGTCAAAGAGAAAGATAATAAAGGTCAGGTCAAAGCTGGGCACTGGTGGCTCATGCCTATAATCCTAGCTACTAAGGAGGCTGAGATCTGAGAATCATGGTCCCAAGCCAACCCAGGCAGTCAGAAAGTCCATGAGACTCTTATCTCCAATTAATCACCAGAAAACCTGAAGTGGTGTTATAGCTTAAAGTAGTAGAGCAATAGCCTTGAGCAAAAGAGCTCAGACACAGCACCCAGGCCCGGAGTTCAAGCCCCGCAAATGATCAAAAAGAAAATAAAGGTCAAGAAAACTAAGAATTTTGTTCTGTAAAACTAAATCTTTCAATATGGAAAAAAAGCACTTTTTAAAATTTTGTTGTTGACTCTGTATTCTTTACCTTATATATAGTATACTCACGTGCACATTTGAGGGAGGGTGGGAGAGGGCACAGGATCAGAGGAAAGACGGTGAAAAGTGCACCAGTGGAAATCACTGGCTGCACTGGACAATGATGAACGTGAACTATGCAACTCATGGGTGAAGATGGGAGGGAGGGAATGGGAGAGAATGAGGGAAAAGATGACACTATGCGAAAGGAAATGTACTTAATTCTGGATGTATGTAAAGATAACCCCACTGTATATCACCTCTAAAATAATAAATTGGGGAGGAAAAAAACAACTAAATCTTTCATACTTAGCTGCGTATATTCAATGATAAAATTCAGTGAGAAACGCTTCAGTCATCACCAGATAAAAGAATTTTCCAGTATCCTGAATCAGTTGGTCAAATAATACCAACCGCAAAGCTTAGAAGGGCTCCACACTGATGAAATACAGAAACTTCAGCTTCTCCTATCACCATAGCTATATATAAAATTTTCTGGAAGCCTTCAAATGTAGAACAATCATAACTGTTATATGCATGCCTGAGATCAGCAAATCCAGAGAATCTGGTTCCAGAAATTAACGAAGGCTCAAATCCAAATCCAGCCCAATTAACCTACAGAATATTCCAAGATCACTTTGGGGAGCCCCTGGGGATAGGGTTGGGGGAAATAGTACCATTTGCTCAAACAAAGTGTTAACGCCAAGAGCTTATTCTCAAACTAAAGGTATGGTAAAAAGAAGTCTTAGCTAGGTGTTGGTGGCTCATGCTTATAATCCTAGCCACTCTGGAGACTTAGATCTGAGAACTGAAGTTCAAGCTGGCCCAGGCAGGTAAATCCACAGGACTCTTATCTCCAATTAACCAGGAAAAAGCTGGAAGTAGAGGTCAAGTAGTGATACAGTGCCAGCACTAAGCGAAAAAGTTAACGGAAAGCATGAGACAGAGTTCCAGCACCAGCACCAATGCAAATACATACAAAAGGCTTGAAGACAGAAATACACATCAAACAAACAAAAAACAACAACAACAACAAAAAACAACTACAGACACAAGAGGACAAAAAGACCTACCATGCTCATGGACTAGCAGAATCAATATTGTAAATACAGCCGCACTGTCGAAACGAATCTACAGATTCAATGCAATATTCATCAAAATCCCACTGTCATTCCTCACAGACATAGAAAAATCAACCTGAAAATTCACAAACGGGAACATAAAAGCTCCAAATAGCAAAAGCACATCTGAGTAAAAAGAGCAACACTGAAGGTCTCAGAGAGCCTTCAAATTATACTACAGAACCATAAAAGCAGCTTTATAAAACTAGCACAAAAACAGACCCAAAGACCAATGGAGCAGAAAAGAAGCCTCTAGAATAAAACCACACAGCTACAGTCATCTACTTTTCAGCAAAAAAGCCAAAACATCACCAGAAATTGCCTCTATAACAAATAGTGCTCGGAAAACTGGTTACCTACTTTTAGGAGACTGAAACTTGACCTTTCTCATTCTATTACAAAAAAGAAAAATCGGGGCTGGGAAGGTGGCTCAGTGGTAGAGCGCTTGCCTTGCATGCATGAGGCCCTGGGTTCGATTCCTCAGCACCACATAAGCAAAAAGAAAAAAGCTGGAAGTGGCGTTGTGGCTCAAGTGGTAGAGCACTAGCCTTGAGCTGAAGAGCTGAGGGACAGCGCCCAGGCCCAGAGTTCAGACCCCACGACCGGACCCAAAAAAGAAAAGAAAAGAAAAGAAAAGAAAGCTCATAAATTGTACATACAAAGATGGAAAACCACTAAGATCCCTCCCCACCCCTCGCCCGAAGTGGCCCGTGGCTGCCGGGACGTCAGGACCACCAGCGCACTGCAGAACCCAGACACGCACAGTGCGGGAGCTGGACAGCGCAGAGACAGACTGGAGGCACAGCACCGCGACCCCTGCTCCGGAGAGCTCCCGCAGCACCGCCGGACGGCCCTCAACCAGACCCAGGATCCGCGAGTACCCCACTGGGGGCCTCCGCCCTCGCCCTAGGGAGCCCTCAGGAGCCCAGCGCTGACGGTGCCTCCCAGAGCTGGACCTGCCCAAGAAGGAACCCCACACTGCACGGGGCCAAAGGGGCTACAGCCCTTCCCCATCGCGCACACCCCGCCTGCCGGCTTCCGCTGGAAGACCACAGGGACTGTGTCTCACACAGCACTGGCTACCCGAGTGCACACACAGGCCAGCGGCTGGCGGGGCTCTCCTGCCGGGAACAGTGGTGTGTGCACGCATGCAGCAGCCGGTGCGAGGACTGTTGCTCGGCCACAGGGATCCGCCAAGCGAGTGCGCCTGCGTGTCAGCCCGTCAGGAAGCAAAATTCGTGGCAACGTGCTTAACACAGAGGGAGGCGCTGCTCCCTGGATGGAGCTGCTGAAACCCCCACCCCGTCTAGAATTGCGAACTGTGTGAGTGTGCCAATAGTAGGCAGAGCGCGCGCGCGCACGCACACGCGCGCACGCGCACCTAAGACCAGGCGGTCCAAGTGTGGACCAAGCGCCAGCCACTCGGGGGGAGAGAAATAATCCAGGGCCAATGAACAAAAAAACCCAGTGCACCCTTCCCCTTCTGAAGCCAATGCCTACCCTGGAAACCTGCTCAGTCCCTGCTGCAGAACAGAGTCCCTTTCAGGCAGTCTGGGGCTGGGTGCACGCCAGCCTGGGGACTCAGTGTAGTTGGTGACCCAGTGTGAAGGAACCCAGAGCCGAGCAAAGGCTGCCACTTGCCCACCAAGAAGCAGAGCTTGGACACGGCCTTGACAAACCCTGAGCCCAAAGGCGTAAATCACAATGAAAGATTATAAGATTTCAACAGCCAAGACAGCATACCATCTCCAAAAACCTGCAGCAATCCAGAAAAGAACTCCAGGGAGAATGAAGAAGAAATGGAGGACAAATGAACAATTAAAGATATGATGACAGAATTGGTCAAAGAAATACACAGAGACAAAATTTCAAAGAAGTTCCAGAAATTCAAAAAAGAAATGCAGACAAAAATGGACACAGCAGACTAGGAATATGGCTTAGTGGTAGAGTGCATGAAGCCCTGGGTTTGATTCCTCAGTACCACATAAATAGAAAATGGCCGAGTTGTGCTGTGGCTCAAGTGGTACAGTGCTAGCTTTGAGCAAAAGCAGCTCAGGACAGTGCCCAGGGCCTTCAGGTCAAGCCCCAGGCCTGGCTAAGAAAAAAAAAAAAAAGGACACAGTATATATCTCATTAAAAGATGAAATTTACACTTTGAGAACAGATATAGGAATTATAAATGGTTCAATTTCCACAATGCAAACCACAATGGAAGCCATAGGTAACAGAATAAATGAGATGGAAAATAGAATATCAAGAAGTTGAAGATAAAAGAGGAGCTGTAGAAGAAAGTCACAGATATGGAAAAAAAAAAAAAAACACTTAGAAATTACCAAAGGGAAGTCTAAGAACTGGCAGACTAAGCCAAGAAATCTAATCTTCATATAATTAGGATTTTTTTTGGGGGGGTCCAGTAGTGGGGCCTGAATTCTGGGCCTGGGCGCTGTCCCTCAGCTCTTCAGCTCAAGGCTAGCGCTCTACCACTTGAGCCACAGCGCCACCTCCGGCTCTTTTCTTTTTTGCTTATGTGGTGCTCAGGAATTGAACCCAGGGCCTCATGCATGCAAGGCAAGCGCTCTACCACTGAGCCATCTTTCCAGCCCCATAATTGGGATTGTTGAGAGGGAGGAATGTAAGAATAGAAGGATGCAACATTTATTCAGTAAGATTATTACAGAAAAATTTCCCAATCTTAAAAAGAGAAAAATATCACTCACATAACAGAAGCATACAGAACACCTAATAGGATTCTAGAAGAAATACATCATAGTAAAAAACACTAGACTTGTGTAGCAAACAGCTGATTTTTAAGTGCTACAAAATCAAAGGCACTACATTACACTGGAAAGAAAATCAGAATCACTGTGAACTTCTCCACACAAACCCTCAATGAAAAGATAGCCTCAAAAGGTACTATGTGGGGCTGGGAAGGTGGCTCAGCAGTAGAGCTTGCCTTGCATGCATGAGGCCTTGGGTTCGATTCCTCAGCACCACATAAGCAAAAAGAAAAAAGCCGGAAGTGATGATGTGGCTCCAGTGGTAGAGCGCTAGCCTTGAGCTGAAGAGCTGAGGGACAGCACCCAGGCCCAGAGTTCAGGCACCACGACTGGACTCCCCTAGCCACCCCCCCAAAAAAAAGGTACTATGTACCCATGTAATTGTAATCCTCTGTAAGGTATTCTCACAATTAAAAAAAAAAAAAGGTACTATGTAGTCCTGAACAACTGCCATCCCATACTAGTATACACAGCGAAGGTAGCATTGACATTCGACAGAGAAGCTAAAACTTTTAAGAATGAAGAAAAATTAAGGGAATTTATGAACAATGAGCCAGCACTACAAAAAATATGAAAAGAAGGAATGTAATCTGAAGAAAACAATCAAGATCAGAGAACCATATGAGATAGAAATCACTAGGAGATCAATTTAGAAAGCACAGGAAAAAGAAAGAAGCAAAATACAGGAAAGCAAGAAAATGGCAGGGAACATATCTCTCTATAATAACTGTAAACATTAATGGACTCAATTTTCCAATCAAAAGAGAAAGAACCACAGAATGGATCAGAAAACAAGATCCATCCATTTTTTTTTTCTCCAAGAGACCCATCTCACAGCCAAAGATAGAAAACAAACTCTGAGTAAAGGGATGGAAGAAGATCTTCCATGCAAATACACCCAGCAAGAAGGCAGGGATTGCCATTTTGATTTCTGACAAAATAGACTTTTCATTAAAATCAGCACAAAGCTGGGAAGGTGGCTCAGTGGTAGAGCGCTTGCCTTGCATGCTCGAGGCCCTGGGTTCAATTCCTCAGCACCACATTAGCAAAAAGAAAAAAGCCGGAAGTGGCACTGTGGCTCTAGTGGTAGAGTGCTAGCCTTGATTTGAAGAGCTGAGAGACAGCGCCTAGGCCCAGAGTTCAGGCCCCACGACCAGACCCAAAAAAAATAAATAAATAAAATAAAATAAAATAAAATCAGCACAAAAAGACAAAGAAGTTCATTAAATATTAATACAAGGAACAGTCATAGTCATCAATTTATATTCACCCAACAATGGAGCCCCTAAATATGTCAAACAAATACTTTCAGACTTACAGAACAAGATAGACCCAAATATAATAGTAGTAGGAAACTTTAATACCTCACTCCCACCAAAGGATAGGTTAACCAAACAGAGGATAAGCAAAGAAGCCTCTGAACTAAATGACACCATATCCCAAAACGGACTTAACAGACATCTACAGAGTTTTCCAACCAACAACGACCCAATATACATTCTTGTCAGCAGTCCATGAAACTTTCTCCAAAACAGATCATATCATAGTTCACACAAAGAACATAAGCAAATACAAGAGGGCTGACATAATCCCATGTATTCTATAGTAGAATCAAACTGGTTCTTAACAACAAAGCATTTGGCAGAATTTACTCAAATACATGGAGGTTGAACAGCAAGCTACTGAATAACAACGGGGTCACAGAACAAATTAAAGGAGAAATTAGAAAGTTCCTACAGTTCAATGAAAATAAAAATACATCACAACAGAACCTCTGGGACACAGCAAGCAAAAGCAGTGCTGAGGGGAAGTTTATTGACCTTAGTGCATACATCAAGAAAAGAGAAGCAGTTCAAGCAAATACTCTCATGATGCAATTAAAACTGTTAGAAAACCAAGAAAAAACTGTATCTAAAGTTACTAGATGGAGAGAAGTAACCAAGATAAGAATAGAAATTAATGATAGAAATTTCACAACCTACATGAAATTAATAAAACAAAGCTGTTTTTTTGAAAAAAAATTAATAAAACTGACAGACATCTTGCAAGAGTAACAAAAATAAAAAGAGGAGACTCAAATCAATAAGATCAGGAATGCCACATGAAAAATTTCAACAAACATCCAAGACACTCAAATGATTATAAACAACCCTGTTTGCAATAGCCTCAAAAAGAGTAAGATACCTAAAAATTAACCTAACCAAAGACATAAAGGATCTATTTAGTGAAAATTATAAAAATCTAAAGAAAAACTCAAAGAAGACCCCAGGAAATGGAAAGACCTTCCATTTTCATGGATAGATAGAATCACTATCATGAAAATGGTCATACTGCCAAAAAGTCATATACAAATGCAACACAATCCCCATCAAAATTCCAATGACCTTTACTGAAATAGAGAAAAGAATCCACAAATTCATATGGAACAACAAAAGACTTAGAATAGCCAAAGAAATTCTAGACAAAAGTAATGCAGACAGTATCACAATACCAGATTTCAAGCTCTACTATAAAGGCATAATAACAAAAATAGTCCAGAAAACCAATGGAATAGATAGAAGACCCAGAAATAAAACCATGTATTTACAGTCAACTGATACTTGACAAAGGAACCAAAGACATACAGTGGAAAAAACAGCCTCTTCAACTACTGGTGCTGGGAAAACTGGGCGGCCACATGCAGAAAACTAAAAGTAGATCCCAGGCTGTCGCTGTGCACTAACATCAACTCAAAATGGATTGAAGACCTCAACATCAAACAGGACATAATAGGAAAAACACTAGACCTTATAGGCACAGGCAGGAACTTCCTGAACAGAGTCCCAGGGGCACAAGAGATTGTAGAGACTGGACAAATGTGACTACATTAAAATAAAAAGTTTCTGCACAACTACAGAAATAGCTACCCAACTAGAAAGACAAACAACCAATTGGGAAAAGGTATTTACCAGCAATGCATCAGACAAAGGCCTAATATCCATTATATACAGGGAGTTTAAGAAACAAATCCCTCAGCACTTCAGCTCAAGGCTAGCTCTCTACCACTTAATCAACAGTGCCACTTACGGTTTTCTGGTGGTTTATTGGAAATAAAGAGTCTCACAGACTTTCCTGCCTGGGATGGCTTTGAACCATGATCCTCAGATCTCAGCCTCCTGAGTATTTAGGATTACAGGTGTGAGCCACCAGCACCTGGCCACTATATCTGTTATTTTGTAGTATATCTTTTATATATCCTTTATTATGGATATCTAACTATATCCCTTGTTATGTAGCTGTTAGACTTTAATTAACATAACAAATCCTATTACTACTAGCTGTAAAATTATGTACATGTGTGAGGCATCAGAATTAATTGTGATGGATAAAACAGATTTATGTCTTACCTCTGAATAGGTATTTAAGTTGTTTTTTAAATAGCCAGTAAGTGCAGCAACTTGGCATGCAAAATATGGTAGTGCCCAGTTTTCTCTTAAAGGAATGGAGTATTCAATTCTTGTTGTATCTACCCTAAAATAAACCACAGATAACAGCAAAAGCAAGGCATTATATTTTAGTACTATACTTTTCAAAGGCACTTTCAAAAATATCTCACTGTTCTTCCTAACAATCCTGTCAAGTAGGCATAGACAGATCCACCATTACTTAGACAATATCATGAGCAAAATCATACTGTCCCACCCCACCTCCTACCCAAGAAAGTAGAGTGTCACTCTGTTAAACTTATAAACAGATGGACCTCAGTGACAAAAGGCATGCTTGCTCTGAGCAAACCTGACCCTAGCTAAGGCACTGTTTGTATAGATTTCTATATAGACTAATATTCCTTCCCTTATCTACAATCTCTAGAGCACAATCTACACCACAATCAGCAGCCTGGCAGATGCAAAATTCTGACATGCTTTTGAAAGGAATAAGCTCAAAGATGTGACTAAATCAAGGTCCTATGGCTGGTAGGGGGCACAAATGTTAATATAATACTTCTGATAACAAGTTTAATTTTTGTTCAGTCAACAAGGTACTTAGAATTACCTTTACAGTAATTTTTGGGGGGTGTGCACACGCATCTGTCCTGGGGCTTGAACTCAGGGCCTAGACACTGTCTCCGAGCCTTCTTTTTGCTCAAGGCTAGCATTCTACCAGATCTGGCTTTTTGGTAGTTATTTAGAGATAGTCTCATGGGCTTTCCTGCCCTGGCTTTGAACCATGACCCTCAACTCTTAGCATCCAACGTAGTAATCTTTTATGTGATAAACCAAGAGACTTTTGAAAATTCCTAGAGTCACAAATACACAAAGTCTTCTTCCTTCACCCCCCGGCAGTATTGTATTTTGAACTCAGGCCCTTTACACTAGAGCCACTCTGCCAAACTCTTTTTGCATTGGTTATTTCCAAGAAAGTGTCTAATTTTATGCCTGAGCTGGCCTGTACTGCAATCCTATTTGTGCTTCCTTTTGTCACTGGAATGTCAGGCCTGTACCACTATAAACAACATATCCTAGCCAGAATTGTTCTTGAGCCCATTTAACTTTTAGATAAAAGTTTCAGATTAAAGAAACACTGGAAACAGGCATCGGTGGCTCCGGCCTATAATCCTAACAAGGCTACGATCTAAGAATCACAGTTTGAAGCCAGCCTATTCTTACAAATCCAAGACTCTTATCTCTAATTAACCAGCAAAAACCACTGAACAGAAGGTATAGCTCAAGTGGTAGGACACTAACTGGAGCGATAAAGCCTAGCAAGAGGTGGAGGCACTGAGTTCAAACTCTGGTATACAGATAGATAGGTAGTAGGTAGATAACTAGGCAGGCAGCTAGGTAGGTGGTGAGTGCATGAGTAAGTGGATGGATGGATGGACAGATGGATAAATGAGGTTTAGCCACATGCCTATGTTGCTATGTCTGCAAAGAGATACAAAACTGACAGAATTCTATATATACACAGAACAAAAGAGGATACTCTTAAGAGAGAAACACAAAGGCACAATGCCTAAGAGCCTCTTCATATTTATCTAAATAATATACACACTAAGATAAAAACAAGCTCTTTCTTCTTTTTTAAGTTTTTAATGATTCTGTTTCTTCACCTTATGTATGGTGTATTTAAGTGTATATCTTCCAAAGGGTTAGGGAGAGGGCCTCTGTACATTACCTCTATAATAATAAGTAAATTAATAATTTTCAAAAGATACAAACTGGTGTAATTTTTTTTTGGGTCCGGTCATGGGGCCTGAGCGCTGTCCCTCAGCTCTTCAGCTCAAGGCCAGTGCTCTACCACTTGAGCCACAGCGCCACTTCCAGCTTTTTTCTTTTTGCTTATGTGGTGCTGAGGAATCGAACCCAGGGCCTCATACATGCAAGGCAAGCACTCTACCACTGAGCCACCTTCCCAGCCCCCAAACTGGTGTAATTTTTAACTGTTGATTAAGTGACAAATAAACATAAAGATAACAGCTTTAAAACAAAATAAATCTATTGGCTCATAAAGGCCAAGAGAGTATGGTTGAATTCTCACTCTGACTAAGCTAATATCAATGCATCAGCCAGGGTTATGGTTCTCATCAGGGGTTTGCAGTCTTCTTAAAAATAAGCTCACTGCAGACTGAGAATGTGGCTATGTGGTAGAGTGCTTGCCTAGCATGCATGAAGCCCTGGGTTTGATGACTCAGTACTACATAAACAGAAAACACCAGAAGTGGTGCTGTGGCTGAATTGGTAGAGTGCTAGTCTTGAGCAAAAGCAGCTCAGGGACGGTGCCCAGGCCCTGAGTTCAAGCCCCAAGACTGGCAAAAAAAAAAAAGCTCACTGGCAGAATTTACTTCCTCCTTGCTTCAAGCCAGCCATAATTTAGTGAATCTTTCTTGTGCTTTGAATATCTCTGATTATCCTTCTACAGAAGCTTAAGAAAGCTCCCTGCTCCTAAGGGCTTGTATAATTAATTAGATCAGGCCCAAAGGGTAATCTTCCTACTTTAACGTAAACTATGCCATGCAGGATAATACAGGAATGATAACAAGTTTGAGATTAGAGTTGGGAGTCTTGGGAAGAAGAAACACTTCAGAACTCTGACTAACAGAATAACAAAAAAATTATAAATATCAATTAAAATACCTATCTTACCTGTTAATAATAAACCATGCAACAGTAAGTATTCCTGCTAGCCATGTTCCACTCATAAGCCAACTTGTAACAAATAAAGCAGTAACATATATTCCTTGTAATCCAAAAACAATACCAATATAAAAATACACTGGCTCAATAACCTCCTAAATGGAAAAAAGAAAGGGAGTTAAAACAGGATGACATTAAACAATTTGAGGATTCTGAAGTATGTGAGACATTAAAGCAAAAGAAAAATACATACATTGCTACCAGTTGCTTGATATAAAACACTGGCAATAAGTTCTGGATATAGAGACATTTGTTGTACTGCATTTATAGTCTTCAGAGAGACAGTTTTGTTATTGTGTGTCAACTCATAAACACCTAAAGAGAAAGATTTTTCTCCAGATTATTAATTCTGCTTTTATAATGATTAAACATATCACTCACTGTTCAACAAATATTCAAATATTTACTATTAATGATATTCCAAATACATACCCTATGACGTTTTTTATTAAGAACATTATGGCGGAATAACGTTACATTCTAAGATAAACTCCCACATTCTAAGGGCCCAATATTGAAAAATAATGTTAGAATTTAGAAAACTGTTATCAAAAATACAACTGCTGGGCTGGGAATATGGCTTGGTGGTAGAGTGCTTGCCATGCATGCATGAAGCCCTGGGTTTGATTCCTCAGTACCACACAGAAAGAAAAAGCCAGAAATGGTGCTGTGGCTCAAGTGGTAGGACACTAGCCTTGAGCACAGAAGGCTCAGGGACAGAATCCAAGCCCTGAGTTCAAGCACCAGGAACACACAAAAAAGAAAGAAAGAAAGAAAGAAAGAAAGAAAGAAAGAAAGAAAGAAAGAAAGAAAGAAAGAAAGAAAGAAAGAAAGAAAGAAAGAAAGAAGGAAAGAAAAAGAAAGAGAGAGAGAAAGAGAGAAAGGAAAGAGAGAGAGAGAAAAAAAAATACAACTGCTGGGTGCTGGTGGCTCATACCTGTAATCCTGAGAATCATGATTCAAAGCCAGCCCAGGCAGGAAAGTCTGTGAGACTTTATCTCTAATTAAGCACCAGAAAATTGGAAGTCAAGCTCAAAGTGGTAGATCCAAGTGGTAGATCACTAGTCTTGACCAAAATAGATCAGACAGCACCCAGTCCCTGAGTTCAAGCCCGATGACCACCACCACTACCACCACCAACAACAAAAATCTGTGATTACCATACCTCTTTCAAATGAAGGTGCCTTTAACATATCTTTATAATAGGAGTAATAAATAGCACTGTCACCTTTAAATGTGATTTCCCGTTCAAGCTCCTAAAATAAAATAAAATGAATATTTAAGAACAAGTATTTAAATTTCAGCTATAATCTTCCTTTTCTCACCTCATTTTCTAAATTAACATGATATTATTTACCTTTTATTATTCATGGATAAGTGAATTCCCTCTAACAAACATTAACAAAGAGGCTAAATTTTTCAATAATCTGGCAACATTTTAATGAAACACTAAAGGTCTCAAATGGATTGTAATTCATACATCATTTTGTTCTACCTGTAAAAAAAATCTAGAAGAATAACCAACAGAATGGCCTCCCTATACCAAAAATAGTAATTCAGACAATAAATTAGTGTCAAAAGCCAAAAATACAAGATAAATACATGAACACAAAAATAAATACATGAAGAAGGTAGCATTTGCTATTACTATTCCATGTATTTATGTACCTAGATTAACAAGACTATAATTAGTACTTTTCCAGATCAGCAGATACCTAATCAGGGCTTTTCAAATAAATGTTCAGAAATATAAGCAAGACTTCAAGACTAGCAAGACTAGTTCAGTGGTAGAAAGCTTGCCTGGCACGCAAGGGCCATAGTTTAAATCCCAACCCCAACACAGCAAAAGGAAAAAAGAAGTCCTAAAATTAAGTTGTGAAAACTAAAACTACAGTGGTCATTAGGATACTATGTATATTTTACACTGAATAAACATTTTACAAGTCTATAATTTTTATTTGTTTAGCCATGCTAGAGATCAAACCCAGGACCTTGTACAATCTAGACAAGCACTCTACCACTAAGCTATATCCCTAGCACTGAAGATAGCTTTTTAAATCAAATGATTTGCTTTCATGCATAAAACCAGTGGAGTTGCAAAAATCTGAAATCCTAAGTGTTTCCAAATCTGGAATTTTATGAGCACTGACATGACAAGTGGTTCATGCCTATAATCCTAGCTACTTATGAGGTTGAGATCTGAGGATTGCAATTCAAAACCAGCCTAGGCAGAAAAGTCCCTGTGATTCTTATCTCCAATTAACCACTCAAAAACCAGATGTGGTGCAGTGGCTCAAGTGGTAGCGTTAGCCTTGAGCACTAAGAGGCTCAGCGACACATCCACGCCCTGAGTTCAAGCTTCACAACCAACAAAATAAAAGAGAATATGTGAGTCATGGATCAAATAGTACAGTGCCTGTTAGCAATCTTACAAGGTCCTAAATTCAAACTCCAGTACCACTGAGAGATGGAGAGACAGAGAGACAGAGAAAGAGAAATAACAAAATAAAACAAAAGCTGGGCATTGGTGGTTCATGCCTGTAATCCTAGTTACTCAAGAAGCTGAAATCTGAGGATCTTTTTCAGTTTGAAACAGCCCAGAAAAAAAATACCATGAGATTCTTATCTCCACAATTAACCATCAAAAAACTAGAAGTGGAGCTATGGTATAAGTGGTAGAGCACTAGCCTTGAGCAAAATAACTCGGGATCAGAGGCCAGGCTGGGTCAAGGCCCAGGATCAAGCCCCAAGGCAGGCACAGGTAGAGGCGAGGGAAAGGTAAGAAAGAGGGAGTGGGAGAGGGAGAGGGAGAGAAGACTCGATAGTTGACCTCACTTAAGGGGTAATAGTAAAAACAGAGAAACACTAAAAGTATTTTACAAAGTGTATGTGAAATATACACAAATACGATGTTAGACTTGGGTCCCATCCCCAAATACCTCACTATATAAGAAGGTAATAACAAGCCAGGCACTAGTGGTTCATGCCTATAATTCTAGTTGCTCAGGAGGCCAATATCTTATGATTGAGGTTCGAAGCCAGCCTAGGCAAGAAAGTCCATGAGACCCTTATCCTTAAATAAGCACCAGAAAACTAGAAGTAGTGCTGTGGCTCAAACTGGTAGAATGCTAGCCTTGAGCAAAAAAGCTCAGGGACATTGCCCAGGCTCTAAGTTTAAGCCCCCATTGACAAAATAAAAGATAATAACTACATTACACTATATTGTTATAAGGATTTAAAAGTCCATAAAATACACATAACTTAAAGCCAAACATTAAACATAGTGATGAGGCCAGATCTTAATATTATTTTATTATTTTAACCCTTTCAAAAATGCTATAATACAACTCAAAAAATTTATATGATTTAATCATGCTTGGCGTCTCAAGCTTGCAATCCTAGCTACTTCAAAGACAGAGATGGCAGTCATGACGACAGCTCACAAGACTCCATTTCAGCCAAGGGCTAGGTACAATGTTACATGCCTGTCACCCCAATTATGAGGAAAACACAGTGAGTGGGCATGGGCATTTGCACCAAACACTGCAACTATGAATGGGAGACAAAAAAAAGAGGTTTGTGGTCCAGATATAAAGCAAGAACCCAGCTTAAAAATAACCAATGCAGGGGTTGGGGATTTAACTCAGTGGAAGAGCATTTGCTTGGCAAGTGCAAGGCCCTGAGTTCAGTCTTCAGCTTGACAAAAAGAAAACAGTAATAATAGCCAGTGCAAAGAAGAGCAGCTGATGGAGTGACGCAAGAGGTAAAGTACCTGTTTAGCAAGTGTGAAGCCCTGAGTTCAACTCTCACTACCAAAAAGAAAAAGGTGTTTGAATGTATACACATACATATATTTAATATATATCATATGCATAACATAGTATGTGTGTATATGCATATATATATATATGCTGAAATTCCACACAAATTTCTGAAATGTGAGGCGTCTAAACTACTAAGAGCCTGACTGAATGCTGTAGGTTATTATTATTATTGAAAGTTGCTGTAGGGAGGTAGCTTGATTTGACCACAGCTATCTTGAGACATGACTGCCTTGACTGCCTCAGAGTAACCTTGGTTTGTTTTCTCCCATAGTTTCACAGCATTCTATAGACAAAACCATTTCACTGGTATGTGGAATCACAGTACCAAGAATGTGCCTAAAGTACTTGATGTAAGCATGAGATAAACCAAGTACATTCTGGCTTGGGTAAAGTTACCTTTGTTCTGATCTTATAATAAGACCCATCCTTCTGATCTAAATCTCACTTAGCTTACTGCAACACACTGTATATATTTCTCAATAAATTATACTATGTGCAATCTTGATCTGCCTACTTCTATTTTCAGTCTCATGAGAACTTACTTAGATCCAGTTCTAATAAACTGAGAGCAGGAATTTCTTGAACAGTCTGTCCCTGATAAATGAACTTCACCAGAAGAGTACCTCCGTAGTTTTTATTCCATGAGATGATATCTATCCTATGACATATTTTAAAGCTGTATGTTCTCAAAAGTTTTTATATCATTTTTAATAGTCATAAATAAAAGAGCACTTGTCATATTTAACAGACTTGCTTTTTTACATCCTAGCAAACATTCAAATATTTAACTACTGTGTCATTTTTATATGTTCAAAATTCTTCTTACCTGCCTGTTGGAAAACCAAAATTTCCGTTCATGATATGCTGACAGGTAGAGTGCATACATCATGCCACTAGTAACTGCTGCAAGACAGCCAATGAAAAGCTTTGCAAAGCGTTGAAATAATATATCTGAAAAAGCATATTAAAGTAACCAAAAGGTAATATGTACCCTTGATATGATACGGAAGAAAAGCATTCTAACTCAAAAGTTTCTTTTATAAAAACACACATCCCTAGTCTAGTCCTAAGAAAGGCAAATTCTAACAGAGAAATATCCTACAATATATATACCTGCCTACAACTTATGAAAGCTATTAAGATCATCGAAAACATGAAAAGGGCTGGGAAGGTGGCTCAGTGGTAGACTGCATGCATGAGGTCCTGGGTTCGATTCCTCAGCACCACATAAACAGAAAAAGCCAGAAGTAATGCTGTGGCTAAAGTGGCAGAGTGCTAGTCTTGAGCTGAAGAGCTCAGGGACAGTGCCTAGGCCCAGAGTTCAAGTCCCACGACCAAAAAAACATCCAAAAAACACAAAAAGCCCGAAACTAGAAGAGCCAAAAAGAACTGAAGAAGATATGACAACTAAATACAATGTGCTACATGCTATATGGAATCCTTAAAAAGAAAATTTTAAAAACATTAAGTAAAAACTCTAAGTATTGGCTTTAGTTAACAGAAATGTACCAATATGATTCATTAATTGTACCAAATGTACATTAATATAAAATATTGGCAACTTTGTGCGGGGGAGGATAAAACTTGGAAACTGTAGTGTGGGCTCAATTCTATAACTCCAAAATAGTTTCAAAGGTTAAAGTCTAGATTCTGCGTGATAAAAAAGTTCTGGATACTGGTTTCATAAGATATTAAGTACTAAGTAAATCTATTAAGCACTATTAAGGTAAGTATATGAAACACTAATGGATTACACACTTAAAAATACTGATTCTTTAACAGAGGCTGAGATATAAAGGATTACAGTTTAAAACCAGCCCTGGCTCTCTCGCTGCTCTTTTCTAGCTCTCTGCTTTCTCTCTCTGCTCTTTTCTAGCTTTTTTCTCTCTCTTTCCTCTCTCTCTTTCCCAGCTCTCTCTCATTCCCAGGCCTTTCCCAGCCACATGGAGTGCCAACCTTGCCTGGTCCCAGCAGGTCTACTGAATAAACCTACCCCTTACCTGAATACCACGTACATGCTGCTGTTCTTACTCGGCTACCTCTTTTTAAAAAAAAAAAAAAATTAAAACCAGCTCTGGCAGAAAAGTTTGCTAGATTCAAATTCCAAAATAATTAGTGAAAAGCATAATTAGAGGTAAGAATCAAGCCCTAGCCTATCAAATAGTGAGGCTGAGTTCAAACCCTAGTACCATGAAGAGAAAAAAAAAGTAATCAAGCTGGTTCCAGTGGCTCACATCTATAATCCTAGCTACTTAAGAGCCTGGATATGGGAGCATCATAGTTTGATGATCATGAGAAAAGTTCATGAAACTCCTTCTCAACCTGGGCACACTGGTGAGAGCCTGTTATGCTAAGCTACTTGACAAGCTAAGATTACCAAAAAAGGGCAGAACAATCCTGAGACTGCCTCTCAACAGAGGGAAGCTAGACAGATAGTGTGTGCTTATCATCCCAGCAACAATAAAAAGTTTAAAATAGGCATACTAAGGTCCAAATATAGCCAGGATTTAAAAAGCAAGACCCTATTTAAAAA
>NW_012267233.1:15299447-15372859 GCF_000151885.1 Dipodomys ordii
AAAAAAAAAAACAAGCAAAGGCTCAGTGGCAAGTGTGTTTGCCTAGCAAGTATAAGGCAGTGAGTATGGGTATAAATAAATAGTAACGAATAATAACTGTTTATAAACTGTTCCTAATAGCGCATGCATATCCTGTTTAAAACAGCATGTAGCATGTGAATTGCACATTTGCTCTACACAATATATACTAGCAAGGGCTGGGAAGGTGGCTTAGTGGTAGAGCGCCCTGGGTTCGATTCCGCAGCACCACATAAGCAAAAAGAAAAAATCCGGAAGTGGCGCTGTGGCTCAAGTGGTAGAGCGCTCGCCTTGAGCTGAAGAGCTGAGGGACAGCGCCCAGGCCCAGAGTTCAGGCCCCACGACCGGACCCAAAAAAAAAAAAAAAAAATTTAGCTGGGCATGGCCTATGAAGCTAGTACTCAGGAATCTAAGACAGGAGGACCTTAAATTCAAGGCCAGCTTTGGTTCATAGCAAGTTTGAGGCTACATACTGAGACTCTGACACAAGAATTTAAAAATATATATTCTTTCAATGTCTATACAAAAAGACTTTACCTTAATATTAAATATTTTGATCTTTGTAAGGTATCAAAGATGGAAGAGACATAAAACTTTTCATGTTTAATATAAATGTGGGTTTTGGAGAAAATAAAGAACTCTTGGCCATAGAAATTGTCTTTTAAAATGATCAGTTTAAAAATTTAAAGTAAACCAGGCACAAGTGGCTCATGCTTGTAATCCTAGCTATTCAGGAGGCTGAGATCTGAGCATTGTGGTTCAAAGGCAGTCTGGGCAGAGAAGTCCATGAGACTCTTATCTCTAATTAAGCACAAAAAAAGCTGGAAGTGGAGCTATAACTAAAGATGTCGAGCACCAGCCTTGAACACAAAAGCTTAGGGATAGCACCCAGGTACTGAGTTGAAGCCCCACAACTGGGTTTTTTTTTTTTTTTTTGCCAGTCCTGGGGCTTGAACTCAGGCCTGGGCACTGTCCCTGAACTTCTTTTGCTCAAGGCTAACACTCTACCACTTGAGCCACAGTGCTACTTCCGGCTTTTTGAGGTAATGGGGAATCAAACGCAGGGCTTCATGCATGCTAGGCAAGCATTCTACCCCTAGGCCACATTCCTAGCCCTGGGGAATTTTTTTTTTTAAATAAAGGATCTAACTTTTAATTAAGTTGTTAGTTATAAACCAGGCTAATCAGGTAACTTCTATGTGGACCAAATCCTTCATCTGTAAAATGCTGATCAAGCTTAGAAAAACAAAGAAAGATTATATAAATGTTAATAGTAATATAGAGTGCAGTTGAGTAATATCTAATGTTCAAGAAAAAGTTAGGCCCTGTGCCGTTGGCTCACGCCTGTAATCTTAGCTACTCAGGAGGCTGAGATCTGAGGATCGCGGTTCAAAGTCAGCCCAGGCAGAAAAAGACCATGAGACTCCTATCTCCAATAAACCACTAGAAAACTGGAAGTGGCACTGTAGCTCAAGTGGTAGAGTGCTCGCCTTGAGCTGCAGAGCTGAGGAACAGCACCCAGGCCCAGAGTTCAAGCCCCATGACCAACAAAAAAAAAAGAAAGAAAGAAAGAAAAGAAAAAGTTACATTAAGAAAAGAAAGGCAGAACTCAATTTCACAAAAAGTGCTAGGGTAGAGCACCAGCTAGGCAAGCAAGTAAAGTGAACATAAGATCCTGGGTTCAAACCCAAGTACTGCAAAAATACTAAATAAGCCAGGCACCAGTGGCTGATGCCTGTAATACTACCTACTCAGAAGGCTCTATCTGAGGATTGTGGTTTGAAGCCAGCTGGAGCAGCAAAGTCCCTGAGATTCTTATCTCCAATAAACTACTCAGAAAAAGCCAGAAGTAGCTGTGGCTCAAGTCGTACAGTGTTAGCTTTGAGCATCAAGAGGCTCAAGGACAGCACCCAAGCCCTGAGTTCAAGCCCAAGGACCAGAAAAAAAAAAGTACTAAATTCATCAACCAAAGTATTAGCCATTTCTGCCATTATAATGTGGCTTGCAACATTTTTTCCTTGTAATCACAGTAGTCTCTGTATCCCATTGTCTAGATAACTTGCTTGGGTCAACAGAATGAGAGTAGAAGTGACAGTCGGCCATTATAGCAGAAACTTTTAAGAGTCACTGTATGAGCTGGGTGCCACTGGCTTTTAATTCTAGTTATCCACAAGGCTGAGATCTGAGAACTGTGCTTCAAAGCCAGCCCAGGCAGAAAAGTCTATGAGACTCTTATTTCTAAGAGTTATTGTATGATTCTAGCTATTTTCTTTCTCTTTTTTTTCTTCCAGTCCGGGGGCTTGAACTCAGGGCCTAGGCACTGTCCTTGACCTTCTTTTTGTTCAAGGCTAGTACTCTACCAACTGAGCCACAGAGCCATTTTTGGCTTTTTCTGTTTATGTGGTACTGAGAAATTGAAACCAGGGCTTTATGCATTCTAGGCAAGCACTTTACCACTAAACCACATTCCCAGCCCTTGCTCTTATCTTCTAGCCTAAGAAAAATACGTCCTAAATAGAGACAGTTCCTTCATGATAAGTGAAACTATACAAGCCAACCTACAGGTAATATAACATAAATCATCAATAAATATTTGTCATAAAGCACTAAGATTTATGGGAGCTGTTTTACATCAAAATCTAATAAAAGTTAACCACATGTATGCTCAATTTGGCTGGGGACAGACCTCAGTGACAGAACACTTGACAAATATGCATAAGGCTATGGGTTCCATCCCAACACGAAAAAACAAAATAAAGCAAAACAAACCATCATTTAAAAAAAAAAAGAGGGGCTGGGAAGCTGGCTAAGTGCTTGCCTTGTATGCATGAGGCCCTGGGTTCAATTCCTCAGCACCACATAAGCAGAAAAAGCCAGAAGTGGTGCTGTGGCTCAAGTGGTAGAGCGCTAGCCTTGAGCTGAAGAACAGTGCCCAGACCCAGAGTTCAGGCTCCATGATCAGCAAAAAAAATAAATAAATAAAAATTTTCAAAGAAAGTAGTTCAGCCAGGTGCTGGTGGCTCAAGCCTATAATCCTAGCTACACAAGAAGCTGAGATCTGAGGATCAAGGTTCAAAACCAGCCTGGGCAGGAAAGTCTGTGAGATTCTTATCTCTAATTAACCACCAGAAAACCAGAAGTGGTGCTGTGACTCAAGTAGTAGAGTGCTAGCCTTGTGCTGAAGAGCCCAAAGACAGTATCCAGGTACAAAGTTCAAGCCCCAGACTGACAAAAAAAAGTTCATATAGTTATTTTTAGTACTAATAATAGAAAGTTGAAAATCTATGTAACTTACGTTTTGGAGTTCTTTCAGGAATTGGAGTGTCATTGATTTTCTCTTCTTTGGCAGATCTTTGACTTTCTGAAGACTTTGGTTTTTTCCTTTGGCGCAGTTCTACAGTTGGTCCTTAAAAATTGTGAGATATTATAATGCATGCATCAATCATCTGCATTTTGTGTGTGTCAGTCATAAGGCTTGAACTCAGGATCTGGGCACTGTCCCTAAGCTTTTTCAGTCAAAGTTAGCCACATTGAGCCATATTTCTGGTTTTCTGGTGCTTATTTGGAGATTAAGAGCCTCACAGACTTTCCTGCCTCAGCTAGCTCTGAACCATGCTCATCAAATCTCAGCCTCCTGAGTCACTAGGATTACTGGCACCTGGCTTAACTTTCTTTTTTTTTTTATTTTTTTATTTTCCGGTCGTGGGGCCTGAACTCTGGGCCTGGGCACTGTCCTTCAGCTCTTCAGCTCAAGGCTAGCGCTCTACCACTTGAGTCACAGCGCCACTTCCAGCTTTTTCCTTTTTGATTATGTGGTGCTGAGGAATCGAACCCAGGGCCTCATGCTTGCAAGGCAAGCGCTCTAACCACTGAGCTATCTTCCCAGCCCACCTGGCTTAACTTTCATCATCTAAACCAAGTCATACTGAGTCTTTACTAATGCCTAAGGTAACTTTTTTTTCTTTTTTTATGGGGGGGGGGTGGTCTGATCGTGGAGCCTGAACTCTGGGCCTGGGCACTGTCCCTCAGCTCTTCAGCTCAAGGCTAGCGCTCCACCACTTGAGCCACAGGGCCACTTCTGGCTTTTTTCTTTTTGCTTATGTGGTGCTGAGGAATCGAACCCAGGGCCTCAGGCATGCAAGGCAAGCGCTCTACCACTGAGCCACCCTCCCAGCCCTTCCTGAGACCCTTATCTCCAATAAACTATTCAGAAAAAGCCAAAAGTGGCACTGTGGCGCAAGTGGTAGAGTGCTAGCCTCAAGTACAAAGAGGCTCAGGGACAGTGCCTAGCCCCTGAGTTCAAGTCCTAGGACTAGCCAAAAAATAAAAACAGGAATTAATCTCTTTAGGATTGGAAAGGAGGCTTTTCTTTAAGTAATGAGTTAAGGCTGTGAAATATAAATCTAAATAAATAAGTCAAAATAGCAGAATCTGTTGCTACTGATCAGATGGATGGTTCTGCAGCTTTAGTGTTAAAAAAATGAGTAAAACGAAGGTATTTTTAAAGTTTCAAAGAAAATTCATATGTTCACTAATCTATCTTTAAACACTACTATAGTAAAAAAAATTTGTACATTTAGTGAATCCAGTCTGACAAGTCTAAGTTTTATAAATTTTTTTCACCATTTCTTCTTTTTTCTTTCTTTTTTGTCCCTAGCCTGGGTACTATTCCTGAGGGGATTTTTTGCTTAAGGATAATAACTCTCTAGCACTTAAACCTACAATTCTACTTACTTCCAGCTTTTCTGGTGTCTAATTGGAGATAAGAATCTCATAGGAACCAAGAACCTGTGGCTTACACCTCCTAGCTACTCAGGAGGCTGAGATCTGAGGATCGCGGTTCAAAGCCAGCCCGGGCAGGAAAGTCCTCGAGACTCTCCAATAAACCACTAGAAAAGCAGAAGTGGCGCTGTGGCTCAAGCAGTAGAGTGTTCATCTTGAGCTGAAGAACGCAGCGACAGCGCCCAGGCCCAGAGTTCAAGCCCCACGACCGACAAACAAAAAAGCTTCTCATAGGGCTGGGAAGGTGGCTCAGTGGTAGAGTGCTTGCCTTGCATACATGAGGCCCTGGGTTTGATTCCTCTGCACCACATAAGCAGAAAAAGCAGGAAGTGGCGCTGTGGCTCAAGCGACAAGAGTGTTAGCCTTGAGCTGAAGAGCTGAGGGACAGCGCTGAGGGCGCATTCAGGCCCCACAACCAACAAAAAATAAATAAATAAATAAATCTTACAGATTTTCTTTTCTGGGTGGACTACAAACTGTGATCCTCAGCTCTTAGCCTCCTGAGTAGCTAGTATTACAGGTGTAGGCCACTGGCTGGCTTCACAAGATTACATTTTTAACACTATCAAGAAAAACCAAACTGCTACTCAGGAGGCTGAGACCTGAGGATCGCGGTTCAAAGTCAGCCGGGGCAGGAAAGTCCTTGAGACTCTTCTCTCCAATAAACCACTAGAAAACCGGAAGTGGTGCTGTGGCTCAAGTGGTAAAGCGCTAGCCTTGAGCTGAAGAGCTGAGGGACAGCGCCCAAGCCCAGAGTTCAAGCCTCACAACCGACTAAAAAAAAAAAGAAAAAAGAAAAACCAAACTAAATGAAAATGGCTATATACCCACAAAAACAATCCACTATTTCATCTCTGGTCCAACAATCTTTGATGAAATAGTAGGGCTAAAATATCTTGCAAATGTCCATCCAGAGACTATATATAATTTCCAACATTCTTCTATTGAAGTTTTGTCACTCCTTGTGTGTGTGTGTGTTCTTTGTTGGTATTAGGCTTGACTTCAGGGCCTTGGGCACTGTTCGTGATGACCTGAGCATGTTTGCTCAAAGATAGCCTAGCGCTCTACCACTTTCAGTCACAGCTCCACTTCTGGTTTTCTGATGGTTAATCAGAAACAAAAGTCTCAGGACTTTTCCTGCCTGAGCTGGCTCTGAACAACGACCATCAGATCTCAGCCTACTGAGTGGCTAGGATTAGAGGGGTGAGCAACCAGCGCCTGCGCCCGACTGTCACTTCTTTCTTTACTCCAACATTTGATTCAGGAAATATAAGAACATCCACCCACCCATCTTCTACTACATCAGGAAAACTTTTTTAGAAGTTCAGATTTCAAGAGTATTCAATTGGAAAATACAGAATATCTAAGAGTGTAAATGATAAAAGATATAAATGACATCAGGATACAAGTGAAATATATAGACCAATGTAAGGTATTTTGTGTATATACCGGGGCTTGAACCTAGGGCTTTATGTTCCCCCTCAGTTCTTTTGCTCTTCCAGCTTTTTGCTGGTTAACCGGAGAAAAGGGCCTATAAGATTTATCTGCCGGGAGTTAGCTCCAAACCACCGTCCTTAAATTTCAGCCTTTTCATCCCCCAAGGTGTAGTCCAAGTTCTGCCCTTTGACATTATCCCTCAACTGTAAATAAACTACCTTTTTTCAATCACTGCGTGTCCATTCCCTTCCAATGTACCTTAGCAGGTTTATCTCAAATCCCTACCTCTATGTACCCCAGTCCCTTCTCCTCCAAGGTCTTTGTTTTGGTTAATATTTAAACATAAGGGTTTTGATTAAACTACCATATTCATAAGTACACTCTGGATCTAAATCAACATCTTCTACACGTTCCCTATTCGGTTAATGCTCAGCTAATGACCCTCAGCTGACACCACACATACACACAGATACACACTTTACACACATACATACACGTGTGCTCACACTTTTCTCTGGCTACCAACTTCCAACTTTAAGCCTCACTTTGGCATCCTCTGAGGCAGACATAACTCCGGGCTTTTCCTTCGGCTGCCCCCGAGATCATGCACCAAATCCCTCCGTCCGTCCCGCCCGCCCCGCCGCCCCGCCGCCCCGCGGCTGCCTCCGCCGCCTGCAGCCCAGGCCTCTGGGCCCCGGGGCCACCGCCCCTTTCCCGAGACCGGCCTCGGCAGTTAAGGAGCTGGACTCCGAGTGTCACCTTCTTCCTTTGCCATGGTCTCGGCGCAGGCCCGGGTGCTCCTCCGGTTCCCGCGCGGCCCGGAGTCTGCCACCCTCCTCGTCTCCGAACCCCTCGGCCGCCCCGCGCCCGCGCCCGCGCCAGCCGCCGCGCCCCCACTTCCTGACCCGCCTCCTTTCCGTGTCTCCACCAATGGAGGCCCCGGAACCAAGGTTCCGGAAGCGGAGCGCTGCCTGCCGGGACGCTTCTCGAGGTGCACCAGGGCCTGCGCGAGCGGGTTGTGGCGCCGCCTGCTTCCGGGAAGCGACGCTGCTCGGCCTCCGCCGCGGGCCTCCGCCGCGGGCCCGTCCCGGCGGATCCCTTGACTGCTGGAGTCGAAGACCAGTACCAGCCACACCTTCCGGGATCCCCTGATTCGGGCCCATTGCAAAGCAAGTCACAGAGCTAGTTGTCTAGAACGGGACCCAGGGCTCCGAGCAGATGCCTGGGCCTGCGGACCCACGGAGGTTTCAGATCGGGACCCTTGGTCAGGACGAGGACGCTGCCCTCCCTTCCTTTTTCTTTTCTTTTTTCCTTTAGTTTGTGTATGAAGCCGGGCGCCAGTGGCTCACGCCTGTAATTCTAGCTACTCAGGAGGCTGAGATCTAAGGATCACAGTTCAAAGCCAGCCCGGGCAGGAAAGTCCGTGAAACTCTTATCTCCAATTAACCACTAGAAGACCGGAAGTGGTGCTGTGGTTGAGCGCTCGCCTTGAGCTGAAGAGCTGAGGTACAGTGCCCATGCCCAGAGTTCAAGCCCCACAGCCGGCCTCCTCCCCCCAAAAAAGAATTATGTGCTGGTCCTGGGTCTTGAACTCAGGACCTGGGCGCTGTCCCTGAGCTTTTGTGCTCAAGGCTAACACTCTACCTCCGGGGCCACAGATGTGTCTTGAGCTTTCCTGCCCAGGCTGGCGTCAAACTGTGATCCTCCCATCTCAGCCTCCTAAGTAAATTTCAAGCCTGAGCCACTTGTATCCAGCTCCTTTTTGTCTTCCTTTGTTTTTGTTGTTGTTTTCGTTTGGTCTTGTTGTATAGCTCAGGCTGAGCTCATATTTGCTATTTTCTTCCCTCCTCTTCTCAAATGCTGCAATTACAGATGTTCACTACCGCACCTGGCTTAGCAGAGCTTTTTTTGTCAGTCATGGGGCTTGAACTCTGGGCCTGGGCACTCCCCTGAGCACTGAGGCTCAAGGCTAGCTCTTTACCACTTGCACCACAGCGCCACTTCCAGCTTTGCGGTGCTTAATTAATTAGAGATAATAGTCTCAAGGACATTCCTGCCGGGCTGGCTTTGAACAGCGATCCTCAGATCTCAGCTTCCTGAGTAGCTTGGATTACAAGCCTGAGCCACCGGCACGCAGCCAGCAGAACTCTTAATCATTACGAAAGTTTTGTTCTGGTTCTGGGTCACCAAAAATGGTGAAATAAGCGTTTTATGATTAGATTACCTTAGAGAAAAAAAAAGATACTAATACAGTTTATGAAGAGTTTGTATAGGTACTACACAGCACAACCGTTTTCATTTGTAATGCCATATTTTCACCTCAAGCACCAGGACCGTTTCTCCAACCTTACTTGGTAGTAAATTTAGAAATGACAATTTTAGAGCTGGAAGGAAGGAAAAGCATAGAATTCACTGAAGTCATTGAGTAATTATGGATGTTTCTTTCTTAGCAAGCAGCAAGATTGTCCTAAAAGTACCTTCATTAAACTAGGATATGTGGGGAGAGTTCTTTTATGTTTCGTTGACTAAGTATGTCATGCACCTAAATATGTCTTTGGCCTTCAGTCAGCACTGCACTAACAAAAAACAGTGGACCAAAAAAGGCCACAGGTCAAGCTGTGAAATGAAAAAATGAGCCTTGAGAACCACAGGATATGACAGGGACCCTAGACATGGACTAGCCTATTTTTATGGAACATCAAACCCAGTATTTTCCAAGTCTGTGGTCTTAAGGTAATAGATGGACTATAGTGTTTTATTATGATTATTGTGAGAATTGAACCTAGGGCCTCACTCAGAGGAAAGCTGCTCTACCAGTTGAGTCATACCTCTAGCCCCTTTTTAAAAAGCTTCTTTGTTTTGTTTATGTCTGTCATGGGGCTTGAGACCTGGGTGTAGTTCCTGAGCTCTTTTGCTCAAGGCTAGCACTCTACCACTTTGAGCTATAGCTCCACTTAAGGTTTTCTGGTGATTAATTGGAAAGAAGAGTCTCATAGACTTCCCTGCCCAGGCTGGCTGCACTCTGATCCTCAGATCTCAGCCTCTTGAGTAGTTAGAATTACAGGCCTGAGCCACTAGGACCTGTTTTTTACTGGTTTTGAGAGAGTTTACTTAATTTAGGAGTAATCTCCAACTTGTGATCCTCCTACTTCTGCCTCTCAAGAAGCTAAAATTATAATCAACTGTCACTATACTCTGACATGCTGTAATTTCATGATTACCTTGTAAATTTTCCTAGATTACTAAGAAGGGGACAAAGCTTCTTAAAATGAGAAATGGAATCATTCAACCATTAGATGGAAATCAACAGACAAAATTGTGTGTACCTCTAGAAACTTCCCTTGGGCCCTCAAGTCTAAGGATAACAAGAGTGGAATATCCTATCCACAAATCAGTGTGATCTGATATAAATGAAATAAGACATTTCTTGTTGAAAATATATTCTTTATTTTTTATTTTTATTTTGCCAGTCATGGTGCCTGAACTCTGGGCCTGGGCACTGTCCCTCAGCTCTTCAGCTCAAGGCTAGTGCTCTACCACTTTAGCCACAGCACTACTTCCAGCTTTTTCTGCTTATGTGGTGCTGAGGAATCCAACCCAGGGCCACATGCATGCAAGCACTCTACCACTGAGCCACCTTCCCAGCCCTTGAAAATATATTCTTTATCCTAAAAAGGCAAAACTCTTAACTGCTCAAGATGTTGCATTGCCTGTCATTATAGGTGAGTTTTCAGCAGGTCAATCTATGATTCCCAAAAGCAAGTAGCTTCCAGGTAGTACTGTGCATGGCTAGTAGACACATAGCCTTAACATGACTTCAGTTTTTTGCTTTTTGTTTTTTTTTTCAGTCATAGGGTTTGAACTCTGCACTGTCCCTAAGCTCTTTAGCTCAAGGCTAGCACTCTACCACTTGAGCCACAGCACCACTTCTGGTTTTCAGGTGGTTAACTGGAGATAGTCTTACAGACTTTCCTGCCCAGGCTGGCTCTGAACCTTGATCCTCATATCTCAGCCTCCTGAGTAGCTAGGATTACAGGTGTGAGCCACCGGTGCCTGGCTTTCAGATGATAATTTTATTGACAATTTTGTCAAAGCAACCAATGGGATGTTAGGTACCTATCCAAAATGTATACTCTTTGCTTCACTTGGACTAACCCCAAACATACCACATTTTCCCAGAGTTTCATGTACAAACTATTCTAGGAGCACTATGATTTTTTTGCCACCTTCAGAAAGGATAAGGCTGAATCTGGAAGCAGTGGATGTTTTCAGGGAACAATGTGAAATATTCTGTGTTTTCAGAAGAGGACTGGGGTAAACTCAGAAATACAATGCTTGCCTAGCATGCGTGAAGCCCTGAATTCAGTTGCCAGCACTGAAAAAAAAGTCTTTAGAAAATGTAGATTAGGGCTGGGAAGGTGGCTCAGTGATAGAGTGCTTGCCTCACATGCATGAGGCCCTGGGTTCGATTCCTCAGCACCACATAAGCAGAAAAAAAAAAGCCGGAAGTGGCGCTGTGGCTCAAGTGGTAGAGTGCTAGCCTTGAGCTGAAGAGCTGAAGGACAATCAGCCCCAAGTACAGACACTAAACCTTGTATTACCTTAGACACAGATGCAGGAACATTATCTGAGCCTATCATTGTGGGGAGACCATACCTGGGTAAGATGTCTTCCAACCAACAGCTTCTTTGTTACAACTTGCGTTGTTTCTCATTTGGTGGGGAAGGTTTCTAACCATCCTGAAAAAGTATCTATGAAGACTAGTAGGTATTTATACCCATATTTGCCAGGCTTCAACTCAATGAAGTCTACTTCCCAATAGTGCCAGGCTTGTCTCCTCTTATTCTCTTCCCAAGATTGGCTGCACTCCATACATTGTTGGTCAGCTGGCAGGCCTTGCATTCAGTGACAATGTGTTCAATCTTTTCCTTGGTGCTCCTGATTCTAATTTCAGCATGTCTCAGTAAATCTTTCATTTTCCTGATGCCCATGTACATGGATCAGTGCAAACTATATAAGACTCAGTTCTCCTGTCTTTTTGGGAGGATTACTCTATTCTTTGAATCTGAGTCGTGGGCAGTCCCTTAATCCATTCTAGTTCCTCCTGAGTGTAGCCCAGGTTTTCAGGGAGGCTGTGTGGTCTAGGGTCAGGTAGTGTAGTTACTAATACCTGGTCTGTTTGGAGGGCTACCCCTCGGGCTGTCTTGTCTGCAAAGTTGTTTCCTCGATACAGAGTCCTTTGGCTTTTGGTGTACTGGACAATGTACTATGGCCAGATCCTTTGGCAACCATAAGGCTTTTATTAGGGCAAGGATTTCCTCCTCGTTTTTTGTTTTTGTGTCCGGTATTGGGACCTGAACTCTGGGCCTGGGCGCTGTCCCTCAGCTCTTCAGCTCAAGGCTAGTGCTCTACCACTTGAGCCACAGCACCACTTCCGGCTTTTTTCTTTTTGCTTATGTGGTGGTGAGGAATTGAACCCAGGGCCTCATGCATGCAAGGCAAGTGCTCTACCACTGAGCCACCTTCCCAGCCCTAATAATTTTCTTTCCTTCAGCTTTCAAGTCCCCTTTCTCTGTAGATGGCCCCATGCACCCGAGCCGTGGCATAGCGGCTGTCAATATAAACAGGCAGTTTCTTGCCTTTCCCTAGAGTCATTGCCTTAGTTACGGCCACCAGCTCAGTCTGTTGTGCTGAGGTTCCGGCTGGGAGTGGCTCGACCCAGACGACTTCAGTCTGTTTCCACCGCGGCCCCTGCATACCTCTGTCCATTTTTGACGAAGCTGCTTCCATCGCTGTACCATACAAGTTCTGCATTCAGCAGAGGTTGGTCTTTCAGGTCGGCTCGCATTCCATGCACTTGAGCCAAAACCTCACCACAGTCGTGGAGTGGAATGTCTTAAGTCAGGATCGGGCAGCAAGGTGGCAGGGTTCAGCGCAGCTGGTGTCTGAAATGTAACTCTGGGAGGGTTTAGGAAAGGCTCTGAGAGTGGGTGAGCCGTGCATTACTAAGCCAGCGCTCAGGTGGCCGTTTGAGTACACCCTCAATGGTGTGAGAGGTAGTGATGTCCCAAGCTCTTGTCCCGAAGTTAGTTTGTCAGCATCCCTGACCAACAGGGCAGCCGCAGCTATTACCGCAGGCAATGTGGCCACCCAGCAGCAACGGGGTCCAGTTTCTTGGAAAGATAGGCTACTGGTAGGTACTGGGTGAGCGCCCCCTTGGCTATGCCCTTGCGCTCGATCACGTGTAAGTGGAAGGGTTTGGTCACATCGGACAACCCCAGGGCTGGAGCTGAGAGTGGGGCCTTTATTTGGGGGGGGGGTCCGGTCGTGGGGCCTGAACTCTGGGCCTGGGCGCTGTCCCTCAGCTCTTCAGCTCAAGGCTAGCGCTCTACCACTTGAGCCACAGCGCCACTTCTGGCTTTTTTCTTTTTGCTTATGTGGTGCTGAGGAATCGAACCCAGGGCCTCAGGCATGGAAGGCAAGCACTCTATCACTGAGCCACCTTCCCAGCCCCAGATCCTGGCTTTTTGGGGCCAAGGGCAAGCTGAAGAAAGCATCTGTATAACATTGGCACTCCGGCGGTAAAGGGCCGAGGAGGGTGTGCGGGTCCGTAGTCAGCTTACTTACTTCTCAGGTCCTGAACTGGCTGTGGCTTGCGGACCGCTAACAATGGGGTGTTCCAGGCTGATTGGCAAGGCCAGAACACACCCAATTCCAGTAGACGCCGGATATGGGGGGTATTGTCTTAAGGACGGGCCCCGGTTTTAACTCCGGTGCCTGGCTAGCCCCACGCCCCCGGTTTCTGCCCAGGCCTCAGGGAAAGCTTGTAGCCAATAGTCTATGTCGCCACCTGGTGGTGGCGGGTGCTGGTGCAGGCGATACTCGTCTTCCTGACTAAGGTGAGGACCTGGATGGGGCGGTCCGGTTGATCCAGAACTGAAGTCCCGCCCAGCTGGAAGTGAATTTGAGCTCCAATTCTGGAGAGCGAGTTTCGCCCCAATAGGAGTCCTCTGGGCTGACCATGGACGAGTGGGCTCCGCGGCCCACGCCTAGGTCACTGTGCTTCGGGTAGTCCCTGAGTAGCGCCTGCACCCAGGAAGTTTTTCCGGATAGCTGGCCCCGGGGCTCGAGTAGAACCAAATGTTGAGCCCCGGTATCCATTAAGAAATCTTCGGGGGTCCCCTCCCCTCTGAGAGTTACCCTGGGCTCGGGGAGGGGGACCGAACTCCGTCCGCCATAGTCGCTGAGTTCCGCCCCAGTGACTAACACTCGGCAGGGACTCTGATCAGACCCGTGAGTCCTGCGCCTTGATTTCCTAGGGCAGTTTCTCGCCGTGTCCTGTTTCTCTGCAGTAAACACACGGGTCTCTCCGCACTCCCCCCTCCCCCACCCTTGGCCATCACCTTCACCTTTATCCCTTGCCAGATCGCGATGGGCGACGCCTTCCGCCTGTAGTTCGGGCTGTGTGCACTCGGCCCGTCTTTCTCCGGCGTTTCCCCTTCCCCTGGCCTATCTTTCCGCGGCCCCCTCTCTTTCCAGCTTCTCTTCCTTAGTCTCTCCACTGTTCTATACTTTCTCCTCCATGTCTCGTGAACTTTTCTTATTCCATCGGTGTCCTTTCTGCAGCTTTCCTTTAATATCAGGTGCGGCCTGAGTCGCGAATGACACGGCGCCTCGGGATCCGTGGGGAGTGTGCCGATCAGCTTCAGCGATGCTTTCTAAGAAGGCTGCCCTGTTCTGCCCAAATTCGTGGGCCTGCGCTGAGACCCGCCCTGAGGGTCGGCGAAAGACCCGGAGCCTCACCTTACCTTCGGGTGGGTGTGGTCCCGGTCAGGGCTGGGGCGCGCGATCCGTACGAACAGGGTCAGTGGTAGGCGGCCGTCAACCCCCGGAACCCTCTCAGCGCCTGGAGCAGCTGCTGGCCACGTCCCAGGTGGGCTGGTGAGTGAACAGAACAGTCTAGGAGATGAATCACAGCTTTAGGGGTGTCAGAAAGCCGGGCACTTTGGGTCCTCCAGTTGTATAAGTCAACGGGGAGCAAAAGCTCCCCGTTGCGTCAGGGGGTCCCGTGGGGCGCAGGGCGGTACCGTGGAAGTGAGATCCGCGGCCCCGAGCACTGGCGAGAACCGCCCCGGGCGCCGCCCTCCAGTCCCGGCCACTGCCCCTCCCCCGCCCCGCCCCAGGTGCTCGCGAGTCTCCCTCATCCGGCGGCAGGGGGCGGCGGCGGGGGCGGCGGGCGGCTGCCCCGTGCCCTCCCTCTAGCTCTCCCGCCGCCCGCGGGGCTGGGAGGTGTCGGAAACTGACACGGGGGGGGGGGGGCGGGGAGGACAACTCAGGGAGGACGGACTCTCCTCGTGGCCGCCCTGCGGCTCTTTGGCGGCCCCTGGCGTGGTAGGGGCCGGAGTGAAAAGGCTTTTATCCAAGGGTCCTGCCGAACCAGAGCGTGTGCATCTGGCCAGGGCGGCCAAGCGTCTGGAGAGAAATCCACACTGGCCACCCTCTGGACGGTGTGAAGATCCACGGCTCCTTCCGCCCGCCACCCGACGTGCAAGGTGGGCCACTCCGAGCTGCAGAAGGTGACCAGCTTACTCTTCCGAATTGCTACACGTAAAGCACGTGCTCTCCTTTTCACTTCGGTGGTGTTTCCCACGGTCCTGGAGAGGGGCGTGGCGGGAGTGGTGTCAGTCTGCCCCGTCTATCCCCGCACTAAGATACACAGAAACAAGACGGACACACAGAAAGTCCCTCGGGTCCACCGGAGGCAGACCTGCAACCAGGACTGGCTCCGGGAGCCCGCGGGCGCGACCCGCTGCGTCCCGTGGGAACTCCGAGCGAGGAGCCGCGCCCCTGCTCCTCCAGCGAGGGCCTCGCCCCTCCACAACGAGGGGCTCTAGGCTCCTCCAGAAGGGCCTGGAACGCCTTCCAGGACCCACCGCGGGCTGGCAACCTAGGTGCGTCAGCCTATTCAGAGTGACAGGTTTCGGGCCCCAGGAACGGAACAGTAACACAACACACAAACACGACACACCGATCGGTGTCCGAGACTCCGGTTAGGGGGATCCTGGACGAGCCCCCAGCTGAAGTACCAGGCCGTAGGATCCACCCCCCCCCCTCCCCCAGACCATCAGGAAGCCCTCGCCGCTGTAAATGCACAGCTCCAAACCCTCCCTGACTCTGCAGGTCAGGATTTGCGGGCCCGACCCTCCTTCAGCAGCATTTTTACTGTGTATGAAGCTGGCGGGGGCAGGGGGGGACGGATCATTACCACACTGGCTATGCGATTGGTGGGCGGCTCGCGGGTAAACCTTGTCTGAAGCTCACTGGCTGGGGTATGATCATTTCCAGTAGGGCAGGGACTCTAGCTTAGCGGTTACAGGATAGGTTTAATCATCCACAGCAAGCATCTTGCAGGTTGGGGTAGGCGGGGCCAATCACAGGAATGCTGAGGGAGCTATTCCTGGACTATTTCCTGTCCTAAATTGCTTCCTAACATTGTTCGGAGGTAATCGATCAGGGCGGTCTGCGATTCCGGGACAGATCAGGGCGGTCTGATTTCTTATTTTTGCTGTTACATTTTCTTGGAACATGAACTGACACTCGTTTCCCAGTAACAGATAGCAGATGTTTTCCTTAAGAGTTTCTGAAATCACTGCCAACTTATTTTGGCCTCTCAACAACAAGCAACAAGAATGTAAGCATTGAGCTTAAGCAGGCAAATTTTATTATCAAATGTAACAATTCTACAAAAACTCAGTAGTATTGTAATATTATTGCCTATCTTAAGTCTCCCAGAACTTCGAGAAGAGACTATCTTAAGGCATCAAGTACAAATACAAAGAACTTTATTCTTGATGTTAAGTGCAAGTTCTCACAAGTTTTCCCAAAATCTTTTTCCTTTCTTTTTTACTACTGCAGTTAAAGGGCCATAGCTGGTCAGGAAACGTTTCGCTCTCCTTTAAGATGTTAATGAAACTAATGCAAACTAAAGGAAATTAGCAGCCACAGAAATCTGCAGGACATTGAATTCAAGCAAAGGACAATGTGAATAACAAAGAAATATATGCACTTAATCAAATCCTTTTCCTCTTTGGAGTTAAAGAGGCAGCAATACTAACTAGCTAGTTATTGCACTTTTGTAGCATAAACATGGCTAAACACAGTGCTAAACACAGACAGCATCAGAACTATAATTACATCAGTGTTTACCTCAGTCTAGCATTCTGACTACCAGTCCTACTCTTTTAAAAGTTTTAATTAGTTGACAGGTTACTACAGAAGAAGGCTTAATGAAGGCTATCTTAATATATACAAGCATTTACTTTAGTTAGTATATTGCTTTCTAGAATACACTGTTCAAATGGTCTTATGTTGGTGATATTAAAAACTATGGGATTTCTCTTATTGAAGTTCAAACCATCAACAATGAAAAAAAGTACAATATAAAATAATACATATGAAGCCACAATATTTGGTTACAGTTCAACCTAAAAATCTACATGTAGCTGCTTCATTTTTGGTTTCGTATTTTGGCCCCTACTTCATTGTTATTTACAACTGGTACCTGCTGAGAAAAAGATCCAAAGTTTTTAACTGTGTATATGGTCAAAAGGACATAGCTTTTCTTCTAAATTATCCTCAGGTATTTGTGGAGGTGGGGGAGACAGAGGAAGGAAGGGGTGTAGGAGGTGCTGCTGATCAAACCCAGGGCCTCACACATGCTATGCAAGTGCTCCTTACCGAGCTCTATGTACCACCAGGCTGAATTGGGTGTTTCAGAAATCATTTAACTGTGTGTGTGTGTGTGTTTCAGAAATCATTTAACTCTGTGTGTGTGTGTGTGTGTGTGTGTGTGTGTGTGTGTGTGTGTTAACCTGTAAGACATCATGATAGCTAGGAGGTTGGGAAAATACTAGTTTTATTCCTTTTCTTAAGTTTGTGATTTAAATATTCCAAGACCTTATGCTTCAATTACTTAGCAAAAGGGTATGATTGTACAGAAATGGAAAGCAGATTGGGAATACATAAGAATAAAACTTACATAACATTTAATGGCAGAGACACTAGTGGACTATTTTTAATCAAAGACTTAAGCTTAGGAACCATCTATGATGCCACATTAGTTGGAAGTAACAGAGACATCTGATCTCAAGTTCACATTTAAATGCCTATCTGCAATCAGCAAGAAGCCAGGGATGCTGCTATTAGGATTTGGCTTTGCTGGCTCAAATTTTTCACTCCATCAAAAATAAGGCACAAAAATGAGCCAGGCCCACTGTCCAATCATAGATTGCTGAAATACTGCAGCCTGAGTGTAGACAAGCTTCCCCCAAAATTGTTAGAAGTTTTCTTGTGTCTGATGGTTTTAGGTTCATCACACATCTTTCAAACACTAGGGGAAAAAAAGTAAAAAGTGTTACAGTCTGCAAATTTAACTTTTAGTAACCACAAAACTGATTTCAAGTTCCTAAAGGACCAAAACATTTTTAATGAAACAGTTCCAATATTTTTCCCCCCAACAACTGGCATTCATACAAGATAGGCTTGGAAAGAATAGCACTTGCAAAGAAAGTCTACACAATACTATTGTAGCTAGGATAACCTGTACACACCATGTCAAGTTCAGTGTTGAGGAGGGGGTAATCCCAAGAACTTTTGTGTCTCTGAAGGCCTTGAAGTGTGATCCTCCCAATCTCAACTTTTAAGGATAAGGCCAGATGCCAATGACTCACATTGGCACCTGGCCCTATCATTTACATTATAGTGTATTCTTAACATGCATGCTTTCACCTCCCCACTCAACTCAGCTCCAATTGCATCAAGTCCTTAGTTTGAGTCCCCAAGTCAATACAGCACTTTGAATATTAGACACAATTTTTAAATTCTCATATAAGATAATTCAAATAATTTCTTTTGGGCTGGGAATGTGGCTTAGTGGTAGAGTGCTTGCCTAGCATGCACGAAGCCCTGGGTTCAATTCCTCAGTACCACATAAACAGAAAAAGCTGGAAGTGGGGCTGTGGCTCAAGTGGTAAAGTGCTACCCTTGAGCAAAAGAAGCTTAGGAACAGTGCCCAGGCCCTTAATTCAAGCCCCATGACTGGCAAATAATAATTAAATATTATTTCTTTTTTTAGTGGGGGGAGGGGTACCCAGGATGGAACCTAGAATATTATACTTGCTAGACAAGCGCTTTGTCATTGAAGCTACATCCCAGCCCCTCAAATAATTTCTAACAAAATCAATTAGAAAAGAAATCCAAGGGCTGGGAAGGTGGCTCAGTGGTAGAGCACTTGCCTTCATGCATGAGGCCCTGGGTTCGATTCCTCAGCACCATATAAGCAAAAAGAAAAAAGCCAGAAGTGGCGCTGTGGCCAAGTGGTAGAGGGCTAGCCTTGAGCTGAAGAGCTGAGGGACAGCGCCCAGAGTTCAGGCCCCAAGACCGGACCCCCCGCCCCCCAAGAAAAGAAAAGAAATCTAAGAAACGATATCATGACAAACAATAAGCTCTCCATGCCAGTGACTGGTTTACATTGATCAGTATATTTCATTCTAAAATACAGCTGTTTAGATCATCCTATCCCCACTTCATTTAATATGGTGTTTGGGGTCAAACCCTGGTCCTCACATATGTTACGCCAGTGCTCTATCACAAAGTTATATCCCAAATCCCTCTAGATACTTTGAAATGGGAAAATTTAAGCAGAGAACAATTGACAGTAGATCTTGATATCCATATTCTCTAATTTTCTAAACTCATGCAACAGCTTATAAATGCTTCCCCCTTGGACCCCAGTACTGAGGTTTGAAACTAGGGCCTCATTATCTCTGAGCTTACTTGTTTGACATTCCACCACTTGAGTCATGCCTTCAACTTGGCTTTTTGCTGGTTGTTTTTGGGTATAGAGGCTCATAATCTTTTCTGACCTCAAACCATGATCCTCCAAATCTCTTTATTACAGGTGTGAGCCATTCTTGTCCCTTATCCACTCCCCTACCCTCCCCCAATAAAAGCAAACACTACAACTAGTAACATAAAATTCACATCGTATTGTCTAGAGCTATAAGCACTTTAAACCATGCTGGTCCCAGACCTAATTCTCTCCAATAAAAATAGATGCTTTTAGTAAACAGATCTAGGATATGAAATATTAGATAGGATCCTCTATGCTGTTTAATTTACATAATATGCACACAGAAAACTAAAGTTTTCATTTTATTTTAGCTAGACACTGTACAGCCCTGCACATGCAAATGAGAATGAGGGATGAAGATTGAAATGGAAACAGCTTTTCAGAGCAAAGTCTTATATGGCCATTTTGAAATATGGTCAAGACTAATTTTATTTTAGTGAGAGATTCTACAAATGGTAAGCAAGTGTCTAAAAAGTACTAAAATACTGGTAGTGGTTTATGAAGTGACATTAATTTAGCCATCAGGTTACAACTGAAATGCTTTTCCTCAAATACATACAAATGCAGATAAGAAAGCTCTATCAATTACTCAACACTGTTGCCTACTTTTTTTTAATGTTATTTTATTTTTTTGTGAACACACTGTACAGAGGGGTTACAATTACATGGGCGGGATAATGCGTACATTTCTTACCAAGCATTGCAGCCTCCTCCTTTGTTTACCCTTCACATCCCTTCCCAGCCTCCCCCCACACCTCCCCACCCAATCCTCGCCCCCCCCCTTGCCTACTTTTTATCTTCCTTAGGCAACCGTATCTTAATTTTCCTTAAAGAAATGTCTGTCACTTCACCTAATCTCAAGCCCATAGAGAGGCAATTTTACCACTGAACGGGAGGCGCAACCCAGCCAGCAAAGGGGGAGCCCTGCCTAGTTCTGGCCATTGTGGTTTCAGAGATAGAGATAAGCTATGAAGTCACAATTCCTGGCTTGTTTCTGCACCTATAAATCAGGTGTTGCCATGCGGACCTCATGGAAAATTTGGCTGAGAATAGTCCAGCTAAATCAGTCAGCCCTGGCCCTCCAGTTATGCCTGTGAGTTCTATCTTCCTCCTTGTTAATCCATTATACTATACTGGGGAACACCTTTGTAGGTGCTTTGTACAATGTTACAATGTAGTTGTGTTACAAAGGTTAGAATTTGTTTTAAAGAAGTTAAAGCCCCAGACCTGCATCTTAATCTCAGTAGTAACCAACAGACTTTCAGAATTTGGGAATGAAGCTGCAGGCTCCTAACTGCAGGGTAGAGGGTGTTGGGGAGGGGGAGAGATAAAGGGAGAGAAGGGAAGGGAGAAAGAGAAAAGGAAATCATAAAAGTATAATGAGAAATTGTTTTGCTTCCTACACTAAAAACCTTAGCACAAAGACAATTTGGAAAGTTGTAATTACAAATATTCACAAATCTACCTTTTCTTCCTAATAAGATATGTGTTAAAATTATTTTATAGCCAACACCAGTGGCTCACATTTATAATCCTAGCCACTCAGAAGGCTAAGATCTAAGGACTGATGTTCCAAGCCAGACAAGGCAGTAACTTGCCTGTGATACTCTTATATCCAATTAACCACTCAAAAACCAGAAGTGACACTGTGGCTCAAAGTGGTAGAGCACTAGCCTTGAGTAAAAGAACTCAGGGACAGCACCTAGGCCTTGAGTTCAAGCCCCATGACAGACCAAGCAAAAAAAAAAAAAAAAACACAAACTTTTAGTTTATAATAAATTGACATTAAAAGTATTTATATACATAAGAGTTTTGTATTGTTTAAAATAGCTGGAAACAGCTAGAGAGCTGCTCATGGCTCACACCTATAGTCCTAGCTACTCAGGAAGCTGAGATCTGAGGAAAGAGGTATGAAGCCAGAACAGGCAAGAAAGTCTATGAGACTCCTATCACCAATTAAACACCAAAAATCTGAAAGTGGGCCAGACACCGGTGGCTCACACCTGAAATCCTATCTACTCAGGAAGCTGAGGATCGAGGTTCAAAGCCAGACTGGGCAGGAAACTCAGTGAAACTCTTATCTTCAATTAACCACCAGAAAACCAGAATTGGAGCTGTGGCTCAAGTGGTAGAGCGCTCACTTTGAGCTGAAGAGCTCAAGGACGGCGCCCAGGCTGAGACTTCAAGCCCCACGACTATAAATCACTTTCAAATCATAAAAGTAATCCAAATTTTACACTTCAAGAACACTACTGTTTGATCACATATTTTAATAGCTTTGGCCTCAGTTTTACTGGATCTACGTGGAAAAAAGGCAAATGAGACAAAGTGGAAAAACTCTTCATTTTTTAAAATCACCTTGCATAAGATTTTATAAACATAACAGTATTCAATACAGAAATTGAATTTTTATATTTTTGTATCAAATAAATAAGAATAAATCCATATTGTAGGTAAATAATATGAGGAGCAGGGGACAGAAATTATCCTTGTGGAAAATTTCTAATGCTGGGGCTGGGAAGGTAGCTCAGTGGTAGAGTGCTTGCCTTGCATGCATGAGGCCCTGGGTTCCATTCCTCAGCACCACATAAACAGAAAAAGCTGGAAGTGGCCCTATGGCTGAAGGGGTAGAATCTTAGCCTTGAGCTGAAGAGCTGAGGGACAGTGCCTAAGTCCAGAGTTTAGGCCCCATGACCGGCAAAAAAAAAAAATTTCTAATGCTATTTCATAAGTAAACATTCCCCTAGTGAAAGTAGACTGCATTCAAAAAGTCAGGGTTTTGCTGGTCACCGGTGGCTCACGCCTGTAATCCTAACTACTCAGGAGGCTGAGATCTGAGGATCACTATTCAAAGCCAGGCCAGGCAAGAACATCCTTAAGACTCTTAACTCCAATAAAACCACCAGAAAACTGAAAGTGGCTCTGTGGCTCAAGTGGTAGAGCACTAGCTCTTTAGCTCAAGGACAGTGCCCAGGCCCAGAGTTAAGCACCATGACCAAAAATTAAAAAAAAAATAAATAAAAAAGTAAGTTTGTGGTTGAAGGCTAGAAAGCATGATCTCAACCAAAAAATGAAGGTCAACTTCACCAATAATGATAATGTCACGTGTATCACATATTTCTGATGTCACTTAACCTGTCTGATCTTCATTCATATGTTTCACCAAAAGAAAAAACATAAAACAAATATAAATTGGAAGTCAGCCCACAAAATACTTCAATATAACTCAAAAGTGAGACAGTCATAAAAAACAAGGAAAGAATGAGTAACAGAGCAGAAGCCACTAAGTAGACAGGATACCCAATGCCATGTGGACTCCTGAGCAGTAACCTGGAAATGATGGTGAAATCTTAATCATGTCTGTGCCTTAAATAATAGTGAATAAAGAAACAAACTTTTTTTTTGGTGGGTTGTGTGGCCTGAACTCTGGGCCTGGGGACTGTCCCTCAGCTCTTCAGCTCAAGGCTAGCACTCTACCGCTTGAGCCACAGCACCACTTCTGGCCTTTTCTACTTATGTGGTGCTGAAGAATCGAACTCAAGGCCTCATGCATGCAAGGCAAGCACTTTATCACAGAGCTACCTTCCCACCCCAACGAACAAACTTAGATTTATTAATCCACCTGATTCTCAAGACATTCCATTAAGCCACATATGCAGCAAGTGATTTTATGCTCATTTCACAAAGAAAGGTATGTCATGTCTATATATGTACACAAAACACGGGTACATCCAACATCAGGGAGATCTGAGGATCATGGTTGAATGCTAGCCAAGGCAGGGAAGTCTACGAGACTCTTACCTCCAATTAACCATTAAACAAACAAACAAACAGAAAACACAAATGGAGCTGTGGCTCTAGCTTTGAGAAGAAAAGCTCAGGGCCAGGGCCCGGGCTCTGAGTTCAAGCTCCTGGATGGCATGCGGAAAAAAAAAAAAAAGGCCAGGTGCTGGTGGCTCATGCCTGTGATCCGAGCTACTCAGGAGGCTGAGATCTGAGGATCATGGTTCAAAGCCAGCCCGGTCAGGAAAGTCTGTGAGACTCTTATTAACGACCATAAAACTGGAAGTGGTGCTGTGGCTCAAGTGGTTGAGCCCTCACTTTAAGCTCAGGGACAGCGCCCAGGCCTAGAATTCAAGCCCCATGACCAAAAAAAAAAAAAAAACAAAGAAAAAAAGCCTCAGGAAAAGATATGTGGAACTACTCCACGGCTGAACTGTACATTTTTAAATGGTTAATTTTATGCTATATCAAATTTACGTCTTTTTCTTCCTTTAAAAAAAATGCCCAATTTATATTTCATATGGTAGACTAAAGGAATGTCCAAATGTTTTCTCCTTATCCCAAAATAAAGGACAACTCTCATTTATATGTTGCTTATGATAGGGTTTTTTTCAAATGACAAACTTAATTCCAATCTCCAGTCCTTCTAGGTTTAATATACATTACAAAAAAAAAAAAGAGGACCCTCTCATCAAGCCCCTAAAATATCTTCAGCTTTATAGCCTATTTGGACCTTTATAATTCAGCTTGCATGTGTACAGCCTTACCTTCTTTTCTGAGGATGGTATAACTGCTGGGGCCCTTAAATACAAACCCATTCTTTGGGTAGAGTCCTGGCCTGGTCATTTGTGTGTACAAGTCCATCCTCGGTTGCATACTAAAATGCAAATTAAAATAAACAGGATGAAAAGATGGACAACCTGTCACTCTGGATGATATCTCAATTAAATTTCCAACAAAAGTATAAAACATTTAGACTGTAGAAAAAAATAGGCACATACCACATATGTAAAAGTTCATTCAAAAGGTTCATTCCTTACTTAACATAAAAAAAAATACTATCAAAATCACCTCAGGAAGAGGAGTTAGACTGGACACATGCATTAGAAAAATAAAAACACCACCAATCCAGAAAGTTTTAAAAGAGCAAACCTATACACATTGTTAATAGTACAGTTTCCACAAGAACACTTTTTTCTTTGTTAGAAAAAGAAAATAGGGCTGAGCGCCAGTGACTCATGCCTATAATCTTCACTAGTCAGGAGGCTGAAGTTTGAGGATTGCAGTTCAAAGCCAGCAAGGGCAGAAAAGTCCGTGAGACTCTTATTTCCAAAGAAGTGGTAAGGTAGCTCAGTGATAGAAAACTAGCCTTGAGCAAAAAACCAAAAAACCACAAAACAAAAAAACTCAGGGACAGTGCCCAGACGTTGAGTTCAAGCCCCATGACCAACAGAAAAGAAAATAGTGCAGTGTATGACTGGAAATCATAATTGGAGCATCTTTTGTATAATAAGCCCCAGTATTCCATACTGCCCAATAACCTTAGGAATTTTAAGTGGTATTATAATGTATTTGAAATTTCAATCTAGTTATCTTATTTGGGCACCAAATAAAAAATCTTAGTAGTAATAAAAAAATACTACATTTAAAGTCAGAACTTTGACCATAAACAAAAACCAACATTTAGGGGCTGGGAAGGTGGCTCAGTAGTAGAGCGCTTGCCTTGCATGCATGAGGCCCTGGGTTCGATTCCTCAGCACCACATAAGAAAAAAGCCGGAAGTGGTGCTGTGGCTCAAGTGGTAGAGGGCTAGCCTTGAGCTGAAGAGCTGAGGGACAGCGCCAAGGCCCAGAGTTCAGGCCCCATGACCGGACCCAAAAAACAAAAAAACAAAAAACCAACATTTATCAGAAATGCACAGACATTGTTAGTAAAGGATAATACAAAGAGCAAATGAGAAAAATTAAAGAAATAATATAAGGATACCTGATAAGCCATTCGGAATAATAAGTCCATCAACTAAAATATGCACACAAAGATATTTTACTGAAGAAGATGATGCCCTTAATTGACAAGTACTTTCAAGACACTTGGTTATCATAAAATTCTGTTCTTACTTGGCAGCCAGGGGCTCGTGCTTGTAATCCTAGCTACTCAGGAGGCTGAGATCTGAGGATCACAGTTCAAAGCCAGCCTTGGCAAGAAAGTCCATGAGACTCTTAACTCCAATTAACCACCAGAAAACGGAAAGCGGTTCTGGAGCTCAAGTGGTAGAGCACTCACCTTGAACTGAGGACATCAGGGACAGCACCCAGGCCCTGAGAGCAGGCCCCACGACCAACAACAACAACAAAAATTCTGTTGAGCTCACTTGTCAAATAGAACTAACTCAGGTAAGGCGACAGATTTTTTTTTGAGACCAGAGGCTGCTACATGGCTCAGCCTGGCCTCTAATTTCGATCAGCCTCCTAAATTATGGGATTACAGGTATATGATACCATGCTCAGCTATGATAGCAAGTTTAATGGCAGAATCTAAGCCTCATATCCTAATTCAACCAGTAGAATCCATCTCTGTAACAATCCCTCTTTCTGGCCACAGAACCCAATGACATATGGAAAACACAAAGTTAGAGTAGTTTTAAAAGAATTTTAAAGGGCTGGGAAGGTGGCTCAGTGGTAGAGTGCTTGCCTTGCATGCATGAGGCCCTGGGTTCGATTCCTCAGCACCACATAAGCAAAAAGAAAAAAGCCGGAAGTTGCGCAGTGGCTCAAGTGGTAGAGCACTAGCCTTGAGTTGAAGAGCTGAGGGACAGTGCCCAGGCCCAGAGTTCAGGCCCCACAACCAGCAAAAAAAAAAAAAAGAATTTTAAAGAAGGTAGGAAAGAATACATCAAAAAATTTAATGTACTTTACAGAACGGTGCATTTTATTACTACATTTAGTTGGTTTTGGGGATGTTTTGTGTTTGTTTTTTGTGTTTTTTGGGGGGGTTGGTTTTTGTGTTTGTTTGGGGACTGAACTCTAAAAACCTGATGGGTCCGAAAAATGAGATAAAATGGTATCTCTTAACAGTTACTGGTTTTAGTTTCTTTTTGTGTGTGTGTGTGTGTGTGTCCGGTCGTGGGGCCTGAACTCTGGGCCTGCGACATGTCCCTCAGCTCTTCAGCTCAAGGATAACGCTCTACCACTTGAGCCACAGCGCCACTTCCGGCTTTTTTCATTTTTGCTTATGTGGTGCTGAGGAATCGAACCCAGGGCCTCATGCATGCAAGGCAAGCGCTCTACCACTGAGCCACCTTCCCAGCCCCTGGTTTTAGTTTATTCTAGAGTCATTTAGAGCTATTTGGTATAATCAAAAGTACAAAATTTGTTAAATTATTTGGCCTTTTTTTTTTTATTGTGGGACTTGAACTCTGGGCCTGGGTGATGTCCCTGAGCACTTCAGCTCAAGGCAGCACTCTACCAACTTGAGCCACAGCGCCATTTCCAGTTTTCTGGTGGTTAACTAGACATAAGAGTCTCGCTGGGCGCTGGTGGCTCACGCCTGTAATCCTAGCTACTCAGGAGGCTGAGATATGAGGATCGCAGTTCAAAGCCAGCCCGGGCAGGAGAGACCGTGAGACTCCTATTTCCAATAAACTACCAGAAAACTGGAAGTGGCGCTATGGCTCAAGTGGTAGAGGGCTCGCCTTGAGCTGAAGAGCGCAGAGACAGTGCCCTGGCACAGAGTTCAAGCCCCATGACCAACCAAAAAAACAAAAAAAAGAGAAGAGTCTCATGGACTTTGCTGCCCAGGCTGGCTTTGAACCAGATCTCAACTTTGATCTTCAGATCTCAATCTCCTGAGTAGCGAGGATTATAGGCGTGAGCCATCAGTGCCCGGCTCTTCTGGCTTTTTGCTGTTCAGTTTGGTGCTACTTGGACTCTTCTATCTGGGCTGGCCTCAAAGAACGTCCTCTAGGTTTTAGCCTCCTGAATAATCAGGATTGGCACCCAAATTCTACTATCTTTTAAAATACAGAATCAGAGATTATGAACAAATTTCATTCATTTGACCAATTACTTCCTGGATATTTGCTTTTTAATATAATTACCATACTTAAGTGAACCTAAATCATTCCTCATAGTTTCAATTATTATTATTTTTTTTTTGGGGTCCGGTCGTGGGGCCTGAACTCTGGGCCTGGGCGCTGTCCCTCAGCTCTTCAGCTCCAGGCTAGCACTCTACCACTTGAGCCACAGCGCCACTTCCGGCTTTTTTCTTTTTGCTTATGTGGTGCTGAGGAATCGAACCCAGGGCCTCATGCATGCAAGGCAAGCGCTCTACCACTGAGCCACCTTCCCAGCCCCATAGCTTCAATTATTAAAGGCAGATACACTAATAATTTAACATATGAGATGAGATAATTGAAGTTTCAATTAATCCTAATTCTTCACTGATCCAGTGTATAAAATTGAAGCACTCCAAAAATGAAGACCAAAGCCTCGTGCCAGAAAACCAGAAATGGCTCAAGTGGTAGAGCACTAGCCTTGAGCTTAAGAGCTCAGGGATAACACCCAGGCCCAGAGTTCAAGCCCCACACTACCACCACCAAAAAAAAAAGAAGGCCAAATAACTTGACAAACTTTGTACTTCTGATTATACCAAATAACTCTAAACTTAAATAACTCTAGAAGCAAGTAAAACCAGTAACTTTTACAAATATAATTTTATCTCACTTTTTGGGCACATCAGGTATTTAGTCACAAATTTAGAAATACATGATTATGTTTGTGGAAAATACTGACAAATGCCAGCAATGACATTCTCTTCATAACTGCAATTTTGCTTCATAAAATTATGCATAAACTGCTAACTTATGTGTAACAATGCTTAAGTTTACTAAGTGTGAAAATAAATTAGTCAAAAGAAATTGATCTCACTCAAAATTCAAATTCAAACATTGCTTGGACTTCCTACAGTAGAAAAATAAAAAGTAAATAAAATAAAATGTTTTCTCTAGGAAATTAAGTAGTCATTTTAATAAACTTCTGCAAAATTTATATTCTAACAAATCAGATATGAAGAAAGATAATTTTCCCCCTTTAAAGATCCTCCAAAGACAACATAATTATTTAAGAATAAAATATCTAACACCACTGATTTCTTTTGCTGGTACCAAGGCTTGAACATAGGTCCTGAGCACTGTCCCTGAACGTTTATGCTCAAGGCTAACACTCTACCACTTGAGCCACCACTGGCTTTTCTTTTGCTGCTTAATTAGAGATAAAAAGTCTCACAGACTTTCTTGCCTGGGCTAGCTTCCAATTATGATCCTCAGATCTCAGCCTCCTAAGTAGCTAGGAATTACGGGCTTGAGCCACCATCACCCAGCTCTACTGACTTCTCAAAGAAACTTTTAGAATAAGAATTTCACTTCTTAGACTAAGAATGTGCTAAGTCAGGCAGTAATGAAAGGGCTGAGAATGTGGCTTAGTTGGTAGAGTCCTTGGCTAGCATGCATGAAGCCCTGGGTCCAATTCCACAGTACCACATAAATAGAAAAAGCCAGAAGTAGTGCTGTGACTCAAGTGTAGAGCGCTAGCCTTGAGAACAGAGAGGTTCAGAAACAGAGCCCAGGCCCCGAGTTCAAGCTCCAGGACCAGCAAAAAAAAAAGAAAAAGTAACTTGTCCACCTTCAACTTTGTACTATCAATGTACTACCAACTCTCTTCACTTGTCAGAAAATATTCTGTTTATATTGAATGTCCTTAAGACAATTACAGAAATTTAGTAGGTTTGAGGCACTAGCTTCATCAGAGATCATTTTATTGTTTAAATTTTTATTGTAAAGGTGATATACAGAGGTAGAGATCATTTTAATTGACCATACTCCCTCTACTCATGAATAAAAAATTCATAAATCTAGTCCATTCTAACTGTGAAATGGCAGACACAGCTCTTACACATTATGCTGCAAATGCTCCAATGGTTTTAGGATTTCACTATGTTTTCTAGAACATCTCAACTTTAATGACTCAAGCTAACTTCAGCTCCAAGAGGAGAGAAGACATAACCGTAGAAAAAGGAAGACAATAGAAAGAATACAGACTATTTTTCAACATTTTGGTATCAGGTAACTGATGTAAGAAAGGTAGGTAATTGATATAAGGAAAAAAAGTATCTACTCAATTAAATTGGCAATTAGCAGAGATTTTTCACTGTCTTGTTAAAAAATCTTATTTTAAAATGTACCATTTTTTTAGCTTGTCATGCATCAGTTGAGGGGTGCAGCAATGGTAGAAAGTAACTGACCAAAGCAAATGTAGCTTCACTAGCATTAATAATTTCATAGGAGGGTCATCAAATACTCCAGAGCTCATTCTAAGGACCCAAGTGAGCCTCTCCAATGAATTAGGTAATGTTGCTGGGTGCTGATGCCTCACACTTGTAATACTAGCTACTTAGGAGGATGAGATCTGAGGAATGCAGTTTAAAGTCAGCCCAAGCAGGAAAGTCAAGTCTACATTCGACTCTTATCGCTACTCAACTGCCAAGAGCAAAAGCAAAAAAATAGATAAAAACTGTAAGTAAAGGGGTGACTCAAGTGGTAGAGCACTAGCCTTGAGCAAAAGCAGCTGAGGGTCAGCGCTTACGCCTGGGGTTCAAGCCCCGGGAGTAGCACCACATACACACACAAAACCACCACCACCAACAACAACAAAAAGAAATTAGGTAATGTTTATTTGTAGTTCTTTTTTTTTCCCCGTCTTTTCTAGGTGAGACAAAATCTTTGATTTGTAAATACAAAATACTTTTAAAAACAAACTAGCAAGTCTGGGGGTAGAACCCAGGAAATTGTATATACTGGACAAATGCTTTTCTAAGGTAGTATTCCTGATGAAAATGCTTGTACTGTTAGATATCCTAAAACATTTTCCAAAACCAGCACAGTATTGAAACAATAATAACAACAAACATCAAAAGATTATGTGAAAACAACAAGGACCCATAAACAAATCCATTACCACACGCACATACAAGAGTTTCAGAAAATCAGTTTCTTTCCTGGCTACATTCTTAGGGCAAATGAATTCAATAAAAAGGGCACTGAGTATTTTTCTTCTTCAGTCTACTAACCTGGTAACCTTGGAAGAAGTTAAGAATTTCCTTAACTCCAGTGTTGTAGGCCAGGCCCTGCATTCTGACCACTGTGCCAGGCTGCGGAGGAACACCGCTAAGATTAGCAGCTGTAGGGAAGTAGCCAAGACCATTAGGCGAACCTGGGGGACTAAAGGAAGAGAAAGCACAGTGAACCACAACAGACAATGTTGAATATTGATTCATTTTTTTAAAATTAGCTACTTAAGGAAACTGACTTTGGGAAGGTGATCTTTCTTCTACTTCTCAGAGCTCTCTTTCCTAGGACAATGAGAATACTGTAGTAGTTTCACATTTTATACCAGTCAGAAGTTGCAGAGGGAGTGAGGTTAGCACCATTACATGCAGGACTTCCGCAAATCTCTCTGTTCTTGTGTTCTTTTTTTTTTTTTTTTTTGGGGGGGGGTCCAGTCGTGGGGCCTGAACTCAGGGCCTGGGCGCTGTGCCTCGGCTCTCCAGCTCAAGGCTAACGCTCTACCACTTGAGCCACAGCGCCACTTCGGCTTTTTTCTTTTTGCTTATGTGGTGCTGAGGAATTGAACCCAGGGCCTCATGCATGCAAGACAAGCGCTCTACCACTGAGCCACCTTCCCAGCCCAATCTCTCTGTTCTTAAAACAGAGGGAAGGAGGTGAGAATAAAGCTTCATAGTCACTCAGCCACAAAGTACCACTTCAAAGCTCAGCTCATTGATAACTGGTTACCTGTCAGGAATACTAGGCATAAAAAGGCATGAGTACGAAAGAGTCACAGGAACTATAAACAGAAACCAAAAGGAACCATAGCCACATCTAAATTTTTTTTAAAAAGGACATTTCTAACTATAAATAAAAACAAATACATAGCCCAAGAATTCAGTGAAGAGAAGCACACAGTACCCTTGAGTTAACTCTTCCAACATGATTTTGCTAATGTGGGAGCAGGGACAGCTGGAAGGGATGCATAATAAATGGTTAACATGGAGGGAAGATTGATAAATACGGCCTTGGGATATTATCTGCAGCAACTATTTCCAAAGAACACAAGCCAGGTGAGCACTTAATTTTTTGTGGTGATTCTAGTGATCACCTTAATTTCACCATTAGTTTACCAAGTGATCCAAATAGTTTAACACTTAATTCCATGCTTGCCTCCACCCAATGTATTTTCTAAAACTATTATTGGTAGCCAGACAATTGTAATCTTAGCTACTCAGAAAAATAAAAAACTTAATCTTCAATAAGCCAGCAGAGGGGCTGGGAAGGTGGCTCAGTGGAAGAGCCTTGCATGCCTGAGGCCCTGGGTTCAATTCCTCAGCACCACATAAGAAAAAAGAAAAAAGCCGGGAGTGGCACTGTGGCTCAAGTGGTAGAGCGCTAGCCTTGAGCTGAAGAGCTGAGGGACAGCGCCCAGGCCCCGAGTTCAGGCCCCATGACTGGACCAAAAAACAAAAACAAACAAACAAAAAAGCCAGCAGAGGGGCTAGGAAGGTGGCTCAGTGGTAGAGTGCTTGCCTTGCATGCATGAGGCCCTGGGTTCAATTCCCTAGTACCACATAAGCAGAAAAAGCGGGAAGTGGTGCTGTGGCTGAAGTGGTAGAGTGCTAGCCTTGAGCTGAAGAGCTGAGGGACAGTGCCCAGGCTCAGAGTTCGGGCACCATGACTGGCAAAAAAAAAAAAATTACTTAATTAATTAAAAAAATTAGCCAGCAGAATGCTAGACTGCAGGCATGGCTCAAATGAACAACTGTGAGCAAACAAGCTGCAAGTGCAAAGTTGAGAGTGGTATACCAATAAAATACAAACACACATGGAAAGATTTGTTAAAGTTATTGACTGAAAGGCCACTTTCTTACCAACATAAGATTATGACCTTCCATTCACTTTTTCTAAGTAATTGTCCCATTTCAAATACGAGTAAATATAAGGGAAGGCAATAAAAGTCTTTGAGCTATTTATCATATATAATCACAACGTATGAGTTAATAAAATTGGACATTAGTACGAAGTACTGGTCACACTCCTCCCTCATCACTGAGATATGAACTGCAGACCTCCTGCTTACTAGGCAGGCATTCTACCAGTTGAGAAATAGAGTCCCAGGCTCTACTTTTTTTTTTTTCCTGGTCCTGGGGCTAGAACTCAGGGCCTAGGTGCTATCCCTGAGCTATAGTGCTCCAGGATAGTGTTCTATCATTTGAGCCACAGCTCTACTTACAGCCTTTTTGGTGTTTTATTGAGTCATAAGGACTTTCTTGCTTGGACTGGCTTCAAACCATAACTCATAGATCTCAGCCTCCTGAGAAGCTAGGATTACAGGCATGAGCCACCAATGTCCAGCAAAAGCTTTTTTTTTTTTTTGGTCATGGGACTTGAACTCAGCCTGGGCTCTATCCCTCAGCTCAAGGTGAGTGCTCTACCACCTGAGCCACAGCACCATTTCCAGTTTTCTGGTGATTTATTGGAGAGAAGAGTCTCAGAGACTTTTCCTGCGGTCTGGCTTTGAACCTCGATCCTCATCTCAGCCTCCTGAGTAGCTAGGATTACAGGCGTAAGCCACAAGCACCCAGTTTAAAAGCCTATTGTTTCTTTCCTTTTTTGTTTTGGTTGGTTGTGGGGCTTGAACTCTGGACTTGGGCGTAGTCCCTGCACTCTTCAGCTCAAGGCGAGCGCTCTACCGCTTGCGCCACAGTACCACTTCCTCTTTTCTTTTCCTTCCTTCTTTTCTCTTCTTTCCTTTTTTTTTGTTGGTCATGGGGCTTGAACTCTGGGCCTGGGCACTGTCCCTCTGCTCTTCAGCTCATGGTAGCTCTTTATCACTTGAGCCACAGCACCCACTTCCAGTTTTCTGGTGGTTTATTGGAGATAAATAGTTTCACAGCTTTTCCTGCCTGGGCTGGCTTTGAACTCTGATCCTCAGATCTCAGCCTCCTGAGTAGCTGAGATTACAGGCATGAGCAACCAGCACTCAGTTACAAGAGCCTATTCTTAATAAATTAAAAATAAATAGGCTGGAAATGTGGCTTAGTGGTAGAGTGCTTGCCTAGCATGCATGAAGCCCTGGGTTTGATTCCTCAGTACCACATACACAGAAAAAGCTAGAAGTGGCACTGTAGCTCAAGTGGTAGAGTGCTAGCCTTGAGCAAAAGAAGCTCAGGAACAATGCCCATGCCCTGAGTTCAAGCCTCAGAATTGGCAAAAAAAAAAAAAAGAAAGAAAGAAAGAAAGAAAGAAAAAGTCCCTGGGGCACCAGTGGCTCACGCCTGTAATCAGATCTCAGGAGGCTGAGATCTGAGGCTCACAGTTCAAAGACAGCCTGGGCTGAAAAGTCCCCACCAGAAAACCAGAAGTGGCCCTGTGGTTCAAAGTGGAATGCTAACCTCGCACAAAACAGCTCAGGGACAGCAACCAGACCCTGAGTTCAAGCCTCACAACTAACCAAAACATAAAAACAAAACAAACAGCAAATGAACTTTTCTGCCATAGCTGGCTTCAAACTATGATGTTCAGATCTCGGCCTCTTGAGTATCTAGGATTATAGATATGACATACCCATGTTAGGTGCCGAAGATTTAAATTAGGAGAGTGCCAAAGGAACACAGCTGTGAAGGTTTAGATTGCTCTGGGCTGGCACAGTATACAGCATACAACACACTAGCAATCAGATCTTGGGGTTGAGGGCATGGGGCTGAAGGCATGGCTCAGCCACACAGTCTACTTGACAAGTGTGAAGCTCAGAGTTTAAACCCAGTAGCACTGGGGGAAAACAAACAGATCTAAAACAAGGCAATACTTGTGTCAAAGACTTTGTCAGTGTTAATTTCCCCGGTAGGTTTGTTTTGGTACAAACTGTCATATGCAAAAGCTGTATTCCCTCCTTCCCCCCCAAGTTAGGGAAGAAGTTGTTTTCTTTTGCAATTAATGTTTTCCAATTTAACTTGCTCACAGCCTATTATATTTACAGCAATAGCAACTTAACTGCCTAAGATTTAAATGACATACTACTGAAAAAGGAATTCCTATCTATATGTCCTCCAAGATCTTATATAATTTTATATCAAACAATGAGTCATATCACACAATATTCTGTGCAGAACAAAGGAAGATATGTAAACATACTGGGATCCCAAAATGCTCACCACATAACCACAGTCAAAACATACTCTCAAAAATAAGCTTTAGGCTGGGCAACAATGACTCACACCTGTAATCCTAGCTACTCAGGAAGCTGAGATCTGAGGATCATGGTTTGAAGCTAAACCAGGCAGGAAAGTCCATGAGACTCTTACTTCCAATTAATCACAAAAGTGGAGCTGTGGTTCTACTAGTACAAGCCTAGCCTTGAGGGTAAGAATCTCAGAGACGTTGTTCAGGTCCTAAAGTCAAGCTAAATTCAAGCTCCAGGACTGGACTCAAAAAATTAAAAAAAAAAAAAAAGCTTCATACAACCTTGCAATAGTATTGATCATACTCTTTAATGCTATCAGGTAAACACCGGAAATAAAGATAGTAAGATAGGACAGGATTTGTAATTTGAGAATTTGCCAATTTTCTAGAGAAGGCCCAGGCACTATCTATCTTGTTAGAGAAATAGGTTAAGTAAACAGTACATGAAAGAAATATATTCTCCTCTCTGGATAGAGTCACAACATATTAACATGTGGAAGGCTTAAGAAGTCCTGCAGAAAGAAATCTGCTTCCCACTGCCTTAAATTACTACAAAGAACCTTTCTTTTTTTTGGGTCCGGTCGTGGGGCCTGAACTCTGGGCCTGGGTGCTGTCCCTCAGCTCTTCAGCTCAAGGCTAGCACTCTACCATTTGAGCCACAGCGCCACTTCCGGCTTTTTAAAATTTTTTTCTGCTTATGTGGTGCTGAGGAATCGAACCCAGCGCCTCATGCATGCAAGGCAAGTGCTCTACCACTGAGCCACCTTCCCAGCCCTACAAAGAACCTTTCAATTAACAGTTCATAACACCTCCAGTGTAACAAAAGTCACATACTTGAAAACTGACAGTATTACTCAGTCCTTACAGGTATTAAGTCTGGACTTGGTTTTCAAGTAAAATTGACCTACATTAACCATTGACCTACATTAACTTTTGAATTTTCATCTGACATCAACAATCTCAGGAAAGTTAGCTTTTAAATAGTTTTCCTTAATTTTGTATTTTTGCTCTCTGGACTTACAGTTCTGTTAATTCTTCTTAGGGGTCTTTGTGTGAGAGAGTATCTTGTTCTTTTTTTTTTTTTTTTTGGTCGGTCGTGGGGCTTGAACTCTGGGATTGGGTGCTGTTCCTGCACTCTTCAGCTCAAGGCAAGTGCTCGACCACTTGAGCCACAGCACCACTTCCACTTTTCTGGTGGTTTATTGGAGATCAGTCTGACGGACTTTCCTGCCTGGGCTGGCTTTGAACCATGATCCTCAGATCTCACCCTCCTGAGTAGCTAGGATTACAGGCGTGAGACACTGGTGCCTGGCTATCTTGTTCTTTTTTTGAAACAGGTGTTCAATATGTACAACAGAGGTTATTCTTAAGATGTTCCTGCCTCAGTGCTGGGATTACAGACACGCTCCCAATCACGCAGCATTTAGGGCATTCCCTATTTACCTTTACTATATCTTTTTTTTTTGGGGGGGGGTTCAGTTGTGGGGCCTGAAATCTGGGCCTGGGTGCTGTCCCTCAGCTCTTCAGCTCAAGGCTAGCACTCTACCACTTGAGCCATAGGGCTATTTTTTCTGCTTATGTGGTGCTGAGGAATCGAACCCAGGGCCTCATATATGCTTGGCAAAAACTCTACCATTGAGCCACCTTCCCAGCCCCCCTTTACTATATCTTTAAAGATTCTAGTGTTCCATTATGTTCTCAGGTGTACATAATATCAAAATGTAACAAGCTCCTCCAAGCATAACCTTATACCATTTGGACAAAGCTCAAGGGTTCAAGGACTATGAAAAGAGTTGGGAATAAATCTTCCACAAAACAATTTTACATAATAGAGAATTTATATACTGTTAAAAATAAGTTTAAGGGCTAGGAATGTGGCTTAATGGTAGAGTGCTTGCCTAGCAGGCATGAAGCCTTGGGTTCAATTCTTCAGTACTACAACTACCACAAGCACCAGGAGTGGTGCTGTGGCTCAAGTGGTAGAGCAGTACCCTTGACCAAAAAAGCTCAGGACAGTACCCAGGCCCTGAGTTCAAGCCTCAGGACTGGAAAAAAAAGTTTAGGAATTATGCTTAAATTTGTTCTAATTATGTCAAAAATACAAAAAGAAACCTGTACTACCATTAAAGTATTTTTTTTAAAACTTTACAACATGACAGACTTGCTTACTTAACAAGGATTGCTGAGTTGAGGACATCCTCAAATGGTAGAGCTTGGACAGAGCAAACACAAAGCCTGGGGTTCAAACATCAGTATCAGAAAAACAACAACAACAACAAAAAATCAAGCCTTACATACAAAGCCAATTTTTTTAATTTGGAAAAGTATTCTTGTTGCTTGACTAACAGTATAAAATTATCAAAGGAATGATTGTCTGACAGGCTTGTAAAAAAAGATATATAGTATTTTAAGAAAAAAACCCAGGAGGCTACAATGCTTGGTAAGAAATGTACGCATTATCCTGCCCATGTAATTGTAACCCCTCTGTACAGTATGTTCACAAATAAAATAAAAAAAAAAAGAAAGAAAAAAGAAAAAAACCCAGAGCTGGTCACCAGTGGCTCACACCTATTATCCTAGCTACTGAGGAGGCTGAGATCTGAGGATCATGGTTTGAAGCCAGCTCAAGCAGAGAAATTTCTGAGGCTCTGAACTCCAATAAACTATCAAAAAGCCAGAAGTGTTGGGCACTGGTGGCTCACGCCTATAATCCTAGCTACTCAGGAGACTGAGATCTGAGGATCAAGGTTCAAAGCCAGCCTGGGCAGGAGAGTCCATGAGACTCTTATCTCCAATAAACCACTAGAAAAACAGAAGTGGTGCTGTGGCTCAAGTGGTCGAACACTTGCCTTGAGCTGAAGAGTGCAGGGACAGTGCCCAAGCCAAGTTCAAGCCCCACAACCGACAAAAAAAAAAAAAAAAGGAAGAAGTGGAAGTGTGGCTCACATGATAGAGTGCCAATTTTGAGCTATGAAGCCAAGTAGGGAGTCCTGAGTTCAAGCCCTAGTACTGGAACTAACCAAAAATATAACCAAACAAACAAACCTTTTTTTTGGGGGGGGGTCTGTCGTGGGGCTTTAACTCTGGGCCTGGGCGCTGTCCCTCAGCTCTTCAGCTCAAGGCAAGCGCTCTACCACTTGAGCTACAGCGCCACTTCCGGTTTTCTGGTGGTTTATTGGAGATAGGAGTCTCAAGGTCTCTCTTGCCCGGGCTGGCTTTGAACCTCGATCCTCAGATCTCAGCCTCCTGAGTAGCTAGGATTACAGGCGTGAGCCACCAGCGCCCGGCACAAAAAAACCTTTCTAACACTGCCATTTTGATGAAATTTTAAAATAAAAATTAAAATCTGAAAAAAAAACACATAGTAAAAAACATTTCTTTTCTTTTTCTTTTTTTTTGTCGGTCGTGGGGCTTGAACTCTGGGCCTGGGCGCTGTCCCTCAGCTCTTCAGCTCAAGGCGAGCGCTCTACCACTTGAGCCACAGCGCCACCTCCGGCTTTTTTCTTTTTGCTTATGTGGTGTTGGGAATCGAACCCAGGGCCTCAGGCATGCAAAGCAAGTGCTCTTACCACTGAGCCACCTTCCCAGCCTAAAAAACATTTCTTAATAAAATCATTAAGGTGCTGTTTTAACAGAGGAATGTCAAGTCTTCCTGTGGCCAGTTGTTTCTTTTGGACCAGGATAATCTCTTAAAGATATACACAGGAAAGCTGGTAAGTAGGACCAATCCAATAACATAAGCTGTTCCCAAGGCTGTCATGTATTTTAGTTTTTTTTTAAAACTGTATTTTTTTTTGTCTTTTTTGGTACTGGAGATCGAACCCAGGACGTTGCACTTGCTAGGCAAGCGCTTTGCCACTGAGCTACATCCCAGCCCTTTAGTTAAGTTCTTTTAAAAAGGATGTTTTACACAAAAGGAGTTAAATAGTTGACAGAAGTAGTTAATTACCAAACTTACAGGTGTTTGGTCTGTCAGATTGCTCAGGGGAGGGGTAGAGACAATAGCAGGAAAACCCAAGGGAATATATAAAGATTGGCAAAATACTATTTTTTTGCAGGGCAGGGGTAGGGGGGCAAGGAGGGGGGGAGGAGGCAGGGGGGTTGTGTTCATCCTGGGGCTTGAACTCATGACTTGGGCACTGTCTCTGAGGTTTATTTTTTTCTTTTCACTTGAGCCCTAGTTCTACTTCTGTTTTTTTGGTACTTAATTGGAGATAAGAGTTTCAGGGACTTTCTTGCCCCAGGCTGGCTTCAAACTTCAATCCTTTGATCTCAATCCCCCGAGTAGCTAGAATTACAGGTGTGAGCACTGGTGCTTGGTGCAGTGGTACAACAGCTTGGAGGCTGAGACAAGAGAACTCCTGGAGTCTAGGAGTTGCAGGTTAATCTCAGCAACCTCTTACAACAAAAATATACCATGAGACATCCACAGAAATACAATACCACTATCACAAAACATTTAATAGTGAACTGGTTGCCAAATATTTCTATTGGGATAAGCTACGGAAGTGTATATTGCATCTCTGTCATTCATTCAAAGCGGTTAACAACTGGGCGCCAGTGGCTCATGCCTGAAATTTTTTTGTTGACAGTTGTGGGGCCTGAACTCTGGGCCTGGGCACTGTCCCTCAGCTCTTCAGCTCAAGGCCAGTGCTCTACCACTGAGCCACAGCACCACTTCCGGCTTTTTTCTGCTTATGTGGTACTGAGGAATCGAACCCAGGGCCTCAGGCATGCAAGGCAAGCGCTCTACCACTGAGCCAACTTCCTAGCCCAATGCCTGTAATTTTTTTTGAGCAAAAAGCAGCTCTGAGACAGCACCCGGCCCAGAGTTCAAGCCTTCGGACTGGCAAAAACCACCACCACCACACAAACACACACATACACACACACACACAAAACCCACACACAAAAAAAAACACAAAGTGCAGCCAGACACTGGTGGCTCACACCTGTGATCCTAGCTATTCAAGAGGCTGACATCTGAGGATCACAGTTCAAAGCCATCCCAGGCAGGAAAATCTGTGAGAGACGTTTTTTTGGGGGGTCAGGTCATGGGGCCTAAACTCTGGGCCTGGGAGCTTTTATCTTTTTGCTTATGTGGTGCTGAGGAATCAAACCCAGGGCCCCATGCATGCAAGGCAAGTGCTCTACCACTGAGCCACCTTCCCAGCCCATCTGTAAGACTCTTATTACCAATTAACCACCAGAAAACCGGAACTGGCTCTGTGGCTCAAGTGGTAGAGTGCTTGCCTTGAACTGAAGAGCTCAGGGGCAGTGCCCACGCCCAAAGTTCAAGTCCCACAACCAACAGGAGAAGAAAAAAACTGCATATAAAAGGCCCGAAGAGACAGCTTAATGGTAGAATACTTGCCTAACATGTGCAAGGTTCTACATTGGCTCCCAGCACTAAAGGGTGTCGGGACAGCTTCCTGAAAACTGAGGTGAAACTATATCCATCTTTATAATAACTCAGCTATAAAAACAAACGAACAGGATGGATTAAGGATTAAAATAGAAAATGCAGGGATCTTTCAGATGCTTGACAAATTTTCTGATCAGTTGGAAAGAGTTCCAAAATAGAACATAGTACCACTACATGGTAAACAAATAATGCAAAAGCATCAATGTTATTTATTATACCTATATAATACTCACAAGGCAAAAACAAAAGCAGATTTTGTAAGAAATGGTTATTCCAAGAAAAAAGTTTTTTTCCCTTACTACACACCTGTCATATAAGCATGCAAATAAACCATGAAAATACTTAAACTTTGCTTCTTCCCTTTGCTGGCTTGAGCTGTTACTTTGTTATTACCTAGTTATTCAAAAGATAAGGTGACACATAAGAAACATTTAACTTTTTTTTTTTTGGGGCTTGAACTCTGGGCCTGGGCGCTGCCCCTCAGCTCTTCAGCTCAAGGCGAGCGCTCTACCACTTGAGCCACAGCGCCACTTCTGGTTTTCTGGTGGTTTATTGGAGATAGGAGTCTCACGGTCTCTCCTGCCCGGGCTGGCTTTGAACCGCGATCCTCAGATCTCAGCCTCCTGAGTAGCTAGGATTACAGGCGTGAGCCACCAGCGCCCAGCTTTATCTTAACATTTTTATGTATTACTATGGCATTTCTCAATTGTGCTATAACATTGCTACAAAGAACAGCCTTTTCTAAGAGTGAGAGGCCAGAGTAAAAGAGGAACTTGGTTATAATAATAATAAAATAATAATAATAATAAAAAGCTGGGCATTGTAATACCTGTCTATAATGCACTTGGGAGGCTGAAGCATGAGAGGAAATGAAAGGGAAAAGGAGAGAATGGGGAGAAAAGAGAGAACAGAGGAAAGAGAAAAGGGATGAGAAAAGCAAAGGAAAAATCAAAGCAAGACAGGAAAAGAAAAATATAAGGAAAAAAGAGCAAGTTTGAGGAGGAATGACAAACAGGGGCCGACGAACGGATTGTTTTTCTCATTCTTCTCTGTCTTGGCTATACCTCCGAACACTGGTCCTTTCTAGGGGGGAGATGACCATAAGGTCCTTAAGGAGAAAAGGAAACTATCTGAAAGATTTCTGCTTTCATTTCACTGGTACTTTAAGATGCTGTTATGACAGTGATACATTCAGACTGGCAGGGATTCGTTTTAAGAATTAAGGTCATGGGCTGAAAAGATAGCTTAGTGGTAGAGTGCTTGCCTTGTCGATTCCTCAGCACCACAAACACAGAAAAAGCCAAAAGTGGTGCTGTGGCTCAAGTGGTAGAGCACTAGCCTTGAGCTCAAGCGCAGAGGGACAGTGCCCAGGCCCAGAGTTCAGTCCCCACAACCAGAAAAGGAATATGGTCATTCTTTAATTTCATGTTTTCTCCTTCAATGTTACTGAAATAAGTAATCTGTCCTTATGATGAAAGATACTGTACTGTAAGAAAAAGTGGCTACAGAGCTTATCTTCAGAGTTTTCAATATACTAAGTTACAGGAGATAAAACAGAGACAAAGGTCCTATAGTTCTAGCCGAAGGAGTCAGTGCAATGGCACTGACTTTGCATAGTGACACATCTGCCTGCTACACTACATGAGAAAGAGTCCATGTTTTATTATCTAAAATGTGTTCAATACATCACACTACAAGGTGCTTCTATTTGCTTAAAAGGTGCTCATAGATTGGTCAATTAAACTAAAAGGCAGAAATAGAATAATTTAATATCCATTAACTTTTTTTTTTGAAGCTGGGTATTGTTGTGCAACCCTGTCATTCCAAAACTCCAGAGCCTGAGGAAGGAAGGAAGTTTGAGGCCAGTGTGGACTACATATATACATAAAATCTCCAGGTCCTCATAGGTTCAAATAGCTTGCATGATGACTTGCACTCTAAGAATTGGTTAAAAATAAAATTAAAGGGCTGGGAAGGTGGCTCAGTGGTAGAGTGCTTGCCTTACATGCCTGAGGCCCTAGGGTCAAGTCCTTAGTTCCACATAAGCAGAAAAAGCCAGAAGGGGTACTATGGCTCAAGTGGTAGAATGTTAGCCTTGAGATAAATAGCTGAGGGACAGCGCCTAGGTCCAGAGTTCAGACCCCACAACCGACAAAAAATAAAATAATAATAAAATTTAAGCTGGGCACTGGTGGTTTGTACTTGTAATCCTAGCTACTCATGAGTACTATGGACAGCAGTTTGAAGCCAGCCTGTGAGACCTCTTATCTCCCATTAACTACTCAGAAAAAGTCAAAGTGGTGCTGTGGCTCAAGCCTTGAGCAAAAGAAGTTCAGGGACTTGAGTTCAAACCCCAGGACTGGCATGCAAGCTCATGCACACACAATTAAAAAAACAAAACAAAACAAAACAAAAAACGATTAAATTCAAATAAAAAAAGGAAACACCAGAGCTTGATTAAACACCCTTTGTATATATATAAAAAATAGCCTTCAGTATTGCCATCTTGGACTTTTCTACCTATCAGAAAACAGATCAAAATAAATAAAAATTATTCAGGTAGCTAATCTTTTCAGTAGGCTGAAAGGGCCCTATTGTCACACTAAGTTGAAAACAAGTATTGTTTCCCTTGTAGATATGCACCCAGTCTATGGTATGGACTGTAGCAGCTCAACAGATTAAAACAAAGTACTGGTCTGTTTCTGGGCATCTACTTGGTTCTGTTTGTCTGTGTGACCACTCTAGCACATAGGTCACACTACACAGTCTTGATGTGTACAGTAAGCCCTCCCTGCTTCCTCTTCCGCAAGAGTTGCCACACTTTTTCCTGTTCCTTCATCTTCTTCTATTAGCTTCCTACAAATACATTGCTAATAGATTTTATTAGAAATGCATTCAATCTGAAATGCATTTTGGCATATTACTCAATGTTTCCAATATTGATTCTTCCAAAATCCATAGGCATGGCCTGTATCTCCATATATTGACATCTTCTGCGGGCCCTTTCAAGAGTTTAAAATTTCCATATTAAAAAATATATATCCATATTGTTTGTGGAGTGGGGGTGTAGCTAAAGTGCTGGTGTACATACCTATCAATAGAAGACAAGAGTCCAGAGGAGGCTACAATGCTTGATAAGAAATGTACTCATTGTCTTGCCCATGTAATTGTAACCCCTCTATATGGTACTTTCATAATAAAAAAAAAGACAAGAGTCCAATCCCAAGTAAAAAAATAAACTGATTTAATTAATATATTAATATTCTACCCAAATTGTAAGCATTTTGTTCCTTTCCTTCTTTTTTTCTATTGCTTCCTTCCTTCCGTTAGTTTGTTTTTGGGGGTTTTTTGGGGAGGGGGTCGGTCATGGGTTGGGCCTGGGCGCTGTCCCTCAGCTCTTCAGTTCAAGGATATCACTCTACCACTTGAGCCACAGTGCCACTTCTGGAGTTTTCTGCTTATGTGGTACTGAGGAATCGAACCCAGGGCCTCATGCATCCAAGAGAAGCATTCCACCACTGAGCTACCTTCCCAGCCCTTTTTTGTTTTTGTTTTTTGCCAATCCTAGGACTGGAACTCAGGGCCTGGACACTGTCCCTTAGCTTCTTTTTTGCTCAAGTTCTACCACTTGAGCCACAGCACCACTTCCAGCTTTTTATTTATATGGTACTGAGGAATCATACCCAGGGCTTCATGCATGCTAGACAAGCACACTAGCACTAGGCCACATTCCCAGCCCTTTCTTTCTTTCTTTTTCTTCCCTTTCCTTTCCTTCCTTTTCCTTCCTTGCTTGATCTCTTTCTCTTTCTGTGTTTCTGTCTTTGCCAGTGGGGCTTGAAGTCAGGGCTCAAGGCTAGTGCTTGAACCCATAGCACCACTTCAGCCTTTTCTGAGTAGTTTATCAGAGATAAGAGTCTCATGGACTTTCTTGTCTGGGCTCGCTAAGAAATGCAGTCCTCAGATCTCAGCCTCCTGAGTAGCTAGGATTACAGGTGTGAGCTACCAGATTCCAGCTTACACACTTACACACACACACACACACATATGCATATATACACACACATATATAGATATACATAGATAGATAGCCAGTCCTAGAACTGGCACTCAGGGCCTGGGCACTGTCTCTGAGTTTCTTTTGCTCAAGATACATATCACTTTATCACTTGAGCCATTTCTGTTTTTTTTCTTTATCTGGTACTAAGGAATCAAATCAGGGCTTCATGCATGCTAGACAATCATTCTACCACTAAGCCATATTCACAGCCCAAATATTTTGTTCTTTTTTTTTTTTTTTTGGGTCCGGTCATGGGGCCTGAACTCTGGGCCTGGGCGCTGTCCCTCAGCTCTTCAGCTCAAGGCTATAGCGCTCTACCACTTGAGCCACAGCGCCACTCGGCTTTTTTCTTTTTGCTTATGTGGTGCTGAGGAATCAAACCCAGGGCCTCAGGCATGCAAGGCAAGTGCTCTACCACTGAGCCACCTTCCCAGCCCTATTTTGATCTTGGGATTTTTTTTTTCAAATTATTCCATGCTAGGATGTAACAAAATGATAGAGCTGCACTTACTCAACAAGTACAAAGTCACAGGTTTAAATCCTACCATTGCAAAAAAACAAAAAAACCCAAAAAGCTGGATTTTCAAGAATAAAAAAATGCAAACCATTATACTTGCATAGTGTCATAAGTTTTTGTGAATAATTTCAGTAGAGTTAGGGAATTGCTATTCTAAGTAATACTTTAAGCTGGATGCTGATGACTCCTAGCTACTCAGGAGACTGAGATCTGAGGGTAATGACTTGAAGCTAGCCTGTGCAGGAAAGTCTGTTAGACTTATTTCCAATTAGCCACCCAAAAGCCAGAATTGAAGCTGTGGCTCAAGTGGTAGAGTGCCAACCTTGCACAACAAAGCTCAGGTATAACACACAGACCCTGAGTTCAAGTCCTACAACCAGCAAATAAAAAAATATATAAATATTGGTTAATTTGGAAACATAGTGCACATTACAATTCAAAAACTCTACTTCTGGGCTGGGAAGTTGGGTCAGTGGTAGAGTGCTTGCCTTGCATGTATGAGGCCCTGGGTTCGATTCCTCAGCACCACATAAGCAGAAAAGGCCAGAAGTGGTGCTATGGCTGAAGTGGCAGAGTGCTAGCCTTGAGCTGAAAAGCTGAGGGACAGCGTCCAGGACGAGTTCAGGCCCCATGACCCCCCCCCAAAAAAAAACTCTACTTCCATCAAATCTTTGCATAGAAATAAAAGTATTTGAAGATGATTATGAGAAAAGAAAAAGAAGAAAAAAATCATCAGCTCTGGTAAACAAAAAATTGAAGTTTAAATATCTGAAAGTAAGAACTATTGTTTTAGTAGTTTTTACTTTCCAGACATTATAAAACAAAAGAATAATAAAGTTATTATACAGGTATACCATTCTTCCTGGGGCAGATAGACAAGTTTAAAAAAATGTCAATTTAGCCAGGCGCCGGTGGCTCATGCCTGTAATCCTAGCTACTCAGGAGGCTGAGATCTGAGGATCACAGTTCAAAGCCAGTACTGGCAGGAAAGACTGTGAAACTCTTATCTCTAATAAACCACCAGAAAACTGGAAGTGGCGCTGTGGCTCAAGTGGTAGAGCACTAGCCTTGAGCTGAAGAGCTGAGGGATAGTGCCCAGGTCCAGAGTTCAAGCCCCACAACCACCACCACCACCACCAATAATAATAATAGACACATTTAGATTAGGAGGTATATGAAATGGGAGTCTTTACTTTTATGCACTATACTTCTGTAATCTTAGCATTAAATAATGAGCACCTTATGAACTTTTTTTTTTTTTGGGGGGGGGTCCGGTTGTGGGGCCTGAACTCTGGGCCTGGGCGCTGTCCCTCAGCTCTTCAGCTCAAGGCTAGCGCTCCACCACTTGAGCCACAGCGCCACTTCCGGCTTTTTTCTTTGTGCTTATGTGCTGCTAAGGAATCAAACCCAGGGCCTCATGCATGCAAGGCAAGCGCTCTACCACTGAGCCGCCTTCCCAGCCCCACCTTATGAACTTTAAAACTACTAGTTGCAAAAGAATTAACAGGCTGGGGACCAAAACTGCCCAAGCAATTAAGCCACAAATGTCAATTCTTCCTGCCTTGGGGTCTTCAATTCATGCTCATAGTCTCACTTCTAAGGAATTCTTTCTTTTAACAGAGCCTAAATAGCAAGTCCATAATGGAACTGGTTATTACGGAAAGGAACTATAGAACAGATAAGTGCACCAGGCATTCCAGCCTCACTTTCTGATGATATAAGACAGGGTAGGGTAACCAGAGCCCAACAGCATCAAACAACTGTCCGAGACTCCAGAGGTGAAAAAACAGTGTTGGGCTAGGTGTCCGGCTTGGGACTCAACCATGAACAGTTTCCTCGTGCTCTTGATCTTTTTTCTTTTTTCCTTCACAGTGCCAGGAATCAAACACAGGGCATGGAGCATGTTGGGTAAGTATTTTACCACTGAGTAACACCCAAGACCTTTCCAAGTCTTCAAAGACAACAAGCTGACAACTTTCATGCCTGTTTTCCCCCTTCATGTCTTTCTTCCAATTCTTATTGTTAGAATACTTTCAAGAGCAGTGAACAAAATATAATTAAAAGGGTCTCCTGAGAGATCCTCAAACTTCTTGCATGAAGTCTACATTGGAGGAAGAAGAAAAATACCATTCAATATAACAAATGCAGGGGTCAGAGAGGCTAGTCCAGGCCATTATCATATTCACATAGAGTCACAGATTTAAAAGGGACCCCAAACGTTGGCCAATATCCCATATTTTACAGATCCAGAAATGTTAAAGGGTTTGTCCTAGTTAAAATTTACAAAATTAAAACTCACATCTCCCAGTTCTCCAACTGACCATCTTTCCATTATACCATGCTGCTTCCCAGAAATTAATTGCAACTGGAAAATACTTAAAATATAATGACTCCATGATAATACTGTATATGCAATTCTGGATTTGTTTATACTAAAGATGTAAGAGGAAAAGAATTTAAGCCCTCAAAAAATTCAAGCAACAGTTTTTATTTATTGTGGATTGACACCAGATCATGTTATTGAAAAATAAAAATGATACAATGGTTCATTATGGATTTTCCTGTTTCACAATTTACTGCCTTGATATGGCCACTCCATCTCAAGGATCACAGAGCTACTCATTTAAATGGCTGTGCTAACAGGAGTAAATAGGGGAAGCTGAATGCATAGGCGAACTGAAAGGTTTTGCTATCCATAGGTGGTTAAAAAATAAACTTCTTTCAGTTTATCTTGAAACAATTTTCTTGGTCAGAGATATAACCAGAAAATGTAGCCTCTTAATGCTAACCTTCGACGTGGCAGACAATATTCTTTTGTGTATTTGAGGGCTGGCCATCAAAGAAGTTCTTTGTTTCAGTTCCTTCCTTCCACTTCCTTCAGAGGCTTACCTGGGATAGTACGCTGTGTAGTTCATGAAGAGCTGAGTGCCTGCTGGGTAGTAGGCTGTGGAGGGCTGGAGCGCTCGTGGACTCAAAAGCACAGAGGGCTGATAAATGGCAGCTTCTGTTGGAATCACTGCTGCGGGAGCTGGGAATGTGTAGGAGGGAGGAGACAGGCCTAAACAAGCAAAGAGAGAGCCTTTAGACATGTTCCTAACAGACACAACAGTCATAAAGGCACTCTTCTAGCTATACATTTTGAAGGAAAAGACCATTACATTTTCCTACCATTCCATGCAATGTAGCTACCTTTTATTACAGCATGAAATGGAAAAGATTAAAAACATTTCACTCTAAACTATACCAAGCATACTCTGCGCCACAGTGAACTGACCCAAAGGGAATAGACCAAGTTTGTTCCTTGAAGGAAATTCATTACATGGCCTTTGAAACTAATCTACATCTTCAAAGCTGTTGAAGAAAATAAAAGTCTAAGCCAGACAAGATGCCCAGTGGCTTATGCCTATAACCCTATTTGGAAGCTGAGATTGGAAAGATTGCACTTCTAGACCAATCCAGACAAAAAGTTTGCAAGAACACTAATAAGCCATTAGGCTGGACACAGTAGCATACACCTGTCATTCCAGCTACACAGAAGCCTGAAACAAGGTAGACTATAGTTCTGGGTCAGCCTAGGCAGGAAAATCCATCTCAACTTGAGAAACTAAGCATGGTAGAAAGAACCTATCCTCACAGCTTTGGCAGGATTATAGTCCAGGCATGTACTTGGGAAAGAAGGGAGATGCTACCTCAAAAGTAAGCATAGCCAACAAGGACTAAAGGGGTAACCCTGCAGTAGAATGCCTGCCTAGCAACTGCGAAGCCCTGAGATTAAACTCCAGTATCAGAAGGGGAAAAAAATCCAACATGGGAAATAAACCTGGAGATCCACATGCCCAGGTCTTCCCTAAGAGTTAGCTGATAAAAAAGCTGGCTCAGAACAAATAGAAGAGAGCCCACAGATGGAAGGCACAGTTAAGTTGTGGAGTGCATATTTAGAACATGTGCGGACCCAAGTTCCATCTCCAGCACCATTGGCAGGGGTGGGCTAGGGGGATCTCTCTGCTTTCTGAATCTTCCCTATTCAGAAAATCTGAAGTTAGAGACATTGCTGGTGACTAGCTTTTACATGTTGGATGAACACAGACTATGTGTACTGAGAAGAGGAAACTGAGTTGACTGAATCTGAGATTAAGTTTTGCATATAGAACCACAAGATTAGATTACTCAAGCAACAAAGGCTCATGGGAAACTTGCAAACAAAAAAAAAATTTCTAACATAACTTCCCATTCTCATTTTGTTCTTATGAGTATTCTCCACATCTATGGAGATGAGCAATTAGTCAGTGGAATATGGGGATACAGAACAAAGGACAATACTGATTTCATATTTAATTGTAGGTGCCTCTTCCATTGTCTTTCCCTCTGCCTGCCATGGTTCTGAGGACTGAACTTTGGTTCTTAACTAGACAAATGGTCAACTATTAAGCTATATTCCTAGTCCTTGATTTTTCTTGAGGGTCTTGCTGTATAGTCTCAAAACTTAAATCGTCCTGTTTCAGCCTCCCAAATATTGGGATCACAGGAATGTATCTTCCCATGCCTGGCTGTGGTACCTCTTTTATATTCATTTAAAAAAAATTGTGCTAACCCAGGTGCTGTTAGCTCACACCTGTAATCCTAGCTACTCAGGAGGCTGAAACCTGAGGATCATGGTTCAAAGCCAGCCAGGAGACTTATCAGTAAAAAGCTGAAAACTGACCTATTGCTTAAGTGGTAAAGTTCAAGCCTTGAGTGGAAAGAGCTCAGGCACAGACCCAGGCCTTGAGTTCAAACCCCAGAACTGGCACACACAAAAATAATTGTGCTAAACACAGTTTGTGTTTGTGTGTGTGCACATGCAATCTTTATCGTTATTAGGGAGTGTACAAAGGAGTTACAATTCCACAAATAGATAATTTACATAATTCTTTTTGGACAATGTTATCCCTTCCTTCACTTTTCCTGATACTTATAGTTTGAAATATGATCGCTATTTTTAGGGAAATCCATAGAAAATAATACAAACTGAAGTATTAACTATGCACATATTCTGATTTTACATCTAGTGAAACAATTCATTATAGACAATGTGGAACAACATTAAAAAAACATATAGAAGTGGCACTGAGGCTCAAAGTACTAGAGTGCTATCCTCGAGCAAAAGAGCTCAGGGACAGTTCCCAGGCCCTGAGTTCAAACCCCATTACCAACAAAAAGAAAGAAAAGGAAAGGAAAGGAAAAAAGAAAAAGAAAGAAAGAAGAAAGCAAGATGGGGGGAGGGAGGGAAGGGAGAAGGAAATGAAGGGAAGGGAGGGAGGGTGGAAAGGAAGGAAGACATAACAGATATGTCTGTTCTACTTCAAAAAAGAAAAATAGAATGGTAGGCCAGGAGCTGGTGGCTCACGCCTATAATCCTAGCTACTCAGGAGGCTAAGATCTGAGGATTTCAGTTCAAAGCATACCCCAGGCAGGAAAAACCATGAGACTCCTATCTCCAATAAACCACTAGAAAACCTGAAGTGGCGCTGTAGCTCAAGTGGTAGAGCGCTGACCTTGAGTTGAAGAGCTGAGGGACAGCTCCCAAGCCCAGAGTTCAAGCCCCATGACCGGCAGAAAAAAAAAGGAAAGAATAATAGAATGGTAGAAATTCTTTTTTTTTTTTTGGTTGGTTTTGGGGTTTGAACTCGGGGCCTGGGCACGGTCCCTCAGCTCTTCAGCTCAAGGGAACACTCTACCACTTGAGCTACAGCGCCACTCCCAAATGGTAGAAATTCTTAACTAAAGAGATGCTCTTGCTAAAGATTTATGTGTTTCTTAAATGAAAGTACTTCTATCTTTATATTCCTAAAAATCAAGTTGACCATAAAATGTACTTCGTTAACTTCCAAACTTTATACTCATTCACATATCATTAAATGTAAAATGATGAAATTTAAAAATTAAGATTTTGACAGCATTTCTTTGCCAAATGAAATTTTCAAAAAAGATCTCTCAGTGGAGAGTGTTAACCAATGTAAATGTTAAAAACTTTAACTATGTTAACAATCACTATTTTTGTATTTGCTGTGTAATCAGGCAGTGACTTAAAAGTATACTGAGAGGAAAAAAGTTCAGCAGAACAAGTTCAATATTAGCAGATATACATGATTTTCTTTCTCTCTCTGTCTCTCTCTATTTGCTGTACAATCCTGGGGCTTGAGCTCAGGACCTGGGTGATGACCTTTAGCTTTTTCCCTCAAGGTTCTACCACTTGAACTACACTCTACTTCCAGCTAACTGGAGATAAAAGCCTCATAAACTGTCCTGTCCAGAATGGCTTCAAACCACAATCCTCAGATCTCAGCCTCCTGAGGAGACACTGGTGCTAGGCAGATTGGTGATTCACAAAGAAATAAACTTCAATGAAGAGAAATGGAAAAACTGTGGGTAAAATTCCTGTATTTCTATATATATCACCTTTATAATAACAATTAAAAATTTTTAAAGCTACAAAGCATGGTAAATATGAATACAACCAGGGTTTGTATTCAAAAAATAAAAAATACTGTATTTTTGGAAAATATTAAAAGATACAAAAATTCTTTGTGCTGGAGGCATGGCTCCAACAATAGAGTACCTGACTAGCAAATATAAAGTCTTGAATTCAAACCTCAGTACAACTCTACATATATATGGAAAAAGAGAGAGAAAGAGACAGAGAGAAAGACATTAGATACCTATAAATTATATACATATATGCATTCATATGGATAACTGCCTTCATGAACTATAAATGCAGGGATACACTTACTTATATACCTTTAAATGGTATATTATACACACATATCTGTACACATGTGTGTATACATATGTCTACATATATATGCATGCATATAAAATAGTCTTTTGTGAAATGTGTATTGAAATTTTTTCCTTAGGCAAAGGGAGGAAAAAAAATAAAGCCTGCAATAAGCAGTTTTCCTTCAGGAGGAGAAAAAAGTAAAAGGATATCACTACATAGAAACCTGGGTCATACCTGAAAAGGAACTTAGTTGTTTTGTTTTTCTGTGTGTATGCATGTATGCAGGTACTAGTGCTTGAACTCAGGGTCTTGTGATGTCTCTTGGCTTTGTTGCTAAATGCTGTCATTCTATCACTTAATTTTACCTCCATTTCTAACTTTTGCAGGTTAGTTGCAGATAAGAATCTCATGGAGTTTGCTGCCTGGGAGGCTTTGAACCTTGATCCTCAGATCTCAGCACACTGATTAGCTAAAATTACAGGCATGAGCCATTGTGCCCAGCTTCAGAACTTGGTCTATTTCATATAGATTGTCACTAAACAATACTGTAACAACTTCTACATTCTCAGTCATTTATGCATAGAAAACATACAAGTAAGATTATGTCAGGATATTTTCTTAAACCTAGTTACAAACTTTCAAAACTTTATGCTCATTCACAATTAACTCTTAAAATATTCACCAACAGCAAGCAGCAGGTAAGTGGAATATTAGCACTGAAGAACTCCAAAGGGAGAAAAGGACTAAGCCCCACTGAATATTCTACAAGTAATATTTTATAAAATTGACTAACTGGCATGAATCCCTTTTTACTATAAAATAAAACTAACCTTCTACATCTACACTCTTTTTGGGAATGAAGCATGTGTTTGAACTGTATTCCAAATAATATGTTCTTTAAACATATCCAACATGCATAACAAGGTTAATGTCTTACATAAAGGTGAAAACTTCATTTAAAACAACAAAAAAGCCTCCAGCTTTAACATTAGATTCTCAAACATTCCTTAAGTCACTAACTAGGACTTGCACTCTACAAATATAAATACGGGGCTTATTCCTCCCGGAACAGGATTTCAGATGGCTTGCACCCAGATGCCAACGAGCAAGAGCATGGTTTGTAATTAAGCACTGATCCTGCGACCCAATGGAAACTTTGGCTCAATTGTTTACCCATTTATGTATTTTTACTAACTCACTCTTCTAGACATCCTGGCAAGCAATAGAAATGCTCTCCAGGTTGTCACTCACAAAACACAATTGATATTTAAAAAATGAAAAGCGGGTGTCAATCATTCTTCATAAAGCTTAATGCATTTAAGAGGGGGACAGGGAAAGCATCCAATTATCCATTTATTTTCCCTTTAAATGCATATTAAAAAATCTACAAAGCCAGGTTGCCTCCCAGAGTCAGTGCTTATCTGGAACACACTAAGCTTCAGAAACCACGTGCTTATCACTGGAAAAGCAAGAATAAAATTTGAAAGAAGGTATTTGGAGCATCTCTAATTATGGGTGTCCACAACCAAGGTCTTAAATGATTACCAGATACTACTGATTTCAGATGGGAAAGCCTTATATAACCACCTTGCCTGCCTCAGAAAGAACCAGGGACACAGAAAGTTATGAAAGCAGCTTAAGCACCTACCAGCATACAGCGTAGAATAGCGCCAAGACCCAAGAAAAACTTACATGGTAACTTACATGGCGGTGGGGATAAGCCATTTCGATTTAAAGTGCCCCCCATTAACACAAAGTTCATCTCCTCAGCTGAACACTGAAAGACTTCAACATATCTGTCCTTCATGGTTTTTTTATGACACTTTTGCGCAGCCATAAATGCTCTGTCCGCAGACTTCATCTGGATAAAGGCATCTCCTGATGGGCGGCCCTGAGGGTGTAGGGGAAGAATAAAAACAAAAGGAGACTGTCTCCTTCAACAAGGAAACGAATGGTTGCTTACAAAACATGCAAAGTGACAATCACCCATAGTACAGACATATTTAGCCACAAAATCTGGGTGACAGTGTGAGTGGATGAAATCTGATGTGTGTTTTATCCCCTAATGGACCACAAAACCGTGAAGGAACAGTTTTGAGAGCTCATAGCTGAAAGTGATCCTTCTTGGTTTCTGTTAAATTAGTATCCGATTTACAAGGTTTTGAAAAGGTCTCCTTGTGACTGCCAACTTCAAAATACAGGATTGCATATTGGATTCTCTCCCCCCCCCTTCCCCGTCTGAAAAATCCGATTAAGTCTCATTTGATTGGGAACAGCTAGGAACAGAACCAGTCTTAAAGCTTTATATATCCTCCGACAGGAAATAGGACAAGCCAGAATTGAATTGTCTTTTGGCTCTCAGTGCTCATCTATCACTGACCCGCCACGTCCCTTTTGCTTTGCTTCCAATGTTGGAATGTAGCTTAAGGGCCCAGTGTTGGGTAGGGACCCACCAGTCTTATTTGGGAACTACACAGTAGTTTGCTAAATATCCCTATTTATAAACAACTTACAGATTTCTGTTACAAAAACTTGGAATACTTTTGCTTTATCATGAACATTTTTGTGTGGCAGAAACAGACCAAACTGGTTTATAGTTCTGCTTTCTTTTTTTTTTTGGTCAGTCATGGGGCTTGAACTAGGCCTGAGCACTGTCCCTCAGCTCTTCAGCTCAAGGCTAGCACTCTACTACTTGAGCTACAGTGACACTTCCTGCTTTCTTTTTTTATAGTTCCGTCTAAATGTTTCCTAGGAAGTACTTGATCCAATTACCATGCAAGTTACCATAAGAGTTGCCATACCAAGGAAATTACCAACAAACACAGTCCAAGATAGAAACCTAACATCTTCAGGGTAACTAAGAGTTTGTCCATCATTTTTAAATGATTAGCATTTTTAAATGGTCAAATGACAGGCGAATCTGTCCACTGTTGTTAATCAAAGAGGAATGACCTCTAATGTATTAGAAACATGACTCATAAAGAAGTAATTCACTGGTGATGCTCGATTGTGGAGACATGTATTCAAAAGGACTTTAACCAGTGAAGCATGCTAAGAGAGCTGTGAGGTAAGAAGGTGTGCAGCTTAAAATGAATGTAAGAGTTAGAAAGAGTATGTGCTGTTGTAGAAACTAAGCAAGGGCTGCGGAAGGTTTCCGATTTCTTGTGCAAAATGGCATGTGCCTCCCAGTGAGACAAGATTATACCTATGAAAGTGACCAGACCTCCAAGAGAAAGAAAAAGTAGGAGATAACAGGAAAAAATTTAGTTTTTCCATATAAGACCATATTCCACTTATAATGCTAAAAAATTTGTTTTCCAAAACAATACAATTTTACCTTCTATCAATTAGAACTGCTTGGCTTATGAGTATTCATATTTTTCCTGCTTAAGCTAGCACAAAGCACTGACACCTTACATTTTTAAATTTCCCTTAACCCACAAGTTGCATCATTGGAAGAAATAGCTTACATTGACACACTGAAAAGAATTCAAACAGATATTGACAGAGGACTCAACAATTCATTTCTTTCTTTTCTTTTCTTGCCAGTTATGGGGCTTGAACTCAGGGTTTGGGCACTGTCCCTGAGCTCTTTCACTCAAGACTAGCACTCCACCACTTTGAGCTACAGTGCCACTTCTGGCTTTTCCTGTTATGTGGTACTGAGGAATTGAACCCAGGGCTTCATGCATCCTAGGCAAGCACTCTACCACTAAGCCATATTCCCATTCCCAACAATTCATTTCTTACTAGAGCTGTGTGCCTATAAGCTCCACACACTGTTAATAGAGGGCATAGATACAAATCAGCAATAATTTTACATTTTATTTATTTATTTTGGTCCGGTCGTGGGGCCTGAACTCTGGGTCTGGGCGCTGTCCCTCAGCTCTTCAGCTTAAGGCTAGCACTCTACCACTTTGAGCCACAGCGCCACTTCCGGCTTTTTGCTTATGTGGTGCTGAGGAATCGAACCCAGGGCCTCGTGCATGCAAGGCAAGCGCTCTACCACTGAGCCACCTTCTCAGCCCAATTTTACATTTTATTGACTAGAATTTGATGTCTAACATATTAACAAAAAATTGTGAAATGTCATTATATAAGAACCTGTGGATACAAAACACACAGGAATACAGGCATGTTCACTTGTAAACAGATTTGTCTGTGACCACTGACATGAAAACAAGAGAGATGCAGAGTTCAGTGGCTGCAACAAGTGTTATACGCACTGCTGTTATATTTAGTTCTTATCTGAGACTACTGATAAATAGATTTATGTGATGAGAAAAATCAAAGCTGAATTTCAATTATCATGTCAATTATCATAGTAATAGTATCCTTTTCTGGAGTATACTCTAAAGACTTCTTATATGCATGTGTATGTGTATATGCATATATATATATATTTTTTAAAGGTAAACACAGAAAGTATATTTGTTTGTTTTGGGTCCGGTCATGGGGACTGAACTCTGGGCCTGGGCTCTGTCCCCCAGCTCTTTAGCTCAAGGCTAGCGCTCTACCACTTGAGCCATAGCGCCACTTCCGGCTTTTTTCTTTTTGCTTATGTGGTGTTAGGGAATTGAACCCAGGACCTCACGCATGCAAGGCAAGCGCTCTACCACTGAGCCACCTTCCCAGCCCCACACAGTAAGTATATTTGAAAGTGAAAAGAAAACCACAAAAGTAGAGAAACCCTCCATGTGGAGGGGGGAGGTCTAAAATGAGTCCCTATTATAGTTGTTTTTCCCCTCAAATTAACAAATATTCTTTTAATAAAAGAAAGCATTTTTTCACTGGAAACAAGCAGGTCAGCTACCCAACTTTTTTTACCTGATGATTCAATACCATGTGAACCCCATGCGTACGAATATCTGTAGCAAACTCCCCCAGGAACTCCAGGATGTCCTCTATTGTGGCCGCATAGGGAAGACCTCGAAGGCGTATACAGTCTCTAATGTTGGTAGGGTGCACAAATTGCTGAGGTAGTACTGGAATGATGGGAGGTGTTGGAAGTGGGATGAGAGGGGCAGAGGAGAATCGATTCAGCACCTATATGCAAAGCAAAACACAAGAGATTTAGTCTTCTGTTTCAATGCTGTCTGCGGCCGAGCAATGGATTCACCTGAGAGAACTGGTTAGAAATGCAGAGTCCAGAGGCTGGTTGCAGCTGAGTGACACAAAGCTTATGCTTAACACATACAGAAAAATGTATATAAACTTAATATATACAGAGTGCACACTTAATATGTGCAGAGAACACATGCTTAATATGTATAATGCCAGAAGCTAGTACAAAAACCAAGAGAAATGCTGTCTCTGCTCTACTCTAGAAATTTTTAGCAGGGTCCTTGAGTGAGTTAAGTGTATTCAAATTTCAGAAGTACTGATGGAGACATCTGGGCAATTCAGCTGAGAGACTGTGGTACCTACTTCTGCCCAATATATAAGACATGTCAGAATCTAAGGATGTGTCAACCTGGACAAGCACAATAATTATGACAAGTATCTTAAAAAAGTCTGCTGTTGGAAGTGGCGCTGTAGCTCAAGTGGTAGAGCGCTTGCCTTGAGCTGAAGAGCTGAGGGACAGTGCCCAGGCCCAGAGTTCAAGCCTCAGAACTGACAAAAAAAAAAAAGTCTGCTGTTTGCTAGCTACTCAGGAGGCTGAGATCTGAGGAACACAGTTCAAAGCCAGCCCAGGCAGGAAAGTCATTGAGACTCTTATGTGGCTTAGTGGTAGAGTGCTTGCCTAGCATGCATGAAGCCCTGGGTTCGATTCCTCGGTACCACATAAACAGAAAAGGCCAGATGTGGTGCTATGGCTCAAATGGTAGAGTGCTAGACTAGACTTGAGCAAAAAGAAGCTCAGGGACAGTGCCCAGACCCTAAGTTCATCAAGCCCTAGGACTGGCAAAAAGAAAAAAAAATCTGTTGTTTCTGTTCACACATACTGCTAAGAGGACACTTTCATGAATGAATTAGTTTTCATTTCACTAAGTACAAAGCATTCCCCTTAATATTATCCTTACATTTTACCTCCAACTCAAAAAAATAAAGAGACTAACCTTGTCAAGGACCACATGCCAAATAATAGTTTTGAAAGATATTAAAACACAAGGCCACACAGACACAAGCACAAGACAGAATAGCTAGATGATGAGAAACTTTTTTTTTTCTCTCAGTCATGGGCTTGAACTAAGGGCCTGGGACCTGTCTGAGATTTTTTGCCAAGGCTAGCACTCAACCACTTTGAACCACAGCTCTACTTCCAGTTTTCAAGTGGATTTTTAGGAGATAACTTTTTACGAGAGAAAGAGTTTCACAGACTTTCCTACTGGGCTGGCTTTGAACTACAATCCTTAGATCTCAGCCTCCTGAATAGATAGGATTACAGATGTGAGCAACACAAGAAACGAAAAACCTTTTTTTTTTTTTGCCAATCCTGGGGCTTGAACTTAGAGCTTTGGCACTGTCCCTGAGCTTCTTTTGCTCAAGGCTAGTACTTTACTACTTAAGCCACAGTGCCACTTCCAGTTTTTTATGTGGTACTGAGGAATGGAACTCAGGGCTTTATGCATACTAGGCAAGTACTCTACCCAGCCCCAGACACAAACTTTTAAAAAGTTAGTAATCATAAAGATAAATAATAACTGATTTTCTATATGACAAGAAACAGCTAAGCATTTTATAATACTTGCCAAATACCAAAAAAAAAAAAAAATCAATCAAAAATTGATGGTAAGCTTTACTAGTATGCTTGAGCAGGAATATCTTTTCTTTTTTTTTTTTTGGTCCAGTTGTGGGGCTTGAACTCTGAGCCTGAGTGCTGTCCCTCAGCTCTTCAGCTCAAGGCTAGCACTCTACCACTTGAGCCACAGCGCCACTTCCGGCTTTTTTTTTTCTTTTTGCTTATATGGTGCTGAGGAATCGAACCTAGGGCCTCAGGCATGCAAGGCAAGTGCTCTACCACTGAGCCAACTTCCCAGCCCCGGAATATCTTTTCTTTGTAGAAGAAAAGCAAACAACCCCAATGCACAATAATACAAGAATGTATAAATCAAATATGTACCTCAATGACATTCATTTGAAGATGAAAAATTTTAAACACAAGCAAGCTTTCAAGGTATGACCTACAAATATTAGGCAAGAATACACACAAACTATTTCCTGTGCATGCACAAGGTAAGGCTCCTTTTTGGTCCCAGAATGAGACTATTTCATGCACCAATACTTATTACATTCTCCAAGTTTTTAGACTGAATAATGTATGGTAAAGAACAGAAGTTAACACTCATTACATGTGGCAATACCTCATCATCATTATTTTTTCCCATGACATTGTGATTTTCATTTAAGAAGTACTTATTAAGTAAACAAAATACCACAACTTAATCTAAAACAATTAAAATGAAATTGATGCGAAGGTTCCCATCTACTCTTAAAAACCAACCTGCTGAACTTCAGCTGCGGTGCTCCTGAAGAGCTCAATGTATCTTTTACCCAACAAGTCCTTGTGCTTCCTCAATGCATTCTGCGCATATTCCTCACAGGCAAAGAGCACAAAAGCATCGCCTGTTGGCCTACCATCTGGGTAGGTGACAAAAAGGATGCCTTCCTTTCCTCCAGTGATGGGGCAATGCTGACCAAAGAAGGCCACCACTTCCTCAGCTGTGGCTGTGAAGGGGAGCCCTCTCATCCGGACAATGACTTGATTTTCCTTGGAGAGAAACTGGGCAACCTCATTGGATGTTCCTAGGGAAAACAATTATTAGTGAAAGCAGGGGGAAATATAGTCAAGACAACAATTTTGTCAAATATATAATATAAAATGCCAGGCAATGTTTTGAATTAAAAATAACTACACTCAGCCGGGCGCTGGTGGCTCATGCCTGTAATTCTAGCTACTCAGGAGGCTGAGATCTGAGGATCGCCGTTCAAAGCCAGCCTGGGCAGGAAAGACTGAAAGACTCCTATCTCCAATAAACCACTGGAAAACAGAAAGTGGCGCTGTAGCTCAAGTGGTAGAGCGCTTGCCTTGAGCTGAAGAGCTGAGGGACAGCGCCCAGGCCCAGAATTCCAGCCCCACGACTGACCATAAACAAACAAACAAACAAACTACACTCCTACTGAATTTATACTAGCTTAGGAATCAGAATTTTATTTTTCCTCAAATTTTGAAACTCTTCCCCTAGCATTTTCATAAAATGCCCATTAACTTAGGAAGCTGACAAGATAAAATAGTATAAAAATTATCTATATTTCAGGCAGGGAATATGGTTCAGTGGTAGAATGCTTGCCTAGCATGCATGAAGGCCTGGATTTGATTCCTCAGTACCATATAAACAGAAAAATCCGAAAGTGGCACTGTGGCTCAAGTGGTAGACAACTAACATTGAGCAGAGGACTTAGGGATAGAGCCCAGGCCCTGAGTTCAAACCCCAGGACTGGAAAGGAAAATTATCTATATTTATCAGGGATGTATGAAGTCATCATAGTAGTCACAGGTCCTGGGTAGGGTTGAGCTAAGTAGTACCATGTATGATGAGCTTGCACAAAGCCTTGCATCCAATTCTCAACAACCACAACAAAAGTAACAAGTAGCACAGGCCCTTGGTCCACAATGCCTGAGCCTAATTTTGGCAATTCTTTTTGCGAGGTTATGACATTTGTAAAGTTTAGTTTCTGTGCCTTAGTTTCCTCATCTATAAAACTGCCTTCTTTATAAACTACAAGAAAGATGTAGGTTGATACATTTAGGAATTTGAGTGTGTTATTTTCTTTTTGTTGAAAAGTTTACACATTCAAGGAAAGACCACAGTGTAGTTACATACTTTGGGAGTAGGAGTTTATGATCATAGTACATTAGATATGAAAATACAATGAAATCATTATTTTCTATAACTTGCATATGCTAATAAAATACAAAAATAATAAAAACTTCAAATAAATTATGTGTGTGTGTGTGTGCGTGCGTGCGTGTGTGTGTTTTCCAGTCCTGGGGCTTGAACTCAGGGCCTGGGTTCTGTCCCTAAAACTCTCTATTCTCAAGACTAGCACTCTACCACTTGAGCCACAGCGCCACTTCTGGCTTTCTGGTGGTTTAGTTGAAGATAAAAGTCTCACACAATTTCCTCCTAGGGCTGGCTTTGAACTGGGATTTTCATATCTCAGCCTCCTGAATAGCTCAGATAACAGGTATTAGCCACCAATGCCTGGTTTTTATTAATGATTGCATATGAACCTTTCACCTTGTGCATCTTTATTTTTGATGACTATTTAACTACAGAAAGTTAGCTTACGCCTTAGGGCAAATGTTACAGTACATTAAACTCATTGATACCATTAGTGATTTCTTATAATTATCTTAAATAGAATAAAAATGTTTTCATGTTTCCTTGGGAAATTTTTAAAAAATCCATAATGTTGCACATCTATTTAGTATATACATAAGGTTTTAAGTTCTTTTTTTTTTTAGCTAAAGCCATGTATTATAAAGGGCACTTACCACCAGCAATTTTAAGAAAATCTTCACCTGTGGCTTTGTAAACCTAAGAGAAACAGAGAAGTGAAATCATGGTTTTGTAAGCCTTCCACCACTCAACAAGTGAAGTGTCGGGCGGTATGAGGACATACCTCAATGTACCGGGTCCCCATGTGATGTTTGTGCCTCTGCAGTGCTAGGTCTCTGTGCTCCTCACTCACAAACCTAACCAGAGCCTCTCCATTCCTTCGACCCTGAGCATTTAGACAAAGTGCTGCACCTCCCCTTTGAAAAAAATAAAACAGATGGCTGCTAGAAAACAACACAGTGAGGAGAAAAATGATAGTAAACCCTCAATTCCTTCAAAATAGAGTAAAACACAAATCAAAGAAAACCAACTTGGCAATATTCAGTCCTTTGAAGAATCTTGCAATATCTTGATCTGAAGACTGCCAGGGTAAACCTCGTGCCCTGACTACAGTGTTATCATCAATAAGTTCCATCTTGCTGCTGTGGATAAGCAAAATATGAGGTTGCAGTATTAGTGCTTGTAAGTCTGACATTTACTACTCCACTCCCTTCAAGGCAATTTGTCTAATTTCAGGTCTCTTTTATCTGGAGTTCAGATAAACTAGCAATACTGACTTCCTTTGTAACCTTGGAAACTGTTTGGGTAGAAAGTATTCTTTAGAGAGGTCACCTAAATCTGGCTGCATATGTAGGTCCAATACAGCCAATTCACCCAGGAAACCATCTATTAGCTAAAGAACTACTTGTTTGCCATAAACTCAAAAGCTCCCAGGATCAATTCATAGGAAGCAAAGATCTCCCGATCTCCTCATGGCCTGATCAAAAACCAAAAAGGACAGATTAAAATCTATTCTCAGTATATAGTATACAGGGGTTAAATCCCATTTGGCAGCAGAACTAGTGATTAACTCATTTCAGGAATGTGTCTATGAAGTCAGAAGTCTGCCATTAAGATGTCTCCCTTTCAAACCAGAGAGCCATCATAGGGTGTTTATGAAAACACTTTAGAGTCCTCACACCTTAATGAGTCATTTGCAAATCACCTATTACGCATTTTGATACCATTTGATGTTCTTTCCTCATATTCATATTTTCAGTAATCCTACATGTTTCTAAGGAGTTACTTTCTCCACAACTGAATAGGCTTATAAGTCTCTCTATGGGCAAAGCTATGACAACTTTCTATTCATAAATTTCATATACTGTAGTGATTGACAAATATAACAGAGATATCACCATTTCATACTCTTTGCTGGTTATTTCCTTTGGTTTAATGTAGAAGCTGACAGGAGTGGTGGGTCAAGTTGCAGAGCACTTACCTAAGCAAGTACCAGGCTTTGAGTCTAAATCTCAGTATAATCTATCAATCAATCAATCAAACTTTTAAGAAAATGAAGAATATGATGAACATACCTAACTTATCTCACCAAAAACCATAAACTTTTAAAACCTATGATTTTTTTCCTTGGAAGTTTTCCAATTGGGTAGACTTGAAGAGATTAAAATCATAATCACAAATATAAACACAAGATCCACAAGTGTATCTTGTGAATGACTGAAGAGGCCACACTTCACATTTTTAATGCCAACATACAGGCTTTCTTTAAGTAATAGCTGACCTAACAAAAGAAACCACTGCACAAACATTTAGTAAAGTTACTAAAATATAACAGGGGCTAAATGTTGCAAAATGAGTAAGCACAATTTTTTTTGTTAGTACTTGGGACTTAATGTAGGATGCTGCACTTGCTAGGCAAGCACTTTTGCCACTAAGCTGTATCCCAGCTCAAGAACAATTTTTTTTTTAACTCAAAAGAAGCCAGGTACCGGTGACTCATGCTTATAATCTTAGTTACTCAGAAGGCTGAGATATGAGGATCTCAGTTCAAAGCCAGCCCAGGCAGGAAAGTCTGTGAGACTCTTACCTCCAATTACTCACCAGAAAACTGGAGTGGTGCTACAGCTCTAAGTGGTAAAGTGCTAGCCTTAACAGGGACAGCGCCTAGGCCCTGAATTCAAGCCCCATGACTGACAAAACACAAAACAAAACAAACCCTCAAATGAATATTATTCAACTTCTTACCAAGTGCCACTTTCAAATTTGTAGTTTACTCTCTCTGGATCTGAAAACCTGTGATCTAAAAATGGGAAGAACATAGAAGTCATTATTTTAACTACTTGAGAGTAAAGTTGTAGGAAGAAATTCAAATAATAGTCAATAGTGGGATCAGTTACCAGAACTAAATTATTACAATAGTAATACTCACTATAAGGCTCTGAAATCATTGCTAAAATTATATTTCCCATATCTTCAACTTGCGATGCTCCATATCGGGAGACTGAACTATTCTTCTCAAAGTTTAAACCTTTGAAATTAAGTTAAGGAAACATTTTGGAAAGGTAAAATTAAGGGTACTGATAGCTCTAAATTTGGCTCACACAGAGCCAAGAGTCCAGAGCTGCTTCTCATCAGTCAAAAAATTCACCTGTACTCCGTGAAGACTCTGATTACCCATTTGAATCAAATGCCCAAGTCAGTCCAGTCCTGTCCTGCTAGCCAACAAAATTTTTTTAAAAGTCCTATTTAGGTAATAACAAATGGCAGGTCTAACAATTAACCCACACAGAGAATGTGTGTATGCAGTCAGAATTCTACATTTCAAACTATCAAGAAAGCAAAGAATCTTTCAATGTATCCATCTTTACTGCATAAATAAGACAATTACTATGTAACTTAAGGGTAATGACACTCAAGACCACAAGACATTAAATGGCAAATTTTGTCCTAATATCTGAAATGAATATTTTACATTATTGATGACCTAATTCTTTTACTCAAACTTCTCTTCCAAAATACTTTCATATCTCTGTTCTTTCAATGTAGCAAATGCTAGTGCTTTAAGAGTAAATTTTAGAAACAATTCAAGGACCCAGTAGTCACACATGCCTGCACATGTGCATATATATATATGCATATACATACATACACACACACACACACAGCCTAAGTTATCTGGGAATCCTCTAGTCTCATTCTCTAAAGTGCTGGAAATATATTCACGTGTCACTATGTCCAACTAAAATAAGGTCATGTCAATATATATATACTGGGAAACATATGGCTCAAATTGAAATTGAGGGTAAAACCAGAATAGGTGTTTATTATTTATACTCCAAAATAAAGTATGTATCTTCATCAAAATATTTACCTTATGAAACTAGCAGTCATTGCATCTTTCATTTCACTACTATAGTCATTTGTATCATATAAGTTTTATAGTGAAATATAATGTATACCAATTTTAAAATGAAATATAATAGTACACACCTGTAATCTCAGTACTAGGAAGGCTGAGGATCATGAGTTTGAGGTCAGATTGTATATTGTTATCATACCAGAACATTCACCAAGTAACTTCATCACAGGGCATCTAGTTAAGATACATCTAATTTCATAAATGGTAAAAGATATCTAACTTTCTTACTTTTGCTAACCATATTGCACCAGAACTGCCACATAGTACCAAAGCCTTCCCTAACTGCTCTAGGCTACACCATCGATTTAAGAGCCCATCAAATATAATCTTGCCAATAAATTACTTTTCTTCTGCATAGTACACTTCCTATGTGCTGATATCTAGTCTGTATGCAGCCAACAGTAATGTCTAAGACTATATTGACATAAACAGATCCATTCATTAAATGCCACTTCATACCAATCACCATGCCTTTCTTCCAATTTCTACAATAGCTTCCCAAGTAGGTAAGAATAAGCAAGATGGAGAAAGCAGAATTTTAAAATGTTCCCCAATTCACTTAAGTCACCCAGCTGGCAGGCAATGGAACTTGAATTACAATTAAGCTCTTATTTGATTATGTATACACATTTCCCTACACAAAGGTTAAGAAACTTGTTTTGAGCAGTACTAAGGTGCTTTTAAAAATTTTTTTTATGGTTATTAGAAAGGTGATGTACAGAGGGGTTAAAGGTACATAAGTGAAGAGTATATTTCTTTTTGGACAATGTCACTCCTTCCTGAAGGGCTTTTCTAATGCACAGATAAAACCAAGTGAGTAAAACAGAGATCCAAAGTTAAAGTGTAAAGTCTCCTATATGTGAAGTTTATTTGTAGCTAAAGAATCGTTTTACTAAAGCCTCCTTTTTAATTAAGAATATGGTTTTGGCATTTGGCCAACTGGGTTCTACATGACACGTACCAACATGTTTTCCTTTGCGCATCACACAGGGATGATCAGCAACTCTAAGCTGCTAACAACTTTGAAAAGTCACCAGACCTCCTGTGTGCCCAAACCGCCTCCTTTTACACACACACACACACACACACACACACACACACACACACACACACACTCGTCCTTTCTCACACTTGTTCAATACATAATCTTTACCTGAACTGAACACAAAAAATAAAAGTTGTTCTGTGGAACTGTTTTGGTATCAATCCCTATCAAGGGATCGTTACATTTAGAATTACTGGCTTCACGCCTGATCTTGGGAGAAGGAAAGATGAGTCTGGGCCTCCTAATTTATGGCTCGTCATGCAACTTACTCATTCTGCCCTTGAGGCAGCTACAACAGCACAAACAGGCTCAGCCAGCTTTACAAATGAGAAATGCCAGGAGGGACTGAGGAAGGGTACAGCCCAGCAGGGTGGGAAAAAACATTTCAGGCCATCACTGAGCAAAGCTCTACATTTATACAAAGATTAGAGAAGTGAAGACTGTGTCTCTCAACAGGGGGAAGTTTACCTTAGCATCATCTTTGGTGAAACAGACTAAGAACTAACCCATGCTTTCATGAGCTACAGGTATAATTCACAGAGAAACTACAAAGTTCATTAATATTGTTTAGATATTGAAAAAGTTCCTCCTTGACTGACAGAAAATGAACACATTTAGTTTCAGGACACCTAGTTTTCACTCATAAGTAGCATCTTGTTCACATTGCTTTTACTTTGTATCCAAGAGAATCACACCTATAAAATAACAAATTGTAGTAGCTGTTCAACAAGCAAGTTTAAACTCTCACAAGTACATCTCACAAAACTCTACCTCAAGGTTACACTTACATGTTAGGGACCCTGTAGAAAATAACTTTGTAACATCCTCTTTTACTGTTTTCTTTTTTATTTTCAGCGTATCATAACTATAGAGGTTGTCAGACATACTTAAATGCCCATGGTAATGAACAAAAAAAAACAAACCTGTAAACCATTGCAAAGAAAAAGCAACATAGTACTCCAAGTATACAGTACTCTAAGAACTGAGTTCCATACAAGTACATGAAGTAAAAAGGAAGAAGAAAGCAATAAATTATTCTTTTTTGTTTGTTTTTATTTTTTAGTTGGTTATGGAGCTTGAATTCTGGGCCTGGGCGCTGTCCTTGAGCTCTTCAGCTCAAGGTGAGTGCTCTACCACTTGAACCACAGTACCACTTCCAGTTTTCTGGTGTTATTTGGAGATAAATCTTACAGACTTTCCTGCCTAGGCTTTGAACCATGATCCTCAGATCTCAGCCTCCTGAGTAGCTAGGAATACAGGCGTGAGCCACCTGCTCCCGGCTTTGATTATTCTTAAAAGAGTTGTATAAGTTAAAAAAAAAATTTTTTCAACAGGGTCTGTTTTTTTTTGGTAATGGTGAATTCCTTTTTGTTTTTGATGCCAGAGATCTAATATGCACTTTACCACTATCTGTGGCCCTGAGTTTCACACACAGCCAATCTGCTTTACTTTAAACTGAGCTTTGAAAGAAGCAATCAAGAATGTCACCATGAAAATGTACCAGCAGGAGGCAAGGCAACAAACCTTTTATACCAGCACTAAAATGCTAGGCAAAGGATCTAAAACCTTAGTTTTAACTCTACTTCTCAGTTCTACCTTTCCAAAAGAAAAAAATAAAATCCTTACCTAACAAAGACAGTAGGAGGTATTATTGTAATGAAGGGACATGTGAACAAAATTTCAAACAAACTTGATGAGTGAATTATACCCTAGAAGAAATCAGATGTAGTAGTAGTAGTTAACCAGCGAACGAGATCAAAGACTTTATTTCATAAAAATACATTTAGACTAGGGATGCCCTTCAATCTGAGAGTTTGAGAGGCTTAACATGCACAAGGCCATAGACTGGATTCTCAGCCCTGAAAACAAAACAAAATAAACAACAAAAATGACATTTAGGGCATGGGAGCACATGCCTGTAAATCCCAGCTACACATCAGGTAAGGCTCCAATATCGCAAGTTCAAGCCCAGCCTGAAAATCATAATGGGAACTTGTCTTGAAAAAGATATTTACTTGAGATAAATTAGAAACAAGGAGACTCCATGAGAATAAAACAAGTGTTCTATCACAAACAAAATCATCCTACAGTAGTCAAGCTCAAAAAAAGCAAAACACATTCTTTAAAACCAAAACATATTCTTTCATAATTAAAATAAACCATATGAAATCAACCTAACTCTGAGGGATGGCAAAGAATATACAGTATTTCAAGTCACTTAACTTATTACCGACCACAAGCCAATGTATTTGCCAACTTGGTTTACAACATGCCAATGTGATACCAAAGATAACTCCTTCCCCTCTAGCTAATAAGGTCAACTACTAGCACAGCTTAACTGTACACTTAGGGATATTCTAAATCCTTTTCATATGAAGAGTTATCAAGGAAGTTTCAATGCTTCCCTCCACAGAATTACAATGGCCCTGTTCAATTAATCATAAATACCTAAAGGTAGAGTGAGCCAAATTCACTATGTGTGTATGTACATACACATATACATGCATATACATCCATGCATGCACACATATTTTAGGAGGAAGGGAAATAGAACTGGTGTTACAAATCAGGGTTTGGTGATTGCTAGACAATCACTCTATCTCTAAGCCTTGCCTCTAGCACACACATTATTTTACAAATAGAAAAGCCAAATTAACATTGCAGTTTACTGTACTAACATGCTTTGAACACCACCTAGGAAGTCTCACATGAGGCTGATGAAGTGTAAAGCAGTTTAAACAAAGTTTGAAATTAACACAGAAGTCCTTTTCAAAGTCACTGACAGCCGCTGATAACCTAGTGAAGTCCCCAGATCACAGTCTCCAGGAGGGTCGGTGGACCACACACAGGCTGAAGGATTACTTACACAAGTCCTTAAAACAACCTTTCCCATTTCAATATGGGGAAACAGGGTGACAGTATAACTGATTTGTCCCTGGTAATTGTGAGTCTAGAACTCATTTAATTACAATGCTATTAAGACCATTCCCTGCTAGCCGGGCACTGGTGGTTCACGCCTGTAATCCTAGCTACTCAGGAGGCTGAGATCTGAGGATCGCTGTTCAAAGCCAGCCTGGGCAGGAGAGACCTTGAGACTCCTATCTCCAATAAACCACAAGAAAACCAGAAGTGGCGCTGTGGCTCAAGTGGTAGAGCGCTTGCCTTGAGCTGAAGGACAGCACCCAGGCCCAGAGTTCAAGCCCCACAACCGACAAAAAAAAAAAAAAGACCATTCCCTGTATTTTTAATTTTCAGTTTTTAAAAAAATTTTCAATTTTTTTGCTGGTTTTGAACTCAGGGCCAGACACTGTCCCTGAGATTTTGTGTTCGAGGTTAGCATTCTACCCCTTGAACTACAGCTCCACTTCTGGCTTTTTTGGTCATTAATTGGGGATAATAGTCTTATAGACTTTTCTGCCCAGGCTCACTTTGAACGATGATCAGATCTTACCTCCCACGTAGCTAGGAGGATGGGCATGAGCCACCAGCACCCAGCTTTAGTTTTATTTTTTTTTGTCAGTTGTGGGGCTTGAACTCTGGGCTTGGGAGCTGTCCCTGCGCTCTTCAGCTCAAGGCGAGGGCTCTACCACTTGAGCCACAACGCCACTTCCTTTATTTTTTATCTAAGAGAAAAAACAGGCCAATGTCACTATGTCAGAGTACTTGAAAGTACAAACAAATCCAAACCCTTTATGCTCACCAAGAAGTGGCATACCCATATCCTTACTAACTCCTGGATGAGTTAATTATTTTTATCCTGCTACTAGAAAGCTGTACTGAGAAATTTAATTCACTAATCATGTCAAATAGCATAAAGATGCAATGACCAACAATCAAACAGAAATTCATAAATTTACCTTTGCATTACTGCAAAATGGTTAATGACTATATGCTTAGAAAACCAGGATTATCTAAATTAAAAAAAAACTATCTTTTAAGAAGAAATGACTTGCTAAGTAGATGAACAAATGTCCTTAAGTAATATCATCCAATTATAGTGGAGAAAAAAAACATATATTTTTGAAAAAGAATGTCATTTACATAAATATTCCATAACCAAATTAAGGAAACTACTGTAAATATCACCAAGAAACTTAAGTTCATTTCTTCCTTTAAAAAGAAAACTGCGGATGGGATGGGAAGGTGGCTCAGTGGTAGAGCGCTTGCCTTGAATGCCTGAGGCCCTGGGTTCGATTCCTCAGCACCACGTAAGCAAAAAGAAAAAAGCCGGAAGTGGCACTGTGGCTCAAGTGGTAGAGCGCTAGCCTTCAGCTGAAGAGCTGAGGGACAGCGCCCAGGCCCAGAGTTCAGGCCCCATGACTGGACCCCCCACCCCAAAAAAAAAGAAAACGGCCGGATGCCAGTGACTCATGCTTGTAATCCTAGCTTCTCAGGAGGCCGAGATCTGAGGATCACGGTTCAAAGCCAGCCCAGGCAGACTCTTATCTCCAATAAACCACTAGAAAACCAAAAGTGGAGCTGTGGCTCAAATGGTAGAGTACTCACCTTGAGCTGAAGAGCTGAGGGACAGCACCCAAACCCAGAGTTCAAGCCCCACAACCGACCAAAAAAGAAAAAAAAATAAAAAGAAAACCAAAACTGGGTGCCGGTGGCTCATGTCTGTAATATTAGCTGCTAGATAGAGATCTCAGCCTCTTGAGAATGAACCACCAGAAAACCAAAAGAAGAGTTGTGGCTCAAAGTGGTAGAGTGCTAGCCTTGAGCAAAAGAACTCAGCAACAGCACCCAGGCCCTAAATTTAAGCCCCATAACTGACAGAGAAAGAGAGAGAGACAGACATGGAAGCTGGCTACCAATAGTTCATGCCTGTACTCCTACCTACTCAGGAGGCTGAAATCTGAGATAGGATCATGGTTCAATAGATTTTTATATTTTTAGTCACCTTTACTGTTTTCCAAAGAATCTTAACTACAATTTTTCCACTTGTCTTTGTTGTAGAAGTTTATTTCTTTAAGACTGAATAATATTTCAGGCACTGGTGGCTCAAGCCTGTAATCATAACTAGAGGAGGCTGAGGACTGAGGATCATACCAGCTGGGGCAGGAAAGTCCATGAGACTCTTCATTGCCAATTAGCACTCAAAAAGACCAAAGTGGAGTTGTGGCTCAGTGGTAGAGCACTAGCCTTGAGCAAAAACACCCAGGCCAAAAAAAAAAAAATCACAGAACACTGCTATGCCCCTCATTACACCACCTTGCCTGATTACACATAAAGTCTTACAAAATGCAATGGTACAGTTCATCTACTAGATAAGGTCTTCTTAGCTTTGATTGCATAATGCTAAAGCAAGCAACACACGTGCAAATGGAGTAACTAAGAAGGCTAATAACACCAGAAATAGCTTTCTGACCAAATACAAGACAAGAGGGAAAGAAATGTTAAAGAGCCAGAAACCCTTAAGCCTTTTCTTTCATCAAAGTGCTCTTACTTCTTTATTTACATAGCACATTATAGTTCACAAGGCTTACATTTGGGAATAACCAAGGCAAAGTGAGAGTTAGGTATAACTCCCAGAGTAGCAAGGACTTCTCAAGCCTTTATTAGGTGACCCTAGAGAGCTCAATCTTTAGTCTCCTTTTCCACTACACAATGACTGATTTGGGCTGAGGATGTAGCTCAGTGACAGAATGCTTGCAAAGAAAATGACAACATTCTCATTTTATCCATTAACATTTTGGAATACTGTATATTCATGTTTTTTTTTTTTTTGGTCATGGAGCTTGAACTCTGGGCCTGGGCGCTGTCCCTCAGCTCGTCAGCTCAAGGTTAGCGCCCTACCACTTGAGCCACAGCACCACTTCCGGCTTTTTCTGTTTATGTGGTGCTGAGGAATCGAAGGCAGGGCCTCATACATGTGAGGCAAGCACTCTACCACTCAGCCAACTTCCTAATCCCTATATTCATGTTCTTGTACATTGAAAACATACTCAAGGGGCTGGGAAAATGGCTCAGTGGTAGAGTGCATGAGGCCCTGGGTCCAATTCCTCAGCATCACATAAGCAGAAAAAGCCGGAAGTGGGGCTATGGCTCAAGTGGTAGAGGATTAGCCTTTAGCTGAAGAGTAGAGGGACAATACTCAGGCCCAGAGTTCCGACCCCACAACCAACCAAAAAAAAAAAACAAACTCAAGCCTTTATTCCTTTGTTTACAGAAACATTGCTAAACAACAATGCAGCAAAACTATTAAAAACTGATTAACTGTATGTTACAACAACTACTTGGTATTTACCCCACTCCCCCAAATTAAAATTTCTGCCCACACAAAAATCCTGTAAAGGCCATTTAGGGTAGTTTTATGCATAACTACCACAGCTCAACTGAGCTCAACAAAGTTGTATTTCACTAGGACAATAAATAAACTGTAGTACATTTAAGTAAGAAATATCAGTATCACGGAAAAGAAATGAACTTATCAAGCACAAAGGAACCTTAGACATATATTAGGTTAAAAACCCAATATGAAAAGATGGCATACTGTTTGTATTCCAAATACATAACAATCTGGAAAAGACTAAACATTAATTTAATACAATAAAAAGGTTAGTGGCAGGCATGGATAGGTGGTATAAAGAAGCTTCTTAAAACAATAAAACTGCCAGGCCACTACCAGTGGCTCAACACCTGTAATCTTAGCTACTCAGGAGGCTGAGATCTGAGGATTGCAGTTCAAAGCCAGCCCGGGCAGGAAAGTCTGAGAGACATCTCCAGTTAACCACCAGAAAACCTGAAGTGGTGCTATGGCTCAAGTGGTAGAGTGTTGGCCTTGAGCTGAAGAACTCAGGGACAGCACCCAGGCCTAGAGTTCAAGCCCTACAATGGACAGAAAAACAAAAAACAATAAAACTATTTTTATTATTAAATTTCTCTTAAAAAAACACAAAAAACTATTTTTTAATTAATTAATTTTTTTGTCAGTCATGGGACCTTAACTCTGGGCTTAGGCGTTGTCCCTCAGCTCTTCAGCTCAAGGCTAGCACTCTACCACCTGAGCCACAGAGCCACTTCTGGCTTTTTCTGCTTATGTGGTGCTAAGGAATCAAGCCCAAGGTCTCATGCATGCAAGGCAAGCACTCTATCACTGAGCCACCTTCCCAGCCCCACAAAAAACTATTTTTTATAAGTTGTACTACTATGTGTTCTGACACAATAGTAGATACACATTATTACACATTTGTCAAAACCCAAACAACAGCCAAGAGCTAGTAATTCACATCTGTAATCCTAGCTACCTCAGGAGGCTGAGACCTCAAGGATCTCAATTCAAGTTCAGCTGGGACAGAAACATCCACTAGGCTCCATCTCCAAATAATGGGGGGGAAAATAAAAAGCTGTCCACAGATATAATCAAGTAGGACAGCCCCAGTAAACAAGCAAGCCAAATAAGCACCAAGGTCCTGAGTTCAAATACCAGTACCACCAAAAACAACCAAAAAAAAAAAGCCCAAATAGCATACACTAGAGTGACTCTAAACTATAGACATTGGAAGATAATTTGTCTAAGTAGGTTCAATATTAACAAATGTACCATCCTTATGTACCATGCTGACACTGGGAGTTGGATTGTATGGAAAAGACAAAGGGAAGAAGGGATTTGATTACCACCAACAAAAATTAATTAAAAACCAAAGCTCAGCTGTGGTGGCTTACTTAGGAGTCTGAGGTTGAGGACTGGGGTTGGAAGTCAGCCGGAGCAAAAAAGTCTGATAGTCTTTTATCTCCAATGAACCACCACGAAGCGGGAAGTGAGTCATGGCTCAAGTGGGAGAGTACCTGTCATGAGCAAAAGAGCTAAAGGGTAACACAAGTCCCTGAATTCAAACCCTAATGTCAACATCAATAAATAAACAAGAATATAACTATTCCACATTAAGGAGACTTAAACATGTCAACCTGCATTCTCTTACTTGTTCTTTTGGAAGTGTTGACAGGAACTTTAACCTCCTTAGTTTACCAGTGGAACAGATAATTCTACAGGAGATGGCTTTCCATCTACTTGGCAAAACCATTAAAGATGTGTAATGACTATCTTGATGTCCCCAAATTCATGACCATTTTTGTGTTAAGATAGTAAGTGCCGGGGCTGGGAAGGTGGCTCAGTGGTAGAGCGCTTGTCTTGCATGCATGAGGCCCTGGGTTCAATTCCACAGCACCACATAAGAAAAAAGAAAAAAGCTGGAAGTGGTGCTGTGGCTCAAGTGGTAAAGCACTAGCCTTGAGCTGAGGAGCCGAGGGACAGCGCCCAGGCCCAGAGTTCAGGCCCCATGATGGGACTCCCCCCCCCCAAAAAAAAAATGACAAAAGAAAAAAAGAAAGTGCTAGCCAGGAGCTGCTGGCTCACATTTCTAATCCTAGCTACTCAGGAGGCTGAGATTTGAGGACTGTGGTGGTTCAAAGCCAGCCTGGGCAGGAAAAAGGGTGAGACTATCATCAACTACCAAGCAAAGCCAGAAGTGGAACTCTGTCCCAAGTAGTAGAGCACTACCCTTGAGCAAAAAAGATCAGGGACAGGGGCTGGGAAGGTGGCTTAGTGGTAGAGCGCTTGCCTTGCATGCCTGAGGCCCTGGGTTCCATTCCTCAGCACCACATAAGCAAAAAGAAAAAAGCC
>NW_012267233.1:15372909-15392745 GCF_000151885.1 Dipodomys ordii
CTGAGGCCCTGGGTTCCATTCCTCAGCACCACATAAGCAAAAAGAAAAAAGCCAGAAGTGGCGCTGTGGCTCAAGTGGTAGAGCGCTAGCCTTCAGCTGAAGAGCTGAGGGACAGCGCCCAGGCCCAGAGTTCAGGCCCCATGACCGACAAAAAAAATAGAAAAAAGAAGAAATACACAATCACAGGAGAAAGAGAGACTGATAGGGTAAATTGACAATAATAAACATCTGTCCAAATGTAACAATGAAATTCTCCTCTATATTATTCATGTAAGCTAATAAAAAGTAAAGAAATACAAAATGGTGTCCATTTTTAATGAATAGGTTGTTAAATGCCATGAGATTCCTGCTTCAAATTTCAGGGGCAATGCCCATGAAACAGTTCAACTTAGGTTATTCACAACTTAATCGTTTTGCTGTAGTCAAATATGTCGTGTTTTCATTGCTATGGCACTTGAAGATGAACTGCTAGAGTTTGCTGATAGAGCCAGGATTAAGAGAATGACAAGGCTGGGTATAATCCCAGCAATTCAAAATGGTGAGATTTGAGTTGCAGTTCAAAGCCACACACACATACAATTTTGAGACTTTTATCTCCCACTAATCAGCAAAAGCAGGAACAGAAAGTATGGCCTAAGTAGTAAAACACCAACTATGTACAGAAAAAGCTAATCAACAGCCCGAGTCCCTGAGTTCAAGCACAAGTTCAAGTCCCTGATACCAGCACAAAATAAACAAAAAAAGAAGTAACAAAAAAACATGCACACCAACATATTCATTTAATAAAAGTTCAGGGGCTGGGAAGTTGGCTCAGTGGTAGAGCGCTTGCCTTGCATGCCTGAGGCCCTGGGTTCGATTCCTCAGCACCCCACATAAAAAAAAAGAAGAAAGCCGGAAGTGGTGCTGTGGCTCAAGTGGTAGAAAGCTGGCCTTGAGCTGAAGAGCTGAGGGACAGTGCCCAGGCCCAGAGTTCAGGCCCCATGACTGGACCCAAAAATAAATAAATAAAAGTTCAGATAATAAAAAGTGCTACAAGGTGTTGGAAAACATAGCACACAGTAAAAAAGAAACCCAAGTAACCAATCTTTTCATTTCTTTTCTTTTTTCTTTTTTGTGTGTCTTCCAGTCCTAGATTTGAACTCAGGGCCTGGGTACTATATCTGAGCTTTTGTGCTCAAAATTAGCCCTTTACCTCTTGCAGCCACAACTCCATTTTTTTGTGGTGGTCAATTGGAGATGAGAGTCTTGTGGACTTTCCTGCTGGGCTGGTTTTGAACCATGATCCTAAGATCTAAGCTTACTGAGTAGATAGGATTACAGGCTTGAGGCCACCTACTCCCAGCTTCCAGTAACCATTTCAAAGTAACATATCAAGGTAAGGTGCTAGTGCCAGAGACTAGCCAGCCCAGTTTCGCAGGAAAGTCCATGAGTATCTTATCTCCACTTACCCACCAGAAAACCAGAAGTAGCGATGTGGCTCAGTAGTAGAGCACTAGCCTTGAGCAAAAAGAGTTCTGGGACAGCAACCAAGCCCTGAGTTCAAGCCCCACAACCAACAACAAATCAAGAAAACCAAATTGCCTAAAGAACCATCAGATTGTAGCAATGGACATTTTTATTGTATATTCACTTATAATCATTAATCTTCACTTTAAGGAGAAACTGAGGGGTTAATAGCATGGCCCAAACAGGTAGATTGCCTGTCTAGTATTTATGGCCCTGTGTTCAAACACCAGGAGAGAGAGAGAGGGACAGAGGAGAAAAGAAAAGAGAAGAAAGGGGGAGAGGGAAAGTGGAGGAGTGGGAGAGAGGGTGAGAGGGAGGGAAGAAGGGAAGGTGAGAGGGAGGAAGGGAAGGAGGGAGTGGAGAGAGAGGAAGAGAGCGAGACAACTGAATAGTTGGATATAACATTTTTTCTTTTCCTTTTTTTTTCCTTGAGAGGCTGGTCTCAAATTAACAATTCTGCCTTATTCTTCAAGGCACTGGGAGTATAGGTATGCACTAAAACACCCAGCAAGGTAACTTTCAATATACTGTCTTTTTCACTGAAGATGTCTTTCTAAATTAAGAGGGCAAGGGTTGGGGTTAGCTTAGAGGAGGAGCACTTGCCTGGCAAGTGCAAGGCCGTGGGTTCTGTCCTCAGCTCTGGGGGCGGAGGGGGGGAACTATAAAAGAACAAAAGATAAAAACAAAAGGCAATTAAATTAAGACTTTTCTTCTAGTATCTATACTGACCATTTATGTACATTTGCTGGGGATGGAAACTAGGGTTTCAAGAATGCTAAGCATATGCTCTCCCACTAAGTGATACCCAGCCCTGAATTTTGCTTTGTAATAGTATATTAAATATTTCAACATATGCTAAGAATGAAACTGTCCCTGAAAATGTGTTTAATGCCTTATCTCCAATGTGACTATATAGGGAGATAAGGTCTATATATGGAAACAAGGTCTTTAGTGGGTAACAATTTTAAGTGAGATCATAAGAACAGATGTTTCCAGCTGGAGGCAGGAGGCTCACGCCTGTAATCCTAGCTACTCAGGAGGCTGAGATCTGAGGATCACGGTTCAAAGCTAGCCCGGACAGGAAAGCCTGCGAGACTCTTATCTCCAATAAACCACCAGAAAACCGGAAGTGGCGCTGTGGCTCAAGTGGTAGAGTTTTTGCCTTGAGCTGAAGAGCTGAGGCACAGTGCCCAGGCCCAGAGTTCAAGCCCCAGACAGACAAAAAACAAACAAACAAACAAAAACCACACAGATGTTTCTAATCACATAGAACTAAACCAAGGTTATGGCTTTTAAAAATAATGAGGAAGTTTAACACTAACCATTTACAAGCCAGGCATGGTAGTGCTCGACTATAATCTCAGCCTTTCTGGTGTGGCAAGGCAGGAACATTAGTTTGAGGCCACCCTGGGCTATGACAAAATCTTTTGGGCAGGTGTGGCATCTACAACAAGTTCTGAAAGTAACCTAGATGGACTTGGTGATATTCTCAAAATAGATGTCAAGGAGTCATCTACATTGTATTCAAGCTTGCGTTCTGATAGATTAGCATGTAACTGCTTATTAGCATTTTGAAGATCATTCATGACCATTAAGATTTAAGATTTTAAAATTTACTTTTCTAATACATTATGCATCAAATATCCTATCTTAGTAATTAATGAATTTGGAAGACAATCTAGACCTCATTTTATCATCCCCAAATATATCATGCTAGAGTGACTATAATTGTGAATATATTACAGAAACTCAAGAGGCTAAAAGCAGTAATCGTTACTTTAAAAAAAATAATTTTACTAATTCTTAAGAAGCCAAAATGAACTCAAGATGAAAGGAATGAAGAGCAAATAGTGTAGAGGTGTGCATCAAAAATAGTCTTCACATTCTTCTGCAATTCACCACCATTACCATCAAAAAAATTCAAAAACCAAAAAAATTCCACCGTCTGACATTGAATCTTATCTTAGATGTAATCACCTTACAAAAATCTACCTTTAAGATCATCCAAAGTTCACGTTCACTTAGTCATAACCACTTCAAAAGACAGGGCAATTTCATCCATGCACTGACAAAGTTGAAAGCATTTAAAAGTTCCTTAAATACTGTTTTTTGCTGGATCTATATTTCAGCCGATTCTTGGGTAATCTTTTAAAGGATACACTCTGTCATTGCTGCAATGTCCAGTTTCTCAATATCAGGTGAGCCAGGGCAACATTTCTTGAATTCTTTTCGAAGATCAAAGAAGGAATAGAAGCATTCAGGTAGTAATACATTCTGAGGAGTACAAGGTAGAGATTGTAAACTAGGTGAATTGGAACTCAAGTACTAACAATTAAATATAAGTCTATCATACTGCCACCTGAGCTATGACCCAGCCCACAACATTTAGAAATATATGACTCATCCAGTGCATTATATGTATGTATAGAAATGTCACAATGAACTCTACCTTGCACAACTAATACATGCCAAGAAAAAAAGAAGAAAACAAAAAAAGACTGTAGCCAACCATAAATGGCTCACACTTGTAATCCTAGCTACTCAGGAGGCTGAAATTTGAGGATCATGGTCCAAAGCCAGTTCTTGCAGTAAAATTGTTAAGACTCTTATCTCCAATTAACCACCTAAAAGCCAGAAGTAGAACTGTGGCCCAAGAGGTAGAGCGCAAGCCCTGAACAACAACAAAAGCCCAGAGTCCAATTCACCCAAGCCCCAAGTTCCATATATACTTTGTGTAGAAGTAGCTTTTTCTTAAATATCGGGTCTAATTATTATATTAGTTCCTGAATACAAGCCTTACCAAAAAAAAAAAAATCTTGTTTTAACAAAATAGACTGGAACATTAGTGCTCTATTATTCATCCCGTTCAAAACATTTCTGAAGGTATAACACATTTGGGTTCTTACACTTTCAGCCTATAATTATTTTGGAACATCTGTGTTTTCAGCTGTCAGTTTTCTCACAGATGCATAAGTTTAGACAATAAGTTAACTTATAATATTTAGTAGAGTTCTAACTACTGTGTCCTAGTAATATATACTTTAGTATTGTTAGTTTAAAATGGTAAACACTTAACTGAAAGATTATTTTGGTCACAAACTACACACCACATTCGTTTTCCTGCACACTATTTTGATTATGCCTTGCAACTCAAAATGAGACTTTAAAATATGGATCACAGGTCATGAGCCTCAGCAACAAACAAAAAATAAAGACTGTTTAAAAATAATTGTTACATATAGATTATTTATTTTAATAAATAATTTATTGCAAGTTGTTTTGCTTTATTATATAATTATTTTATATTTTGTTTAAAGATAGGATCTTCTTAAGTAGCCTAGTCTGGCCTCCTGCCCCAGCCTTCTGAGTTCTAAGATCATAAGCATGTACTACTATACCTAGCTAATTCTAAAAAACAAAATTTAGATTTCTTTAATAACTACAAAATATTTTGTATATATTTCTACTCACTTGTTGGTTCAAATATAAAGGAAATAAAGGCTTTAATACTTATGAAATATCTCTGCAATATCTCATCTATCCAGTACCTTCTTTGGATTCTGAGATGTTGGCCTTTTGTGCTATATTTAAAGCTAGAGGCTATAGTTGGGTGCTAGTTGCTCAAGCCTGTAATCCTATCTACTGTGGAGGCTGAGATTCAAGGATTGCAGTTTGAAGCTAGCCTGGGCAAGAAAGTCTATGAGATTTTTATTGCCAATAAACTACTCAGAAAAAGCCAGAAGTGGGGATATGGTTCAAGTGGTAGAATGCTAGCCTTGAGCAAAAGAAACTTAGGGACAGCCGGGCCCTGGTGGCTCACGCCTATAATCCTAGCTACTCAGGAGGCTGAGATCTGAGGATCTCGGTTCAAAGCCAGCCCGGGCAGGAGAGACCTGAGAGACTCCTATCTCCAATAAACCACCAGAAAACCGGAAGTGGCGCTGTAGCTCAAGTGGTAGAGCACTTGCCTTGAGCTGAAGAGCTGAGGGACAGCGCCCAGGCCCAGAGTTCAAGCCCCCACAACCGACAAAAAAAAAAAAAGAAACTTAGGGACAATGTCCAGGCCCTGAGTTCAAGCCCTAGGACTGGCAAAAATTAAAAAAGAAATAAATTTTTAGAAAGGCAGCTCAGTGATGGTTGTTCTCGTTTGTATTCCTAGTTATCAGAAGGCTGAAATCTAAGGCTCATGGTTCAAACCGAATCCAAACAGAAAAGTCCATGAGACTCTTATTTCTAGCCAGCAAAAAGCTGAAAGTGATGTAGCTAAGTGTTAAGAGTATCAGCTCCACAGTAAGAAGGAATCAAGTGAGAGAGACCTTAAGCACCCTAAACACCCAAACATATTGATGCACACAATCACACACACACACACACACACACACACACACACACACACGATGTTTGTAGTAGTAACTCCTACTTACAGTGGTAAGAAATCCATTTACATAGCTGCATCTATTTAAAATAGTGAGCATCTTATTTACTACTTATAAAAATGTTTAAGGTACATTAAATCATAATCTATAGAGGTCTGTAAAAATGCTTTCCTACGTATGGTGACTTGTGCTTGTCATCCTACCTACCATGAGAAGCATGAACAAAAGGAAGGATCAGAGTCAAGGCTAGCAGGAGCAAAAATAACTAGTACAAAGAGATCTGGAGATGTGACCCAAATGGTACAACCCCTGTCCAGCAAGCACGTCTCGTTCTAAATTCAAACCCCAGTACTGCCAAAAAGGAAGGAAGGAAGGAAGGAAGGAAGGAAGGAAGGAAGGAAGGGAGGAAGGGAGGGAGGGAGGGGAAGGAAGGAAGGAAGGAAGGAAGGAAGGAAGGAAGGAAGGGAGGGAGGGAGGGAAGGAGGGAGGGAGGGAGGGAAGGAAGGAGGGAGGGAGGGAGGGAAGGAGGGAGGGAGGGAGGGAAGGAGGGAGGGAGGGAGGGAAGGAGGGAAGGGCAGGCAAGTTTTCTAAAGAAATCTGGAAGAATATATCCAGAAATGTTTATTTTAGAAAAACTTTTTTTGGATGGGCACCAGTGGCTCAGGCTTGTAAACCTAGCTACTCAGGAGGCTGAGATCTGAGAATCATGGTTCAAAGCCAGCCAGAACAGGAAAGTTAGTGAGACTCTTATCTCAAATCAGCCACTGGAAAACCAGAAGTGGCACTGTGGCTATAAAGTGGTAGAATGCTTGTCTTGGGCTGAAGAACTCAACTTTTTTGTGCTCTAGTCCTGGGCTTGAACTCAAGGCTTGGTTAAGATTTTATTCCTCTCCATATGTCTTTTGAGAAATAAACTCTCGTATATCTCATCTCTATTTCCGGATCAAATATACAGTAACTGGTCTAAACCTTCCATAAAATTATTACTAAGGACCTTGTAAAAGGCAGAGAAACTTAAGTTTCTCCTTTAGACTTGTTTTTTTTTTCATTGTTTTCTGGTTTTTGAGCTGAACTATAGAATCCTGGCTGATTTCAAACTCGGATCATCCTACCTCACCCTCCAGAGATCTGGAATTACAGGCATGAATCAGCACAGCTGGCTTCTCTTTCAGACTTCAATTATACATTTAACTAACTCCCCAGGTTTCCCTACTTCAGGGACTGAAGAGAAAGATACTATGCCCTGGCTCTATTTGTCTACGTTATCAATTGTCAAACTCCAGCTTTCACTGCAAAATTTTCCTCAGTTACCTAAATATATTTTCTCTTTTCAAGCTCAGCAACTGCCTTTTTGTTTTACTACCAAAAAAAAAAGCCACAGTCCAAATTAATTTGCATTAGCAGTAATGACGTGTTAACAATGATTGGCTAAAGTGGGTAGCTCACTCTAGACTGTTCTACAGTGTTTACATGTTCTTCCCAGTGAGAGAATTCACATTCTGCCTAGGATAAGACTGCATTTTATCACTCCATAGTCTCTTCCAAATCAGGAAAGTTAGCAAAGGTGAAAGATAAGTACAAGCACATTGATGGACTTAGGTTTTGAACATTTACTTAACGTCAAAGTGAAGTGCACTGTAATTAATATTTAGATGTGATTTAGACAGTCTTGAAAGGGGATTTTATTTTTTCCTGTTCATGGGGCTTGAATGCTGGGCCTGGGCGCTGTTCCCGAGCTCTTCGGCTCAGCGCCAGCGCTTTACCACTTGAGCCACAGCACCACTTCCTTAGGCAGTCTTTTTAATGAAGTTACTAGAAATAATTTAATTTAAAAGATTAAAAGATTTACTTGAGTACTTTTGCTCCTCCTTTTTTAGAATAAAGCATTTCCACAAATGGAAATATAATTACATATTAAAATATTTTCCTTCCACACTTGGGGAGAAGTTCAGACCCTTCATTAGCTTTGGGAAAGGGAAACAAGTACTTTGAAAAGTAAAGTTCATACCTACACACACACACAAAAGGGACTGTAATGTCACCAAAAGGTATCTATAAAGTTATAAAAGTACTGCAATCCCAAGCATCTGTGGGAAATAGTCATGTATTTTTCATTGTGATAAAACACTAAATATTGAACATTTTCCCATATTACTAATTTACTGTACCACTAAACACATTCCCCAGACCCTCAATCAACAATTTTCAAGTGTACAATTCCATACGATTAAGTACTTTCACTTGGATGTATTTGTGTGTGTGTCTGTGTGGCTATGTGTGTGTGAGACCACCCATTCTTGGGGATAGAACCCAGGAATTTTCACATTAAGTGAGCTACAACTTTAACCCAGTACATTAAAATTTTCCAAACATCACATCCACGCTTTGTCTTCCCATACTGAAATTCTGCACCTATAAGACGATTATCCCTCGTAGGCAGAAACTCGTAAAAATATAATAAGAATAATTTGAATAAATCACTTTTTAAAAAGCCTGGACTCGCTCGCCAAAAGCCCAATCATTTTTCCAGAGGCCAGCATAAATAGAATAACTTGGAAACTTTTATTTTAAGCTTCCAGTCATTTCCAAAAAGTATGGGTTTTTCGTTTTTGTTTTTCAGAAGCCAGCACTCACCTTCTTGGAAGCCTCGGGATGCAGGATTTGCCTGACATGAAGTTGTCCATCAGTACAGAGACAGAAGGAAGTTCCTACCCCAATATTCAGTTCATTGCTTACTGACTGGTTAAACTGTAAGAAAAAGACGTCCACAGGGAAGGATGCAATAGATACAGAATTTATAAATTCGTCAATGTCGCACTTGGCAATAACCTGGGAACATCGTGGTGCAGACGCTAAAGTGGGATACCAGGGCTGGCAAAAGATGACCAAGAATCCTCTCCCATACACTGGCCAGCTTGCTTTGGGAAGGCCGCTTTCTCGCATAATGCCTTTTGCCCTCATTTCCAGCGCAGCCCGCGCCCACCGCCTGATCTTTAGGGTACATCCGTCAGGACCGGCCGGGACGTCTTTGTCACCAGCAGGTTGCTTTCACATTACATCATCATTTCCTGATGTGACTTTTTTTTTTTATGTTTGGACGTGCCATGCTCAAGATATAAATTTAAAATAAACAAAAGCGGGTAAAGACCTTCGTAACGGCCGGTCACTTTTCTTAGAATAGACCCTAGAAATGATCATTTTCTTCCAGAATTCCAAACTCATGTGCGGGGCAGAGGCCGCGAGCGTGCGGCGCCGCAGGTACGCAGCGCCCCGCCCTACCGCGATTCCCGCACTCGTCAGCACCCCCCCCCCTTCCCGGGGAGAAGCGTTTTTGAGGTCATTTCAAGCCCAATAAGGGGATTCCAGCAGTTCCCCGGTGACCCGGCCGGCAGCCCTACGAGTTCCGACCTGCAAACCCGCCCTGGGATTGGATCGAGGCCACGGAAGAACGACGGAACCGAGCCTTTCTTTTAGAAGTTCAGAAGACGGAAACCAGGCAGGCTTTCGTGGTGGGAGCACCGAGCGCGGGGCGAGTGCGCCCCCGGCGTGCGCCCGGCGCCCGAGCTGCGGACCCCGCCGACCCGCGCGCCACGGGGTCGGGATGCGGGGACGGGGACTCCGCGCTGCACCCACACGACCGGTGACACGCGGCCCTTCTACCCCCCCTTCCCCAGGAACCACTCAGGACGCAACTCCACAACGAACAAAATTGGGATCCCAAATCTTGGGATTTGGGGGTGGAGACACCCTTCCCCAAGGACGTCGAGGGTGGCGCCCACCAACGCCGCGGGGAGTCTTCCCACCCCTGGGTCGGGGCGGGGGGCCGCCCTGAGAGGGCGTGGAGCGGGCGGTGGGGTCGGGCCCTCTCGGAACCCGGGGGAAGGTGGCGCGGCTCAGGGCTGTCACCTGTCGGAGGGCTTGGTCCAGCTGCGGCGCGGAGGACAGGCTTTCGGCGTCTATTTTAGTTTCTTCTTTACAATCCTCCGTCAGTTCCAACTGATCCGGTCTAACTAGTACTTCGTGCAACTGTCCCACCTCCAGCAGGGAGAGAAGGGTCAGTTTTCCCCACCGTCGATTCGGAAATGCCTTCCCCGCCGCCCTCTCCCGCCCGCCTGCGCCCCAGGAGGGGTCCAGCCGCAGAATCCCAGCTCGTTAGCCGCCCGCGGCTCCGGTGGCCCCGGGCCCCCTCCCCCAGAGTCTCGGGAGCCCACCCCCGTCGCGCCCGCGCGTCCCCGGACCCGCCGCGAATCCAGCTCGGCCGCGCCTCGACACCTGGGCCAGATTTCGGGAGACTGAAATGGCTCCAAGGCGGGTGGAGAACAAGTTTGGTTTTACTCAGGATCTCGGTAGGCCTCGGGTCCGGCCGCACAAGCGGGCAAACCAGTCCTCCCCCCCCCTCCCCTTTAAACCTATCCCCTCTCCGACTTCTTCAACAACGTCTTGCCCCGTTCCCAGTCGCTGAACAAAAACGTGCTGAGGTTACCTTCTTGTTAGCCAGATCCACGACTTTCCATAACAGCAGAATCAGCTCCTTCTCATCCGAACCCAACTTGGCTCCGGTGGCCCCAGCAGTGATCCCGAAAAGCACCACCAGGTAATCCGGAGACGCCGTCATGACGATAGGTGGGGAGGGGGAGAAGGGGGGTCGGGAGGAGGTGAGGAGGGTTGGAAGTGAGAACGAGAAAACCTGTGCTTTAAAAAAAAAAAAAGTCCTCTTCTAAGAGAAAAAGAAAGAGCGCCCACCCCCCCTCCTCGCTGCCGCCGGTGCGAAAGGCGGTAACCAACCACCCAGCCTACACCTGGCCCGGCCGGGGCTCCACGCCCAGGGCAGGAAGGGGGGTGGGAAGGAGGGCGCAGGAGGCCAGGCCTTTTTGTATTCAATTGCCCGTGCGTCGCTGCTGAGCCAGGAGCCGGGCTGCACCCCCGGGAGGCGCGCAATGGCTGAAAGCTTTTCTGTTTGGGGATGTGGCTCTACCTGCCCGCCCCTTCCCCTCCCCCACGTGGTGCAGGTAAGAGACACCTGGCGGCGCCGGCCCATTGGCTCCTTCAAACCACGACGTGGCGGGGGGGGGGGGGGGGGGGGGGGGGGGGCCCCGGGGGGGGGGGGGGGGGGGGGGGGAGGGGGTGAAGGCCGCCCGAGGAAGGGGAGGAGGAGGCGGGAGACAATGGCTGGATGAATGGAGAAGGCCCGGGAGAGAGAGCAGGAAGGGGAGGCCAGAGGGGCGGGGAAGAGGTGGCTGCCACTCGGAGGGTCGAACGAGTCAGACTGGGAGAGGGTGAGGGGGGGGTCCCCGCTGGAGGTTACCGGGGTTGTGTGTTAGGGGACGGGGGTGGAGGGAAGGTTGGCTGTGGGGAGCGACGCCCACAGTTCTGGAGGGTCGAGCGCCAAAGGCCAGGCGCTGGGAAGCGAAAGGAGGCCAGAGGTGAGGCCCGGGCCACCGAGCAGCGCAGGGTGCGGCGCCCAAGAGGGCGAGCCGCGGTGGGAGGGACCGGCCAACGGCAGCCGGGAGGTGGCTGGGGCAGTTGCCGAACCCCGGAAAAGCCGCTCCTCTGCCTAACACACCTTGGAGTGCAAACAGCCGGGGGAAGTCCAGCCGGCCCGGCCCTTCCCCGGGTCGGAGCCGGGCGCACGCCCCCCCCCCCCCAGCACGCGCCGCGTCCCGCGGCGGAGAGGGGGTGGGGAGGAACCTCTCCCGGGACGCCCGGGGCTGGACGCCCGGACACCTGGTCACGCCCCAGGACGCTGTTACTCACCGCGCGCCCCACCGCTGGGGACCCCCGAGAGGAAATCCAGTCTCCAGACTCCCTACTCTCTCAAGTCCTTTAATTGCTACCTGTTTGGTTTCTCGCGGCTGCTAGTTGGAGGCAGCAAAGCCCTCCTTCAGGGCTGGGGCGCTCCCACTTTGATTTGTCTGGGGCCCGAAATGAAATTGCTCCTGCCTTCGTCTACCTAATAAAAGTTTGCCTAAATCGGGCCAGACCCAACTTTGTTCCTTCACCGGGCGTTGGAATCCGCAGGCCCTCCATGCCTGCCTCCTCTGGGGGAGTGTGACTTCCCGGGGTCCCTGGTGAACTTGCTTCTCTAGCTCCAGCTTGGTGGGCGCCGTGGCCGGAGCGTCGGCCAGGCCCTTTCTCGCCAAAGCCACCTACGGGGACCGCCGGGAGCTAGGTCCCGTTGACGGTGTGGAAGGTAGTTGTCCTCCAGCTTTGTATTTCTAACTTGGTCTGTTCTTGGGGAAGGAGTGCGTCGGAAGCGTTACAGATTGGACTCGGGTGTTCGGGGCCTTGGCATTCGGGATGTGAAATCGGCCACACACACACGTCACGGCAGGAGCCCACTCCCCCGTACAAATGGGGAACGGGTCAGGGATGCTGGTCAGGGGAAGCGGGAGACCCCCGCTTTCCCCGTGGGGGCTGGGCCGGAGGCCGCCGCCGCCACCGGTTTCCTGGTCGGACCAGGCTCGCCAGGAGGCGGAGCGACCCGCGGTGCAGGTGGCAGCTCGCACTCCCCACCCCCGTCCCCGGGGCGCACCCCGGCCCGGGCCCAGCTCCCACGCTCGCCACGCGGCTCGGGCCCGCGCCGGCTCTGGGTATCACTCTGGTCGGCGGCTTGGTGGCTGGGTCGCGCGTTGGTTTCCCTCGCTGGGACTTCAGGATGCGCAGTCACAAATCGCCCTAGGCTGGCTCTCGGCGGCAGCCGGGCCCCGCCCTGGCCTTGGTATCACAGAGCCAACCTAGCCAGCCCTTGGCGTCGCGGGGACAGGAACTGGGCGCGGAACCAGGCCGTGAGGGACCTGGAAAAACCACCCAGATTGCATTGCAGTGGGCGAGGCTGCTTGGCGGAGCCGGTTCCCCCGAGCCACGTCCCCGCGGGGCTTTGTAGATGCGCACGGTTCCCAGGTGCGCTGCTCTCTATCTCTCTACCCGGCGAGAGAGGTGTCACCTCCAAGGGGGTGCGGGACCAGGTGCGTGACTCTGGCGGGTACACCCGATCACCCGTGGCAAGCCCAGGCTGGGTATTGTTGCCGAAAAAGTGATCACAACAGCTCAGGAAGAACAGCCCCGCTTTGGTGTTTGGATCCATTTGTAGCGCTTTTGAACAAACTACAGATTTATTGAATCCACGTGTTTACTAGAGGATTCCACAGCGTGTTATCCAAATTGGAATCTTGAGTCTCACACCTGGCCTTCTTTGCACTTTCTTTTCCCCTGTTTAAGGAAATTGGATCACTTCTGGTTTTATTTAGTTAGTTTGTGCAACTGGGTTTACAAGAATATTGTTGGAATTGTTTTAGAATATATTTTCTTGGATTGGAACAGAGCCTGGCATCTAAGTTGGACTCAACAAATATTTGTTGAATGATTGAAATACACCCACCATTTTTGCAGCTCTTTGTCTTCTGATCCCAGGGCATAGTTCAACACTGTAAGAATGAGATTCTCAAAATGGGAGTCCATGGTTAATTTAAATTTCAAATGTTTGTAATAAGTAGGTGATGATTGTTCACAAATTTTGTTTTATTACATTAAACTTGTAAAAAGAAAGAATGGCAAAGAAGGAAATCTATGCAATGCAAGTGAATCTGTTGTGGCTACAAAAAATGTTTTATACCTTTCACCAACATCTATTTTGGTGGTTGGCGGGAGATGGAAGAACTACATTTTTCCTCAAGTCTGTACTCAAGATCCTGCCTAAAAAACCCCAAACCAACAACACCAGGGACTCAAATTGAGAAACAAGGTACAAAACAGAACTAACTTGTACTCTGAACATATTAAAGTCTTACAATATAAAGCCTGAAGAACTCTTTTGGATTAAAAGAATTTAAGAAAAATTATCCTGAACCTGGGTTTTGTTTTTTTTTTTTTTTTTGGGTCCGGTCGTGGGGCCTGAACTCTGGGCCTGGGCGCTGTCCCTCAGCTTTTCAGCTCAAGGCTAGCGCTCTACCACTTGAGCCACAGTGCCACTTCCGGCTTTTTTGTTTTTGCTTATGTGGTGCTGAGGAATCGAACCCAGGGCTTCAGGCATGCAAGGCAAGCACTTTAACCACTGAGCCACCTTCCCAGCCCTGTTTTGTTTTTGTAACAAATGTTAATGAGACAATAGGAAAAATTCGAATAATATGCATACATTATCAGTGATAATAGTTTATCAGTGATACTTTCTCAATTTTTTTGCGGGGGGGGGGGTCGGTCATGGGCTTGAACTCTGGGCCTGGGCGCTGTCCCTCAGCTCTTCAGCTCAAGGCTAGCACTCTACTACTTGAGCCACAGCGCCACTTCCGGGCACTACTTCCGGTTTTCTTGGGGTTTATTGGAGTGAGTCTCAATGGACTTTCCTCCCCGGGCTGGCTTTGAACCTCAATCCTCAGAGCCACGTGGCGCCCGGCGTCTTTCTCAGTTTTTTGTAACATCACCATGGTGCAACAGGATATTCTTATTTTAAGAAAGTAGCCAAGAGCTGGGCACTGGTGGATTACAAATTAGGACTACACTGGATTACAAATTAGGGTTACACTGTGATTATTACCCAAGTCTGTAAACCTAACTACTCAGGAGGCTGAGATCTAAGGAGCAAAAGAAAAAAACTAAGGGAAGATCCCAGGCCCTGAGTTTAAGCCCCAGTCCCAGAAAGAAAAAGAAAAAAGCCTAGAAATATTTAGGCATAAACAGGAATCACACTTACAAATTACTCTCAAAAAATTCAGACAAAACATTTATAGATAATGAAGGTATGGTAAGATAGAAACTAGGTGATTATACTATTCATAATGGTTCTATAAGACTACAGTTGTTTCAAATTTAAAAGTTAAAGATTTTAATGCCATTGTTATGGTGGATAACAAGGCTCTGAGTTACAACTCTTTCTCTGCTAACTTCTTTTTTTTTTTTGGTCGGCTGTGGGGCTTGAACTCTGGGCCTGGGTGCTGTCCCTCAGCTCCTCAGCTCAAGGTGAGCACTCTACCACTTGAGCCACAGTGCCACTTCCGGTTTTCTGGTGGTTTATTGGAGATAGGAGTCTCACAGTCTCTCCTGCCCGGGCTGGCTTTGAACGGAGATCCTCAGATCTCAGCCTCCTGAGAAGCTAGGATTACAGGGGTGATCTGTGCTAACTTCTAATAAACTGAATACATTTTATCTTTTCCTTAGTGAATGAAAGAAAGCTTAAAAAAAGATCATTTTTCTATATAGTAACTCTTTCATGTGCTTTAAACATGTTAACCTTTCCTAGACTATAAGCTCTAAGGTTTTATTATGATTCTTGCTTTGCTGCTCTTTATCTTCTTTACCTTTTTTTTTTTTTGTAGGTAGTACGGTTTGAACTCTGGGCCTGAGCGCTTTCCCTCAGCTCTTCAGCTCAAGGGGAGCACTCTACCACTTGAACTACAGTGCCACTTCCGGTTTTCTAGTTTATTGGAGATAAAGAGTTTCACAGACTTCTTGCCCTGGCTGGCTTTGAACCGCGATCCTCAGATCTCAGCCTCCTGAGTAGCTAGGATTACAGGCATGAGCCACTAGTGCCCGGCTAATCTTCTTTAACTTCTTTAGCCTTTTCCTTGTCAGTTTTCACAGAGCAGCTCTGATGCTGAACAGAATACAAAAGTGGCTGGTAGGGCTCACTTTTCACACAGTGCTACCTGTGTGTCATATTTTTTTTATTGGAATGAGTTACCTTTTTTTGTTACCATTATAGAATTAACATTGTATTTTCTCACTCTTGTTTGTTTTGAGAACTCTGTATCTTTTTTTTTTTTGTCTTTTCTTGGTACTGGGGGTTGAGCCCAAGATATTGCACTTGCTAGGCAAGCGTTTTGCCACTGAGCTACATCCCAACCCTATATCATTCTTAAGTTACATGAACTTAATTGTTCATAGCTGTAAGAAAAGATCCTTCAAATGTGAGTCAGAAGTATGAAATATTCTCAAATTATTCAGTGATACTATCTGACCATATTTGTGGAAAAACTGGAATCTTGGCATTTGGGAGGTAGAGGCAGAAGGATCCTGAATTCAAGGCCACCATGGACTACAAAGCAAGACCCTGATTCAAAATAGAATGGAACAATGGAACATCTTATTAAAAAACATCTAAAGGAAGGACTGAAACCCAAAATTCTGAAAGCTATACATCTGTGATACAGTTCAACACAAAATAATTTTCAATAAAAAGGTTCAACATAAGCCAAGCTCAGAGAGACAAAGAGTACATGTTTTCTCTCATATACAGAAGCTAGATCTAAAATATACTGGGACCTGATAAATTATACAGGACTCTAGGCATTCACACACAGTGAGACTAAAGGAGGATATTCTTCCGGGAGGAACACAAAGGTACAATGCCTATGTGCTTCTGATCATATAAACGGTAACTATAAAGCCCAGGTTGACCTCTAATTTAAGATCCTCCTTTCTTAGGCTCATGAGTGCTGGGATTTATAAGCACATACATATATATATATATATATATATATATATATATATATATATATATATATATATACTATAAGTATAAAGATATATAAAATAAAAATATACTAAGCAAATAAAACCCTATGTTTTGTAGCTAACACAATCACTGACATTTCTTAATTATTCTCAGTAGATATAGTTCTAAGAGACCTCATTTTATATCCTCTTGCAAAGTCTACTGTGATTTGGGCAGGTAAGGAGAAGTGATAGCAAAGATAACTAAATATAGTTTTTATCAATTACTCTGTTCATTACACATTTAAACAAATTACTGGTCTGAACTTTTATTATTACACTTATTATAGACTGTCTATATGGAAAAGCATGGATTTAGTAGTTGGCCCGGCCACTCTCTATAGACATGTTCCTTAATCTCAAAAGAACTCTGTTTCTCACCTGTTAATGATGATGCACAGTTTGTAAGTTTGAAGGGGAGAGGTAATATGTAAAGTGTCTTCCTAGTGCCAGGCACTGGTGGCTCTTGCCTGTAATCCTAGCTACTCAGGAGGCTGATTATCATAGTTCAAAGCCAGCCCAAGCAGGAAAGTCCTTGAGATTCTTATCTCAAACCACCAGAAGACCAGAAGTGGCACTGTGGCTCAAGTGGCAGCCTGCTAGCCTTGAGCTGAAGAACTCAGGGACAGCCCCCATGCCCAGAGTTCAAGCCCCAAGACCATAAAAAAAAAAAAAGTCTCTTCCTAAAAGAAAACTGAGAAACAGAAGGTTACTCCTAAGGAGGGCTCAGGAGGGCTCCTTGGGGCTAGAGATGTAGCTCAGTGGTGCAGTGCATACTTAGCATGTGAGTCCTGCATTCCAAGAGAGGAGTATCTTAAAACCACAAAAGCCATTGACTCTGGCTTTATCTGAAACTGATGACACCATTCAGGTGTTTAGACAAAACTTTAATACCTGCAAAATACAGAAAAATACAGATGGGAAATGTGCTAGGAATCTGGACATGGTGACATATGAGATACACTTGATCCTTGTCACTGAGTCCAGAGAGCTGGGCGCTAGTGGCTCACACCTGTAATCCTAGCTACTCAGGAGGCTGAGATCTAAGCATTATGATTCAAAACCAACCTGGGCAGGAAAGTCCTTGAGACTCTTATCTCCAATAAACCACCACAAAACCAGAAGTAGTGCTGTGAGCTGGAGAACTCAGGAACAGTGCCCACGCCCAGAGTTCCAGCCCTGTGACAAAAAAATCCCAACCAAACAAAAACAAAACTGAGTCCATTTATCTGGTCATCTAAAGGGAGATTTTCACCTAGCACATTTCTCTCTTCTTACTCTGGCCATAGGACATCAGAGCACAGCTTTCTTCCTTCCATGGTCTGCCTCTTTGAAAATCCACAGAGAAAAGAGCATGCCAGCAAACCTTTCTTTTAAGTCTAGGTGAGGTTGACAACAGCAGGTATTTAAAGACTTCCAGAAGAAAAGGAAGTATTGTTTTCTTACCTCCTTCCATAGAGAATGCTCTATTTTTGGCCAGTTACTCTGGCAAAAAGTAATACAAAAGACCAATAAATGTTTGTCATCCTGCTTTGTGTCCATGTGGAATATGTAATACGCTGTTAAACTGTAAGTAATATTTGGCAGAAACTTCCCGCTCTTGGGGGACAATGGCAATCATTTTATGATGGGCCTGTAGCTGCTTCACTTGCATATCAGTGCCTTCTCATCTGTGATTTTGGAATTGAATTAACATCTGCATAGAATGTTAGGCACAATAGATTATTTATTTACTTATTTATTTAAATACAACTAGATTGAATCCAACCAAATGTTAGGGACAAGAAACACAATTATAAATAAATACAAACAGAGTTTATGCCCTTATTAAATAGGGAAGAAAGCCAACTAGGAAGACAAATAGATCATAAGAAAAATCTTACCTGTTCTAAAATTTGAGAGCCCTGCAACTGTACCGGAGTGGGACAAAATGCCATTAGGAAAACAGCAAGTGTTCATGGAACAGTGGCATTTAAATCCAGTGGCATTTACACTCCACAGATAGCTCTCATACTGGAGATATGAGTCTCACAGAATTTTCTGCCAGATACAGAAGCAAGTAAGGAAGAAGAGCTTTCTACCAAGATTTTTAAATATCAGTAATGCAAGGCACACAGTATCCAGAAATAATTACGGAAAGGGCCACAAGATAGCAATGGAGATAAGGCTTTGGGAGTTGTTCTTGACTTTTTCAGAGTCTGCTCATTCATTTAATTCTTCACAGAATTACAGAATCTTTTTTTTTTTGTCAGTGGTGGGGCTTGCATTCAGGTCCTAGGCGCTGTTCCTGAGCTCTTTTGCTCAAGCCTAGCACTGTACCACTTGAACCACAGCACCATTACAGCTTTTTTTGAGTAGGTTTTTGTTTTGTTTTTGTTCCAGTCATGGGGCCTGAACTCTGGGCCTGGGCGCTGTCCCTCAGCTCTTCAGCTCAAGGCTAGCGCTCTACCACTTGAACCACAGCACCATTTCTGGCTTTTTTCTTTCTTTCTTTTTTTTAATTTTTTTAATTTTTTATTTTTTTCCGGTTGTGGGGCCTGAACTCTGGGCCTGGGCGCTGTCCTTCAACTCAAGGCTCAAGGCTAGTGCTTTACCACTTGAGTCACAGCGCCACTTCCGGGTTTTTTTTTTTTGCTTATGTGGTGCTGAGGAATTGAACCCAGGGCCTCAGGCATGCAAGGCAAGCGCTCTACCACTGAGCCAACTTCCCAGCCCTCTGGCTTTTTTCTTTTTGCTTATGTGGTGCTGAGGAATGGAACCCAGGGCCTCATGCATGCAAGGCAAGTGCTCTACCACTGAGCTACCTTGAGTCTCACAGAATTTTCTGCCAGAGCTGGCTATGATCTAAAATCCTTAGATCTCAATCTCCTGAAGAACTAGGATTATAGGCATGAGCCACCAGTGCCCAGCCAGAATCTTTTACTTGAATGCTTGCAGCTATCTTGCATACTATGTACTAATTTTTCCCAAGAAATGTACAGTGGCTCTTAAATTATTGGATTTTATAATATTTAAATTTTAACTAAGGGGCAGGGAAGGTGGCTCAGTGGTAGAGTCCTTGCCTTGCATGCCTGAGGCCCTGAGTTCAATTCCTCAGCACCACATACACAGGAAAAGCAGGAAGTAGGCACTGTAGTTTAAGTGGTAGAGCGCTCGCCTTGAGCTGAAGAGCTCAGGGACAGCACTCAGGCCCAGAGTTTAAGCTCCACAACTGACAAAAAAAAAAAAAAATTAAGAAAAGGACTGTGTTAGAGGTGTGGCTCAAGTGGTAGAGCACTGGCTAGCAGTGTAAAGCCCAGAGTTCAAACCTATATTACCATGAATAAAATAAATAAGGAAATACAAAATTCAAACTGAATTGGAGCACTGGAGAATAATGTATGTGCCCACTGGCTCATATTTCAATCCATCTATGAAGCTTAACACTTAAGCCTACAGTAATTACCCTCTAGACCACATTGCTTAGATG
>NW_012267233.1:15393786-15396029 GCF_000151885.1 Dipodomys ordii
CCTTCCCAGCCCCTCCCTGACTTTTTTTGCTCAAGGCTATTGATATATCATTCAAGCCACAGCTCTACTTCCAGCTCTTTTGGTAGTTTAGTGGAGATAAGAGTCTCACCAACTTTCGTTGCCCAGACTGGCACCGAACTGCGATCCTCAGATCTCAGTCTCCTGAGTAGATATGAGAGGCATGAGGCACTAGTGCCCAACCTTACTGGAGTATTATAAGGAATGTCTTATCAATCATGCTGACCTAAGAGGGAAGAGTAAACACTTCTGAAATCAAAGAACTGTTCCCAGTAATAGAAAATTCCTTTCTTGCCCAAATTTGTATCCCTGCTTTAGCTGCTAGCAGAGGCAGTATCTGATTTCAATCAATCCGTTTCTGCAAGCAGTATTTTGCATCAAGCCATCCTTCTGAAAGGCAACACAAACAAAACTATCAGCACTAGCTCCCTATGAGAATAGGTTCTAGGGTCTGATGGGAGTGTGAACAGAAAGGAGACCTTTCTCTTTATATATCACAAATAACAGTAAGACAGCTTTTGTTTATTGAGTGGATACTACCTACCAAGCACCATTCTAAAAACTAATCTCATTATCTCTAAGACTTATTTAATTTGTAACAGCCAAATAAGATTGAGGTTTTTACACTCGCTTTAAAGCTGAGGAGGGCTGGGAACATGGCTTAGTGGTAAAGTGATTGCCTAGCATCCATGAAGCCCTGGGATTGATTCCTCTGTACCACATACACAGAAAAAGCCAGAAGTGGCGCTGTGGCCACTGTAGTAGAGTGCTAGCCTTGAGCAAAAGCAGCTCAGGGACAGTGCCCAGGCCCAGAGTTCAAGCCCCAGGACTGGCAAAAATAAACAAATAAATAAAATAAAGCTGAGGAAACCAGAGGAGAAACACAAATATCTCAGGCAAGTCTATTTGTATATATCTGAGTCTCTCAGCTACTTGGGAGAATGAAGTAGGAAAATCACTTAAGCCAGCTTGGGAAGCATAAAGACACTATCTCCAAAAGTTAATGAAGGGGCTGGGAAGGTGGCTCAGACTCAGAGGTAGAGTGCTTGCCTAGCATGCATGAAGCCCTGGGTTTGATTCCTCAGTACCACATAAGCAGAAAGTTGGAAGTGGCACTGTGGCTCAAATGGTAGAGGGCTAGCCATGAGCTGAAGAGCTGAGGGACAGAGTTCAGCCCCCGACTGACCAAAACAAAACAAAACAAAAGTCAATGAATTGTGAGCTCATGGCATGATGGTAGTGTTGTGCCTAGGTCGCAGGACCCCCACCAAGAAGACCACTGAGAGTGAGACTTTACAGCTGTTTTAAGGTTTTATTTAAACGGGCTGCAGCTTGGGCCTTGTCCTACACTCCGACACAGCAGAGCCTAGGAGGAGAGCCCTGAGCTGAAGATTTGCATGGGTTATAAAGGCACACAACCAACTAGGTATTTGGATCACCACCACGTGTGGCTCTGCTAGAAACAAGCAACAAGTGGTCACTGCCTCAAAACTTTAACCCTTCAGGTAGCACATCTGACTCCCTGAGTATAAACATTGACTCAGTGTGACCATTTATGGCCTTCATCACAGAATTTCAGTTACCCAGTAAACCCAGTTTTCCACACATTCAACTGAGAGCCTAGACCTCAAGGTTCAGGAATGGCCATCTCTAAAGACCGACCAAGCTGATGGAACAAGCAAGGCGTCTCTGCACCTTTATATTCAGGAACTTATGGGAAAGAAGGACTTATTGGACAAAGAGACTTCTCAGTTGCTAGCAGATTGCATCGGTGTGGAGGAGCAGGGAGCTCTCTTACTTCCATGCACATATTGACTACACAGATGTAGGACAGGTGCTGCTGAGCAAACCAGCATCCATCTGCGACGTCACCACCAATGTTGTATCCAGTTTCTTTTGGGGGGGGGAGGTCCGGTCGTGGGGCCTGAACTCTGGGCCTGGGCGCTGTCCCTCAGCTCTTCAGCTCAAGGCTAGCGTTCTACCACTTGAGCCACAGCGCCACTTCTGGCTTTTGGCTTTTTGCTTATGTGGTGCTAAGGAATCAAACCTAGGGCCTCAGGCATGCAAGGCAAGCGCTCTACCACTGAGCCACCTTCCCAGTCCCAGATTTTTATGATATGAAAAACAGAACAGGGGCTGGGAAGGTGGCTCAGTGGTAGAGCGCTTGCCTTGCATGCTTGAGGCCCTGGGTTCCATTCCTCAGCACCACATAAGCAAAAAGAAAA
>NW_012267233.1:15399620-15414071 GCF_000151885.1 Dipodomys ordii
GATGGGGGTCCGGGGGTAGGATGGGAAGGGGAAACAAAGGAGGAGGCTACAATGCTTGGTAAGAAATGTACTCATTATCTTGCCCATGTAATTGTAACCTCTCTGTACAGTATTTTCACAATAAAATAAAAAAATTGCCATGTTAGCTATCATTTTCCTTATTTGGAAAAGACTTCAGTAGCTATTTTATTCTAATTCCCTTGTTTCACAAGAGGCTGAAGAAGTGAAATGGCTTGCCCAACCAACGCGACGCAACTAATTAGTGGCAGGACTGTACTCAGCTCAGGTCTCCTGGCTCCCAATCCAATGCTCTTTCTCTGTTGTGTCCATGGCTACCCAGACACTGTGATGCCTCTGAGAATATGCTAAATTTTCAAGATGGGCCTTTGATATGTCTTGTGTAACTAGTTTTGCTTAAAATTAGTTCTCTTGTTAAATTTCTGTATTCTAGTTTCTTTCTCTTTCTTTCTTTCTTTTTTTCTCTCTCTCTTTCTTTCTTTCTTTTTTTCTTTCTATCAGTGCTAGGGACTAAACTCAGGACCTTATTTTTTTGTGATTAATTGTAAATGAGAGTATCAGGGCCTTTTCCTGCCTGGGATGGCTTTGGATTGTGATCCTCAGATCTCAGCCTCCTGAATAGGCTGAGATTATGGGCATAAGCCACCGACATCCAGCTTAAAAATTAATCTTGTAAGAAGAACATCCTGTAATGGCCAGGTGCTGGTAGCTCACACCTTGTAAGTGACAGTCTATAAGTTCTCAGCCAGCTTGGGCAGGAAAGTCTGTGAGATTCTTATCTCCAATTAACCAGCAGAAAACCAGATGTGGAGCGATAGTTCAAAGTGGTAGAACACTAGCCTCGAACAAAGATGTTCAGGGACAGTGCCCAGGCACTAAGTTCAAGCCCCATGACTGACAAAAAAACAACAAAAAGACCCGGAGTTTATCTTCACAACTTAGAATTAAGTAATGATTCCTTACGTGTGACTGCAAAAGCCCAAGTGACAGAAGAAATACATACACAAATTGTGCCTTATCAAAACTGAAAAAAATTCTTGATGCACACCTGTAATTCTGGCACTCAGGAGGATAACACAGGAGAATCTAATTTGAGTCTAGCCTACATAGCAAGATCTTGTCTCAAAACAAAATAGCCTGGTGAGTTGGCTTGTGTCTGTAATCCTTGTTACTCAGGGATTGAGACCTGGAGGACTGTGGTTTCAGGTTAACCTGGGCAGAAAAGTTTGCTAGATTCCATTTCCAATATAACTAGCAAAATACCAAACTGAAGGCATAGCTCAAGTAGTATAGCAACAGTTGAACAAACTGAGTTAAAACCCCAGTACTGCAAAAAAAAAAAAAAAATCCCTACATATACAAACAGGAGAGTGAACACAAGAAAAATGCTCCACATTATTATCACCACAGATCAGAGTAAGAAAGAAATACCATTTATCCATGTTAAGCTGCCTAAAATTAAAAGGCAGACAATGATAAGTGTTGGTGAGAGATGGAGAAAATGGAATTTTCTTGCAGTGTTGGAAGGATTATACAATAGTATAGCTACTTTGGAAAATAGTCTGTTCTTCAAAAACTTAAACACAGGTGGGTACAAGTGGCTCACACCTGTAATCCTTGTTACTCAGGATCCTGAGATCTGAGGATCACCATTTGAAGCCAACCCAGGCAGAAAAGTCCATGAGACTCTTATCCCCATTCACCAGAAAGCAAGAAATGGAACTGTGGTTCAAGTGGTAGAGCACCAGCCCTGAGCTAAAAAGGCTCAGGGACAATGCCCAGGCCCTGAGTTCAAACCCAGCATAGGTGTACATACTCTCTGTCTCTCTCTTGAACACACACACACACACACATACACACACACAGAAAAAAAGAGAATGGCCAGGTGCCAGTGGCTCATGCTTATAATACTAGATACTCAGGAGGCTGAGATCTGAGGATCACGGTTCAAAGCCAGCCCCAGCAGGAAAGTCCATGAGACTCTTATCTCCAGTTAACCACCAGAAAACCAGATGTGGTGCTATGGTGCAAGTGGTGGAACACTGACCTTGAGCTGAAGAGCTGAGGGACAGTATCCAGGCCCAGAGTTCAAGCCCCACAACTGACAAAAAAAAAAAAAGAAGAAGAAGAAAGAATGAATGAATGAAAGAAAAGAAAGGAAGGGGCTGGGAAGGTAGCTCGGTGGTAGAGTGCTTGCCTTACATGCATGAGGCCCTGGGTTCAATTCCTCAGCACCACATAAGCAGAAAAAAGCCAAATTGGCACTGTGGCTCAAGTGGTAGAGCACTAGCCTTGAGCTGAAGAGCTGAGGGACAGAACCTAGGTCCAGAGTTCAAACCCCACGACTGGCAAAAAACAAAAAAAGGAAGGGGGCTGGGAAGGTGGCTCAGTGGTAGAGCACTTGCCTTGCATGCATGAGGCCCTGGGTTTGATTCCTCAGCACCACATAAGCAGAAAAATAAAAGCTGGAAGTGGTGTTGTGGCTCAAGAGGTAGAGCGCTAGCCTTGAGCTGAAGAGCTGAGGGACAGCGCCCAGGCCCAGAGTTCAAGCCTCATGACTGGACCCCCCCCCAAAAAAAAAAAAAAAAAGGAAGGAAGGAAAAATGGATGCATTTTACAACCTGGATTAACTTTGAAAACTTTCTAAATAAAAGAAGCCCATCCCAAAGGCTGTGTAAAAGAATAAAAGAACAAATTTTATGGTATGTGGATTGCATATCATTACAACCAAAGTTGTTGTTTTTTAAAAGAGAATCTAGAGAACTTATCATATAGAATATAATCATTCATTTCTTCTTCTTTATACACTGTATGTACTCAAGCCACACAGTAAATACTTGACAGGTCTGAGGGTGGTGGCTCAGTGGTAAAGCATTTGTCTAACTTGTAAGAGATGAATTCAATCCCTAGTTTGCAAACAACAAAAATACCTTGATGACCCAGTACTCAATTCATTGATCTAATCTTGCAGACAAGTTTAAGACATTGACAGGCAATTAGGAAGAAAGATTTTTTTTTTTCCTTCAGAGGCTACACAAGGCTGTGAGAAATAGCACCAGGCCTGAGAAGCTGGAAGTTCCCCTTTGAGCAAGCAAAGGTCTGAATGGAAGTAGAGTCTGCTATTTTCTCAATATGTAACTGTTAACTACTGTTGTTTATTGATGGTGCTTGACTAAAACTCTTTCAGACAAAATACTGACTGTAAGGTGGGGTGTGGGGAGATGGGAAGGGATGGGAAGGGGAAACAAAGGAGGAGGCACCAGTGCTTGATAAAAAATGTACTCATTACCTTGCCCATGTAATTGTAACCCCTCTGTATGGTATTTTCACAATAATAAAAAAAATACTGACTGTAGCTTTCTCCTCTATATATTTTCCTACTTCCTTACTTTACTCAAAAGCTCCAAGTAAGATTGCTCCAATAGTAACAAGAGAGAGAAGTTAAAACAGTTCCATATTTGATGGCCAGAGCCAGCTCTCCCCAATCTGGGCACCAAGACTGAAAAGCCCAGCATGGGACTAGCGGCATGGCTCAAGTGGCAGAACTTGTAGCAAGCACTGGGCCCTGAATTTGACATTCAATACTATTAAAATAAGTAAGATTCAAAGACTAGGATAAGGACTTAGGGTGCGGTTCTGTTGTAAAACACTGGTATGGTGCATGGCACACCCTCAGTTGAACCTCCATCGCCCGTGAGTACTCTTTCTCTCTCTCTCTCTCTCTCATATACACGTGTGTGTGCACGCACACACGCATACACACGCACAGTGATCATCTTGCTCCATTCACATACTTCCTCTGCACACTTTCCCATAATTCTAAAGCCAGAAATCTCCTGTTTGCGCCTATCTGCCCAGAGTTCATTCTACCTTCACTAATTCAACATTTACTTTTTGCCCAGGATTGTGCCTAGCACTGGATATGGCTGTAAATAAGTCAACTATGTTACAAGCCTTGATAGCTGGGCACTGTTTGTTTCATGCCTATAATCCTAGCTACTCAGGAGGATGAGATCTGAGGCTCAAGCTTCAAAGCCAGCCAAGGCAGGAAATCCTGTAAGACTCTTATCTCCAATGAACTATTCAGAAAAAGCTGTGGTCAAGTGGTAAAGTACTAACCTTGAGAAAAAGAATTTTAGGGCTATCACCAAGGTCCTGAGTTCAAGCCCTAGACTGGTACACACACAACACCCCCCCACACACATACACACACAAAACCTAGAGCCAGATGCCATTTGCTCAAGCCTATAATCTTATTTAATGAGGAGGCTGAGACCTGAAGGATATCAGTTTGAAGACAGCCCAGTCAGAAAAATCTGTAAAACTCCATCTCCAGAATAACTAGCAAAAACCTGGTCAGGAAGCATTGCTTAAGTGTTAGAATTAAAGCAGTACCCCAGACAGCCCACTGAACTAGAAACTGAGTTCAAGCCCCAGTACCAGTACCCATATACACAAAACACTGGAAGCATTGCTAAAGTGATACAGTGCCTATGTAACAAACTCTAGTGCTGAGTTCAAACCTTAGTCTATCCAAACAACAAAACCCTACCTCTGGTAAATTTCTTGTGAGACTATTCTCTTGCATTTGAATAAACTTTTTGTGGGGAGGGGGAGGGGGACAATCCTGGGGCTAGAACTCAGTCCTGGGCACTGTCCCTGAGCTTCTTTTGCTCAAGGCTAACACTCTACCACTTGAGCCGCAGAGCCACTTCTGGCTTTTTCTGTATATGTGGTAATGAGGAATCCAGGGCTTCATGCATGCTAGGCAAGCACTATACCACTAAGCCACATTCCCCGCTTTTAAAAGGTCTGGGGACTAAGAGACTGAGAATGTAGTTCAGTGGTTGAATACTAGCACATAAGTTGTTAAAAATAGATAATTAATTTCTATGACAGACAACATAATGAAACCCACCAAACATTGCAAGTGGGGAGGAGAGGAATGAGAATCTGGTGTTTGGGGTGTATTTATGGAAGTATCACAATGAAACTCTTTATCATACAACTGTATACTAATTCATAAAGAAAATAAGGAGTTGGGAATGTGGCTTAGTTGTCAACTGATTGTCTAGCATGCATGAAGCCCTGGGTTTGATTCCTCAGTACCACATAAACAGAAAAAGCTGGAACTGGTGCTGTGGCTCAAGTGGTAGGGTACTAGCCTTGAGCAAAAGAAGCTCAGGGACAGTGCCTAAGCCCTGAGTTCAAGCCCCAGGACTGGCATTAAAAAAAGAAAACAAAAGATTTCATATGATGGGGTGGGAAGGTGGCTCAGTGGTACAGTGCTTGCCTTGCATGCATGAGGCCCTGGGTTCGATTCCTCAACACCACATAAGCAGAAAAAGCTGAACCAAGTGGTAGCACTCTACCACTTGAGCATCAGCCTTCAGCTGAAGAGCTAAGGGACAGCACCCAGACCCAGAGTTCAGGCCCCACAACCGACCAAAAAAAAAAAAAAGATTTCATATTCAATATTCCATTTGATATTCAATAATAAAACACTAGAAATTGGGTAGTAGAAAAGGATGGCTTGGGTCAAGAGGAAAGAGGAATGCAGCCAAGAGTGCAATGTAAGGGAGGCAGTGGTTCACACTCAAGAGGCTGAGATTTGAGGATCAAGGTTTAAGGCCAGCCTGGGCAGGAAAGTTAGTGAGACTCTTATCTTCAATTAATCACAGGAAAAGCCTAGCCTTGAGCAAAAAGAAGCCCAGAAACAGTGCCTAGGACCTGAGTTCAAGCCCCAGGACTGGCACACACAAAAATTCAACATATATCCTACAAAATTAAGGATGAGGGAAGGTGTGAGTAAGAATAATGAAAGGGCTATTGATTAAGATATATTGTATTCATAAACTGTTTTGTTAAATTACAACTTAAAGATAATAAAAATAGACCAGGCACCAGTGGCTCATTCTTTTAATCCTAACTATTGAGGAAGCTGAGATCTGAGGACTGTGGTTTGAAGACAGCTAGGGCAGAAAAGTCCCCATGAGACTCTTATCTCCAATTAACCACCCAAAACTGAAAGTGGAGCTATAACTCAAAGTAGTAGAACCCTAGCCTTGAGGAAAAGAGCTCAGGGACAGTGCTGAGGCCCTGAGTTCAAGCACGTAACTGACTAATAATAATAATACATAAAGGGAGCTCAGGAATGAGATTGGAGGGGTTAAATGATTTCTTCAAATACACACACAGCTTTTAATCAGAGAACCCTATTTGCAAATCCAGCCATGTACTCTTTCCTTCCTTCCTTCCTATCTTCAAGTGGTTATACAAAGGCGTTTCTTTTTCTGCTGGTCTTATGACTTGAACTCAGGGCCTAGATGCTATTTCTTTTGCTCAAGGCTAACACTCTACCACTTTGAGCCACAGTACCACTTCCAGTTTTTTTTTAATTTATTTATTGTTTTTTATTTATTTTTATTTTATTTGTGAACATACTGTACAGAGGGGTTACAATTACATGGGCAGGATAATGCGTACATTTCTTACCAAGCATTGCAGCCTCCTCCTTTTGTTTACCCTTCACGTCCCTTCCCAGCCTCCCCCCCTCCCCCCCACTTCCAGTTTTATGGTGGTTAATTGGAGATAAGAGTCTCAAAGACTTTTCCTGCCCAGGCTGGCTTTGAACGTCAGTCTGCAGATCACAGCCTGCTGAGTAGCTAGGATTACAGGCAGAAGCCACCAGCGTCTGGCACACAGACAGGAATTCCGACTTCTCAAGAGAACAGCTTGCTTCTGTGTTTAAATAATAAGGCAGTGGAGAACCCTTAGGTGTTTTTTGTTTGTTTGTTTTGTGTGTGTGTGTGAATATAGGAGTTTAAACTCAGGGCCTTGCACTGAGTTTTTACATTTTTATTTCTTTTTTGCCAGTACTGATTCCTGAATTCATGATCTGAGTGATGTTACTAGTGTTCTGCTACTTAAGCCACAGCTTCACTTTTAGCTTTTTGGCTGTGTTTTATTGGAGATAAGAGTCTCATAGACTTTTCATCGGTGGTCAGGCTTTGAACCATGATCTCCATATCTCAGCCTTCTGAGTAGCTAGGGTTATAGGCATGAGCCACAGGTACGCTGTGGACTTTGCACTTTTATTTAGCTTTCTTCCTCACAATTGGTGCACTACTATTTGAGCTACTCCTCCAGTCTAGTATTTTTCTGATTAATTGGAGATAGATTCTCATGGACTTTTTGGCCTAGGCTAGTTTTTTTTTTTTTTTTTTTTGGGGGGGGGGTCTGGTCATAAGCCTGAACTCTGGGCCTGGGCGCTGTCCCTCAGCTCTTCAGCTCAAGGCTAGCGCTCTACCATTTGACCCACAGCGCCACTTCTGGCTTTTATTTTTTTTCTGCTTATATGGTGCTGAGGAATCGAACCCAGGGCCTCATGCATGCAAGGCAAGCGCTCTACCACTGAGCCACCTTCCCAGCCCCCTAGGCTAGCTTTGAGCCTCAACTCTCCAGGTCTCATTGCCTTCTAAGCAGTTAGGACTATAGGTATAATCCAGAGATGCCAGCTCTTTAAAAATTCTTAGTCAACTAAAAGTATGTTTATTTTTAATTTTATAAGCAAGCAGCCCTCAAGAAGCACAGTAATGAACCCAGCCAATGAGAACATTGTGAAATTTTGTTTCTGTGAGACTTATAAGTACATGGTTAATAAACTGAGAAATTAAATTGTTAGGAAGTAGCCAAATGTATAATTCTTAACTAGTAGAGGCCACCAAAACTGTCGTAGAGGACCTGTACTTTACCCTAGAACCACCTGCCTGCATGTGAATGAATGGCTCCCAGCCCCAGTCAGCCTGCCAAAAGCCTCGTACACTAGGCACGTAAACAAAAACCAAGCCCCAGTTTTTCCAGCTCACTGTCTACCTAGTGAAACAAATAATTAAAATACAATGGCAAAGCTATGTGTAGTGGCTTGCCTATAGTCACTGCTACTACAGGCAGAAACAGGAAGATTGGGGCCTGAAGCCTGGCAACTTAATGTGACCCCCATCTCTTTAAAAAACAAAAAATAGGACTGGGAATGTGGCTTAGTGGTAGAGTGCTTGCCTCCCATGCCTGAAACCCTGGGTTTGATTCCTCAGTACCACGTACATAGAACCAGATGTAGAACTGTGACTCAAAGAGATAGAGTGCCAGTCTTGAGCAAAAGAGCTCAGGCCCTGAGTTCAAGCCCCATGACCCACTCAAAAAAAAAAAAAAAAGTTTGGGAGGAGATATATACAATTATCAACAGTGTTTCTAGGAAATGACATTAGAGACTGCCCTTTTACTTAAAACATTTCTAATTATTTTTAGTGTGACTAAAACTTATGAACTTCATAAAGATATTTCTGTTGCCGGGCGCTGGTGGCTCACGTCTATAATCCTAGCTACTCAGGAGGCTGAGATCTGAGGATCGAGGTTCAAAGCCAGCCCAGGCAGGAAAGACCGTGAGACTCCTATCTCTAATAAACCACCAGAAAACCGGAAGTGGCGCTGTAGCTCAAGTGGTAGAGCACTCGCCTTGAGCTGAAGAGCTGAGGGATAGCGCCCTAGGCCCAGAGTTCAAGCCCCACTACCGACAAAAAAAAAAAAAAAGATATTTCTGTTTTGGTAGAAATGCACTGTGGCTCAAGTGGTAGAGCACTATCCTTGAGCACCAAGAGATTAAGGGACAGTGGCCAGGTACTGAGTTCAAGCCCCAGAACAGGCAACAAAAAAAAAAGATATTTCTGTTTTAGGAAAATGGTTATTTGACTCAAAGGATTCTGTTTTTTTTGTTTGTTTTGGTGATGGTGGTACTGAGGTTTGAACTCAAGGTCTTATATTTGCTAGGCAGGTGCTCTACTACTTGAACCTTGAATTCTTAAAAGACTATCCTTTGGCTGGGAATGTGCTTAGTGGTAGAGTGCTTGCCTCCCATGCATGAAACCCTGGGTTTGATTCCTCAGTTCCAAATAAACAGAAAAAGACAGAAGTGATTTTGTGGCTCAAGTGGTAGAGTACTACCCTTGAGCAAAAGAAGCTCAGGGACAGAGCCCAGACCCTGAGTTCAAGCCCCAGGACTGGTTAAAAAAAAATTTTTTTTTTTAGTACTGGGGAATCAAAGTGTTTTGTCAATAAACTATATCCATCCAGCCCACACTAACTTTTTTTCTCTCTCTCTCAGAGGTGAAGACTGAACTCAGGGCCTGGTACTTCCCAGGCAGGTGCTTTTTATGGAGCTAAATTCCCAATCCCTCAGAAGACTCTTCGAAGCTCTCAAAAACTGTGCAATTATATGTCATAGAAACTCTTATTTCTGGTACTTGGTAAGGACATACTCTACCACTGCATTACCTAAGTATCCCCAGAAGCTTCTTTCTCCCGGCTTCTTTCTTTCTTTTCTTCCTCCCTTCCTTCCTTCTTTCTTTCTTTCTTTCTTTCTTTCTTTTCTTCCTCCCTTCCTTCCTTCTTTCTTTCTTTCTTCTTTGTGTGTGTGTGTGTGTGTGTGTGCTAGTTCTGGGGCTGGAACTCAGGGCCTAGCTTCTATCAGTGAGCAAGACTAGTACTCACCACTTGAGCCACAATTCCACTTCCAGCTATTTGCTGTCTGAGCTGGCTTCAAACCACCATCCTTAGATCTCAGTCTCCTGAGTAGCTAGGATTAAGGGTGTGAGCCACTAGAGCCAGGGCACTGTTTCAGGTTTTCTTTTCACAACTCTGGAAAATTGTTTAAAGAAAGATATGGATATTGTTGGGAAAATGGAGGAGAAGGAAAAGGAATAGGCCAGACTTGATTGTCAACAGGCAAGGACTGTTTATTGAGGAATAACAGGGGCACAGACCTTCCCACGGCTTTGGAGGTTGTGCAAGGGACTGGATTTGGGGGTGGGCTTATATGGAGCTTAACAAGGAAACACAGGGGGAAAAATGGGCTATGGTCTCCTGGGGACCAAGGGCGATGTCCTGGGCCAGGACAAGGGAATGCTCCACCTGGGGTGTGGAGGCTATTGTCTCTTAAGAGGGTTGGAATGACCTGCCTGAGGAAAAGCACATTCTTGGTGCTTTGCTTGACCCTGAGGAATTAGGCAGGATTCAAGCCTTCAGATATGTTTTACAACATTAATTATTTGATGAGGCCAATGCAATTCTAACAACATGACCAAAAATAATAGCCATAAATAAAAATGTATCTTAATCCTGTCTGTATACGTGTGCAACCCAACTTGGCTACAGAGAAGTGAAATCTTCTAGCACACTTGGAATCCTAGTTATTCAGGATACTGAGATCTGGAGGATCAAGATTTGAGGCCAGCCCAGAGAGGAAAGTCTGTAAGACTCTATCTTCAAAATAATTAGCAAAAACAAGGACTTGGGGGGGGGGAAGGGGGGGAAGGAGAAAGATTGGGATTGGGGGGGGGGGGGGAGGCTGGGAAGGGATGTGAAGGGTAAACAAAAGGAGGAGGCTGCAATGCTTGGTAAGAAATGTACGCATTATCCTGCCCATGTAATTGTAACCCCTCTGTACAGTATCTTCACAAATAAAATAAAAAAAAAAACAAGGACTGGAGGTGTGGTGCAAGCTGTTGAGTGCCAGCACAGTGAACAGCTAAACAAGTCCTGTGTTCCAGCCCTGTAAAGGCAAACTGAGAAAGACAGACAGATAGACAGACAAGACAGACAGAAGTTTTCCTCACCCTGACTAAGCAAACTTGTTCCAGGTATGCATATACAAATAGATAGATAGATAGATAATTTGTGTGTGTGTGTGTGGATTGTGGGGTTTGAACACAGGACCTGGGCACTGTCCCTGAGCCTCTTTGTCTTCAAGGCTAGTACTCTACCACTTGAACCACTGCACCACTTCTGGTTTTTGAGCAGTTAATTAGAGATAAGAGTCTCACAAGGACTTTTCTGCCTCAGCCAGCTTTGAACCAGGATCCTCAGTTTTCAACCTCCTGAGTAGCTAGGATTATAGGCATGAGCCATCAGCACCTGACATATATATATATATATGAATATATATTTACATTTTTGTCATATAATTATATTGACATAAGGATACTGTATCTAACTGATGCCATCTTGGCAACATGGTAGATGATGGGGAATTGGGTTTAACTAGCACCATCTTGACTTCTTGGTGGCTGAATGTGAAGTCCCAACCCCAGGTGATTGGTGTGCCTAAATTCCTAGAGGCAGGGGTGGGGACCTGGACAACAGGTTACTAGACTGGCCAGTCCTGTGCCATGAACTTGGGACACTCTCCAGCTCCCTGTGACTCTACCCCCTAGAATCCTCCCCCTCCCCATAGCTCAGCAACCATTTTGTACCAGGTCTCATGTTTCTTCTCCTGACTCTCCTCAGATCATCATGGCATCTCTCTTTGGATCTCCATTGGAGTTAATCTGGTTTGTTGGTAGTGTCCTGGGGAAAACTGCTTGCAGCTGCTGGCTTTCTAATACGACTTCCAAATTGGATCTTTCAAAATGTCTCTTCTGTCACATGAATCTGTTCCCATATAACAATATAATTTGAGATGTGACAAAGGGGGGTAAAGGAGGCCTTGGTGTTCATTCATACATTCTCTCCTCTTCTCAATGTGCTTGAGGTGTTATAATACCAAAGCTTAAATGATTAAAAATAATATATATTTAAAATTGTATCCTCAACTGCATATTGGTATCTCATACCTGTAATTCTAACCTACTCAGGAGGCAGAGATCTGAAGACTCACAGTTCAAAGTGTTGTAAGGTGAATCATTCCAGAAGCCACATTTTGAAATATAGAATACTGGAGTCTTTACTATACAGTTAACAGGCTGCAGGCACCCTGTTGTTACAAAGGCCTGCAGCCCCCAAATATACATAACACAGCTAGAAAACATACTAAAGAGGAAAGAAATAAAAACAATACCAACAAGCCAATTCAGCTCCAATGGAGAGTGAGTTGGAATGCCATGATGATTAGAAAGGAGCCAGGAGACAGGAGAGAGGACTCGATCACAAAGACACACTTGGCATGGTATCCTGGCCGCTAGGCTGGTCTGGGCGGAAATAGGGTCAGGGCAGGGGGCGATCCACAGGAAATTCCCAATCCACGCACTGGACTGACAGATTCAACAACCTATCAGTCAAGTGCCCACCCTGCTTCCAGCCTGGGAGACAGGTGGTAGGCAGGGGGTTTTCTTCCCCCAGCATGAAGACATGATAGCAGACCCTCCCATCCACCATGTGGCCAATATGGCGCCAGCCAGACCTTACTTCAAAAGCCAACCCAGGCAGAGAAATCCCTGAAATTCTTATCTCCAATTAACTGCTACAACTGTGGTTCAAGTGGCAGAGTGTGAGCATTGAGCCAAAAAAGCTCAGGGACAGCATTGGGCCCCTAAGTTCAAGCCCCACAACCAAAAAAAAAAAAAAAAAAGAAAAGAAAGAAAGAAAGAAAGGCCGGTGCCGGTGGCTCACATCTGTAATCCTAGCTACTCAGGAGATTGAGATCTGAGGATCACAGTTCAAAGACCGCCTGGGCAGGAAAGTCCGTGAGACTCCTATCTCCAATAAACCACTAGAAAACCGGAAGTGGTGCTGTGGCTCAAGTGGTAGAGCTCTCACCTTGAGCTGAAGAGCTGAGGGAGAGCGCCCAGGCCCAGAGTTCAGGCCCCAAGATGGACAAAAATGAATTAAAAAAGAAAGAAGGAAGGAAAGAAGAAAGGAAGGAAGGAAGTGAAAGGTCCGCTCCTGGACAGCGAGCCGACTCCACCCTCCTCACAGCAAAGTCTCCACCCAGTTAACTGCGTTACCTAGGCAACTGGCACACCTGGAAGAGGTCACATCTGCATCCGCTGAGGTCACATCTGACTTTGATGTGGCCACACCTTTCTCCGCCCACACCCTAGATAAGGCCTAGCCCAGGACCAGACCCTCTCTTTTCTAGCTCTTTTCTCAGCTCTTTCCTTCTCTTTTCTCTTCTCTTTCCCAGCTTTTTCTCTTTCCCAGTTCTCATTCCCAGGCCTTTCCCAGCCATGTGAAGGGCCAACATGGCCTGGTGCCAGCCAGAATGATGAATAAACCTACCCCTTACCTGAATACCACGTGTGTGGTGCTGTTCTTACTCGGCTATCTCTTAGGAAGGAAGGGAGGAAGGAAGGAAGGAAGGAAAAACAAGGAAGAAAGAAAATAGTTTCATGCCCAGGACCTTGTCCCTAGCATTAGTAACTTTTGCCTGGTGCAGGGCCCCCACATTGCTCTCATTGCCTCCGAACTAGTATTCTTAATCTCAGAGCTGCTATCTTAAATCCCTCTCCAGTGATGTAGCTAAAACACAACTCTGGCAGGGCCAACCACAACTCTAGACCACCCCTGAATTAATAAGGAAGCTGAGCACAGGATCCTGTCCAGTAGTAAGTATGTAACACGGCTTCTTTCTAACACCCCACCTCCCTAAGGGATACAGTGAAATACATACTTGGTCTGCTGACCCATTTCCTGACAAATAGTTCCTAAAATTCTTAGAATCTCAAAAGTATTTAGTGTCTTTTATATGCAATGGCTTTGACTCTTAGGAAGCTTAAGGAAGTAAGTTTTGATTACAAGACCAAAGCCCCATTTGTAGGATGGGAATTTCAACCCCATCTCCCAGCTTCTGGGATGGGAGAGAGATTAAAAATTAGTCATTTCCACGCACATGGCTCCCACTTGTAATTGTAGCTACTCAGGAGGCTGAGATCTGCAGTTCAAGGCCAGCCCAGGTTGAAAAGTCCTGGTAAGACTCATATACAATTAAGCGCCCCCATGCACACACACACACAAACTGTTAGGGGCTCTGTGGCTAAAGTGGTAGAGTACTAGCCTTGAGCAAAAGAGCTTGGGGACAGCGCCCATGCCTGAGTTCAAGTCCCATGACCACCACCACCAACAACAAAAGTTGGTATTGCCAGGCACTCGTCTGTCATCTGAGGATAGTGGTTTAAAGCCATCTGGAGCAAGTAAGACCATGAAACTCATCCTCAATTAGCTACAAAAAACAAAACCAGAAGTGGAGCTATGGCTCAAGTGGTAGAGCACTAGCTTTGAGCAAAATCACTCAAGAACTCAAGAATAGCACCCAGATCCTGAGTTCAAGCCCCAGGAAAGGCAAAAAAAAAAAAAGGTCAATGACATTTTCCACTACCTTGACTCTTGCCATGAAAAGGCCTTGTTTATTTGATTAAACAAAACTAAAATAAGCTACATAGGAATAATTTTAAAGTCAAAAAGGTATCAGCTTTGTTGTTATTATTATTTTGGGGGGGGTCTGGTTGTGGGGCCTGAACTCTGGGCCTGGGCTCTGTCCCTCTGCTCTTTAGCTCGACTAGCGCTCTACAGCGCCACTTCTGGCTTTTTTTTCTTTTTGCTTATGTGGTGCTGAGGAATAGAACCCAGGGCCTCATGCATGCAAGGCAAGCGCTCTACCACTGA
>NW_012267233.1:15414853-15445116 GCF_000151885.1 Dipodomys ordii
TGGCTCAAGTGGTAGAGCGCTAGCCTTGAGCTGAAGAGCTGAGGGACAGTGCCCAGGCCCAGAGTTCAGGCCCCACGACCAGACCCAAAAAAAAGAAAACTTAACAGATGTTTTAAAGAGATGGAGTGCCAGTATTCAGTTCCATTTTGAACACCACATTACAAAAGAACTATTTTAAAAAAAAAAGGATTGAAGGAAAAGAAAAGTAAAAGAATATCTAAACTATTTAATGACTCCACTCCCCACCCACCCTCCCCACCTGTTTGTTCCTGATAAACTTCAATCACATCTTCTTCCTCCATTCCCAATTCTTTTGGAGTATGATTATCAGCAATTCTCTAACCTTCAAAGAGAAACCTGAGTGAATTCATTGGAACTCCCTGTCTTTGACAGTATGATTCTTTGAGTTTCTTGAGATGTGTTGTCATTTTCACTTTGAAGTGAGTCTCACTGCTATCCTGCCCAATGACTTTGAGTTTATGTATTCTTCCTTCTTCTCCTCCATTGAAAATATTGCTTTCTGATCAGACATGGTGACAGTGGCTTCACCTGGAGGTCTCAATTCCACTGCAGTGGCCCCGGGCAGACTGAATCTCACTCAGGGGTTTACAAATCCTTCTTCTTTCCCTACAGCATAACACCGAAGCTGCAGGCTCAACTTTGTTTTAAGACTATAGAAGCAGATGCACCTCTGGGCTCCCTTCTTTAGCCATTTCTGTGGACCACAAGGATACATTCAAAAGCCTATTATTAACTAATACTTAGAGTTGCTTTGTTTGGGACTTGAACTCAGTGCTTGGGCACTATCTCTTTGAGAGAGAGAGAGTGAGAGCAAGTGAAAGTGAGAGAGAGCTATATAGATATCTATATCTATTATCTATCATATTATATATTTTGTATATATTATATGTAATATATTTGATAGTGTTGGGAATTGAATCCAGAATCTTGTACATGCTAGGAGAGTGCTCTATCTGTGACTGAGCTACATACTTAATGTTGTAGGGATTTTTTGTTTGTTTCCTTTTGTGCTGGTCCTGGGACTTGAACTTAGAGTGTACATCCTGTCCCCGAACTTTATTGCTCAAGGCTAACACTCTACCATTTGAACCACAGCTCAACTTGCAGCTTTTTTGGATGTAAGAGTCTACCAGAATTTTCTACCTAGGCTAGCTTCAAACTGTAATCCTAAAATCTCAGCCCCCTAAATAGTTAGGATTATAGGTATCAGCCACCAGTGCTAGGCAGTAAAGGAATTTGAAACAAGTACTATTTCACTTCTTAATTCCAACCAGCAGTACTATAATAAAAACTGGTTAGAGGGCTGGGAATGTGGCTTAGTGGTGTGCTTGCCTAGCATGCATGAAGCCCTGGGTTGGATTCCTCAGCACTATATACACAGAAAAAGCCAGTGGTTCCATGGCTCAAGTGGTAGACTGCTACCTTTGAGCAAAAGAATCTCAGAGACAGTGCCCAAGCCCTGAGTTCAAGCCCCAGGACTGGCAAAACAAACAAACAAACAAAAACTGACTAGAAATACAAATTTTAAGGCCCTACTTTGAGTTGTTTGGTGCATTGAGCTGGACTAGAGACTAGTTTTTGTTTTGGAGTGTGTGTGTGTGTGTGTGTGTGTGTGTGTGTGTGTGTGTGTGTTTCCGTCTATCTGTCTGTCCTAGGTATGATACCTAAGCTTTTTTTTGCTGAAGGCTAGCACTGTACCAATTGAGCCACAGCTGAGCAGACAGGATTACAGATGTAAGCCACTAAAGCCCTACTCCAGTATTTTCTTTATTCCCCATACCTAAATTGACTGTACATTTACTAACCCTGAGTTTCTGTGTAGGGGACCAGTTGATTCTAATGTTCAGCCAAGATGAGAACCATTGCTTGATCTCACAATAATATAATTTAATATTATTACTTATTGAGCCCTAATAATATGCCAAACATTGGACTCCCTCCTTTCTATTTACATGTGGTCCTCACAACAACTTTGGTTATTACTTTGGCTTTACAGATCAAAGCCTACCAAGCTTTGCATCTTGTCCACAAGCACCAAATTAGTAGAGCTACGATGCAAGGATTTTCTGACTCAAAATATTGGTTACTGCACAGTAGCAGATAAGATCGCATTCTGCCATCCATTATTAATAGTGAGCAAGTAATTATTAGGGTACTGTGAGAGCAGAGACCAGAACTAGGGACAAGCTCAAGGACTGCAAAGAAGAATCATTATCTCTTCTGTAAGAACTCAGACTTACCATGCTGACAAACATGTGCCGAAGGTCCTACTTTGTGACTTTACCTCCCTGAGCCTTACTGTCCTCAGGTACAAGGTAGAGATAAGATACCTGTGTTGTGGGATTGCTGTAAAGATTACATGAGGTAATACCTATGACAATACATGGAGCATAACTATGAATGTCTATGTATCCCTCCCCAGGGATAAATTCCTCTCTCATTTTAACCCTAACCTGTTGGAACCCTCGAGGTTAGTAGGTTGCTATCCTTGTGAAACCAGAAGTTTTTCTGGTCTCTCGTGTTTTCTAGTAGAGACTAGTTTTTGTTTTGGGATGTGTGTGTGTGTGTGTGTGCACACGTGCGCACGTGAGGTGGTCCTGGGGCTTGAGCCCAGGGCCTGGACACTTTTCTTCAGTGTTTGTGCTCAAGGCTATCACTCTACCAGTTGAGCCACAGTTCTGCTCTTGGCTTTTTGGCAGTTCATTGGAGATAGGAGTCTCTTGAGCTTTCCTACCTAGGCTGTCTTTGAACTGTAACCCTCAGATCTCAGCCTCCTGAGTAGCTAGGATTACAGGAATGAGCTACCATGCCTGGCTTTCCATATTCTCTTTTTTAACTCAGACCCTGATGAGGACTATTTCTCTCTTTTCCCTGCCACTGTTTGACTCACCTCCATTCACACCTTTGCCTCGATGCATGAAATGAGTCACCTCCCTCTTCTAGTTTGACAGTCATTTTGCCAAATCCCTCCTCCTCTCCTGATTCTGTCAGCTCTTTCCTCTTCTGATTAACCACCCCCACTGGAACCATTGCTTATAGGTCTGGCCCAAGTGTAATTACAATGTTGACCTGCACTATCTTTGGGTTGATGGCATATGCTTTTATTTTAACCATATGGACACTGTATCTCCTGCTCATTAAGAACACTTAGCTTCCAGGAAAAGTCTGAATGAAGTGGCCCTCCTACTTTTCATTCTCCATGTAGGCTCGATAGCCTCTTGTCAGCATTCCACCACTCCTGGCTGCAAAGGCTTGCTTCCTGAGACTCAGACAAAGCTGAAAGGGACTTTAGACAGGGGATTGCCAATCCAGCCCTTTTGTTTTATAGGTGAGGAAATAACCTGCTCTAGGTCAAGTGGCAAATTGGAGGAGAAGCTCACACTGTATTATTTTGTTAACTCCAACAAAGCCCTCTTGCATCAGGAAGTTTTTTCTTTGTAGAGACACACTGGAGATGGCTCTAGACTGGAGCTGCAGTTTTATATGGAAGTCATAGAAACAGCAACATTTGTACTTTTTCAGCTTATGGGTGTCTTTGGGCTTTGGTGCTTTTTCCACAGTTTTGTTTTGTTTTGTTTGCTGCCAGTTATGGGGCTTGAACTCAGGGTCTGGGTACTGTCCCTGAGCTTTCCTGATCAAGGATAGTGTTTTATCACTTGAGCCACAGTTCTGCTTCTGGCTTTGACTTTTCTGCCTGGGCTGGCTTTTAACCAAGATCCTCAGATCAAAGCCTCCTGAGTAGTTGGGATTACAGATTTGAGCCACTGATGCCCAGCCTTTTTGTTAATTCCTTAAAAGTATTATACTAACTAAAACAGGGCCCTGGGTTCAATTCCTCATCACCACATAAGCAGAAAAAACCAGAAGTGGTGCTGTGGCTCAGGTGGTAGAGCACTAGCCTTGAGCTGAAAGCTGAGGGACAGTGCCCAGACCCAGAGTTCAGGTCCCACGACCAGCAAAAAAAAAGAGTCACAGGGACTTTCTTGCCTGGGCTAGATTTAAACCATGATCCTCAGATTTTGGTCTCCTGAGTATCTTGGATTTTAGGTGTGAGCCACCAGTGCTGAGCTCCTTGCCTTTAATTATATCTTCTAGGTTAAATTTTACATATACCACCCCTTTTTATTGTGCCAGTACTAAGGCTTGAACTAAGGAGTGTGGTGCTGTCTTTAAGCTTTTTCACTCAAGGCTGGCATCATACCATTTGAGCAACATCTCCACGTTAATATACCCCCTTTCTTACTCACTCAAATATAGTGCGTCAAGTTGGGGATTATGAGAGCAAGATCATATCTTACTTCATTTCACATAGGGATGGTATACAATGCAAAGACAAGAATAGTCATCAGAAACAAACTGACTCATTTGTTACTTTAATAGAAGCTTTTATTGAGATAATTATGGATACATATGTAGCCATAGAAATTAGACAAAGAAATCCAGTATGTCCTTTATCTAGTTTTGCTTCCTATAACATTTTGTTTGATACTGATATTTAGATTCCCCCAGCTTTATGTGTGTGTGTGTGTGTGTCCCCAGGTTGACTCACTGCATTTAGAATAAATTAGATATATCTAAATTACTCTGGAATACATAATTAAAGGCATGATGTACTTTATCACATGGGAAGGTTTACATATCCCCTATCATAGATACTGAGCAGTTCCATCTGTACACAGATCCATTGTGTTATCCTCCTACAACCATGTCCACCTCCCTCCTACCCAATTTCTTCCCATCATATCCAACCATTCACAACCACTATTCCACTATTCCATTTCCAAAAATTCATCATACCATGTGTAACCTTTTGGCATTTCTTTTCTATTCAGCAGAATAATTTATCACACAAGTCATGTACTGGTGGCTTGCATCTGTAATCCTAGCTATTCAGGACACTGAGATCTGAGGATGGTTATTGAAAGCCAGCTTAGGCAGAAAGTCTGAGATTCTTACTTCCAGTTGGCCACCAGAAAACTAGAATGAACTGTAGCTCAAAGTGGTGGAATGTTAGCCTTGAGCAAAAATGCTCAGGGACAGAGCCCAGGTCCTGAGTTTAAGCCCGATGACCACCACCATCAAGAACAACATCAAAACAATAATCATAATAATGTGTCATACCACATATTCTATTTAATAACATAATTTGTCACACAAATTGCTACCTGTATCAACAGTTTCCATCATTGCTGAGTTCATCCCCCCAAAATTCTGTGATTGTCAATGGGTCACTGATTAGATTATGCTTCTCTACCTGCAGAATCTTGCAAATTGTCTTTTTTTTTTTTTTGGTCGGTAGTGGGGCCTGAACTCTGGGCCTGGGTGTTGTCCCTCAGCTCTTCAGATCAAGGCTAGCTCTCTACCACTTGAGCCATAGAACCACTTCCAGTTTTCTGAATGGTTTATTGGTGATAATAGTCTCACAGACTTTCTTTTTTCTTTTTTTTTTTTTTTTGGTCGGTTGTGGGGCTTGGACTCTGGGCTTGGGCGCTGTCCCTGAGCTCTTCAGCTCAAGGCGAGCACTCTACTGCTTGAGCCACAGCACCACTTCTAGTTTTCTAGTGGTTGATTGGAGATAAGAGTCTCAAGGACTTTTCTGCCGGGGCTGGCTTTGAACCGTGATCCTCAAATCTCAGCCTCCTCAGTTGCTAGGATTACAGGCGTGAGCCACCAGAGCCGGGCTTCTCAAGGACTTTCTTGCCCAGGCTGGCTTTGACCCACAATCCTCAGATCTCAGCCTCCTGAGTAGCTAGGATTACAGGCATGAGCCACTGGTGCCCAGCTGCAAATTGTCTTAACCTATGTAAACTTCCATTTATTCATGTTCTTCAATAGTTTTTCCTAGGACTGATTTAAGGATAAAATGAGGTAATAAGCCTAATGTATTGTGAAGTGTAAAATGATGTACATAGTGTTAGTATAATGGCTTCTTGGAAGGAAGCTCCTATTTTCACTGTTGTTTCTTGCTTCTTTTAACATAGATCATATTACTTCCATTTTGGAATATTCTTCCAGTAAGCTGAATTTAAGGGGAACAGGGATTTTATTTTTTTCAGGCCTCCCTTGAACTTGCTTACCTGAGGAATGTGGGAGGGGTTGGCATATTATAATTTCCAGAGCTATTTTCATGGATTGATTGATTGATTGATGGTCTTAGAGCTTGAACTCAGGGCCTGGGTGCTGTCCTTGAGTCTCCTTGTGCTCAAGGCTCAAAGCACTTTACCACTTGAGCCACAGAGCCTCTTCCAGCTTTTTCTGAATAGTTTATTGGAGATCAGAGTCTCATGGACTTTTCTGCCCAGGCTGGCTTGGAACCGATCCTCAGATCCTCAGATCTCAGTCTCATGAGTAGATAGGATTACAGGTGTGAGGTACCGGCACCCAGCTTCAAATCCGTTCTGGAAGTAGGCAGAAGACTTGGAAGTCTCTGTGTAATATAAAGGACACCATCAAATTGTGAAGAAAAAACAAAATCCCCTATTATATAACAAAACAACTTCGGCTGCATTAAAAAATACCACTAATTCTATACATGCAGTATAACATACATTACAATCACTAGTACACATACGCATGCAGAAGAACAGAATGCCTAACTAAGAGTTGCTTGTACCTGAGTTTTTCTGTAAATATTCACATTTTAGAGCTCACTTGAAGACAAATTATAGCAATCACTAAAGGTTAAAAAAATTTAAGAAAGAAAAACTGTGAAAATTTTAACTATTCATGAGAAGTAGGTATTTATTCTGTTTGATGGGAATATTCCTGCCCTGTTTTTAATTCTAATTCTGCTAAATCAGAACTAATTGAGGACTCTTGTATAGACTCCAGTCCCTGCCCCTTGCTGCCCCCCCCACTTCTCTCTCTTTTGCTATTATTATTTTTTTTGCAAGTATTGGGACTTGAATTCAGTTTTTGTTTTTAAATTATGACTGGTTCCCTATAACAGAGCTATGCTTCTATTTCTGGCTTTTCACTGGTTATGTGGAAATAAAATTCTTCTTTTTTTTTTGTTTTTTTGGGTTTTTTTTTTGGGGGGGGTCCGGTCATGGGGCCTGACCTGTGCCTGGGCACCGTCCCTCAGCTCTTCAGCTCAAGGCTAGCTCTCTACCACTTGAGCCACAGCGCCACTTGCGGCTTTTTTCTTTTTGCTTATGTGATGCTGAGGAATCGAACCCAGGGCCTCAGGCATGCAAGGCAAGCACTCTACCACTGAGCCACCTTCCCAGCCCCAGAAATAAAATTCTTGAGGATTTGTCTGTCTGGTCTAGTCAAGATTCTCAGATCTCAGCCTCCCGAGTAGCTGGGATTACAGGCATGAGCCACCAGTGCCTGGTTTCCAGTTCACTTTCATTAATTCAATAAATCTAAGATGGGAACAGGATATGTATTTATTTTTCTTAAATTCCAGGGGCTATGGACATGGCTCAAGTAGAAGAGAGCCTGTGTCAGGCCCTGAGTTCAAACCCTTAGACCACCAATAAGAGATCAAGAAAGGCCAGACATTGATGTCTCATGCTTGTAATCCTGGCTGCTCAGGAGGCTGATATCTGAGGATTGTTGTTCAAAGCCAACTTCTGCAAGAAAGTACGTGAGACTCTTATCTCTAACTAACCATCAGAAAACCAGAAGTGGAGCTGTGTTTCAAAGTGGTAGAGTGCTAGCTAGCCTTGAGCAGAAAAACTCAGGGGCAGTGCCTAAGCCCTGAGTTCAAGCCCCATGACTGACAAAAAAAGAAGAAGAAGAAGAAGAAGGAAGAGGAGGAGGAAGAGGAGGAGGAGGAGGAGGAAGAGGAGGTGGAGGAGGAGGAATGAAAAAGAGAGAATGAGAGACAGAAAGAAGAAACAAAGATTGTTTTTAATTTTTAAAAAATTTTCAGGGCTGGGAAAGTGGCTCAGTGGTAGAGTGCTTGCCTTGCATGCATGAGGCCCTGGGTTTGATTCCTCAGCACCACATAAACAGAAAAAGCTGGAAGTGGTGCTGTGGTTCAAGTGGTAGGGCATTAGCCTTGAGTTGAGCTGAAGAGCTGAGGGACAGTGCCCAGGCCCAGAGTTCAGGCCCTATGACCAACCAAAACCAACCAAACAAAAAAAAAATCAACCAAAGTAGAAGCCTTTCCTATTTGAGATTTATCTTTATCTTTGGTGGCCCCTGGTGGACTTGTCCTAACATCTCTGGATACTGCTCTCTTGTGGTTCTGATCTCATAAAACTTCATTTTCATTAAAACCTATAATTCCCTTCCTCCCTCCCTCTGTCCCTCCTTCTCCCCCTCCCTCTCTCCCTTCCTTCCTTCTTCCTTCTTTCCTTCCCTTTCTTCATTTTCTTTTTTCCTCTTTCCCCTCCCCACTTTTTTTTCTTTAAAAAATTTTTTTATTAAGTACCTGTACAAAGGAATTACCATTTAAAAGCAGTCTATGTCCAGGTGCTGCTGGCTCATGCTTGTAATCCTATCGACTCAGGAGGCTGAGATCTGAGGATCTAGGTTCAAAGCCAGCCCAGGCAGGAAAGTCCGTGAGACTCTTATCTCCAATAAACCACCAGAAAACTGAAAGTGGATAACCACCAGAAAACTGAAAGTGGTGCTGTGGCTCAAATGGTAAGAGTGCTTGCTTTGAGCTGAAGAGCTGAGGGACAGGAGGAGGAGGAGGAGGAGGAGGAGGAGGAAAAAACAGTGTATGAATACAATGCATTTTGATTAGTGTCAGCCCCTTCAACATTCTCATCCCCCTTGGACCTTCCCTTCCTTTAAAAATTTTTGTGGCATATGTACTGATTTTTTTGTCAATCATGGGGCTTGAACTCTGGACTTGGACACTGTCCCTGCACTCTTCAGCTCAAGGCAAGCGCTCTACCGCTTGAGCCACAGCACCACCTTGGTTTTCTAGTGGTTTATTGGACTTTCCTGCCTGGACTAGCTTTGAACTGTGATCCTCAGATCTCAGCCTCTTCAGTAGCTAGGATGACAGGCCTGAGCCACCAGTGCCCATCTGTAGTGAATTCTTGACTGCATTCTCTCCTCTTCCTCCTTCATTGGTCTACCCCTTTCTCCTTGGCCTCTCCTCCCCTCTTTTCTCTCTTTTTCTTTTCTTTTCCTTCCTTTTTTCATTTTTTTCCCAATGCTGGGGATAGAACCTAAGGTCTTGTTCATGCTAACCATATTCATAGCCCCAACTATAAATTTTCAGATTCAGTGGGTTTTCTATTTCATCACCTGAAACTACCTTTGTCCAGTTCCTCATCACTTCACTTTCTCATCTTACTCAACTGCTCAGCTGCATTTGATCTACTAGACCACACCCTCTTAGCTTGCTGTTTGTTCAGCTCCCATATTGTTAATGTCTCTCTCCTCTCAAATTCTTTTTTCTCATCTCCTTTACTGGCTCTACCTTTCTGCCTCCCTCCTGGTCCCAATAACTCTGGCTGTGTTCTTTTCTTCCTTGTCTGCACTGTGCCCTTAGGTGATTGAATTTAAGTACTTGGCTTTAAATAATATCCATACACTAATAATATTTACAGTTCGACCTGTACCTTCTTCCAGTGCTGCCACTAATCTTTGGATATCTTCTTGTCCTCCCTCCCTCCCTCCCCTCCTTTCCTCCCTCCCTCCCTCCCTCCTTCTCTTCCTTCCTTCCTTCCTCCCTCCCTCCCTCTCTTCCTTCCTTCCTTCCTGTGCGACTGGAACTTGAACTCAGGATCTTATTCTTGCTAGGGAGGCTCTATTCCACTTGAGCTAGGTCTCCTGCCCCAAAATAGAATTCTCAATCTCTCTATACCTTCAACATCTCTAAGCTTGGTTCTGCAGTCTTCATTTTATTTAACAGCTCTTCCATCTGTGCAAGTAGTCATTCAAGAAAAACATGTAGCAATCAACCACGTATAAAACTTCTCACTATCATCGCTGCTACTTTGCATTCACAGCACCATCATCTTTAACTGAAACCATGAAACGCAACTACTGTCACTCCTCCTGCTTCTTTCTGCACCTTTTTTTTTTTTTGGTGGTGGGGTGTGCCTGGGATGGAAATCAGAGTCTACTGTATGCTAGGCAAGTGGTGCACCATTGAGCTACACCTCCAATTCTCAGTCTCAGTGTTCATCTCGTTAGAGTTAATGTGCAACTGTGCATTATTAAAAATATATGAACTTTAATAATATGTGGCTTAGTGGTAGAGTGCTTGCCTAAGACCCTGAGCTTGATCCTTAGCACTAGAGAGAGAGAGAGAGAGAGAGAGAGAGAGAGCACGCACACCTGGTGCCAGTGTCTCATATGTATAATCCTAACTATGCAGGAGACTGAGATTTATGTCCCATTAACCAGCAACAGCCAGAAGGGAAACTATGGCTGAAGTGGTAGAATGCCAGCCTTGGGTGGAAAAAGCTAAGACATAGTAACTAGGTCCTGAGTTTGAGACCTAGTACTGGCAGCGGGCATGCATGCACACACACACTTCTAAATAGTAAAACCCTAAATCCTCACAATGTTGTTCCCTCTGCCTGTAATGCTTTCCTGCAGATTTTTGCATTGCCAACCAATTAGTTTTTAGCCTTGGGTAAAAGAGACTTTTCCTATGTGTATTACTGAAGAGTCCTCCAGCCTGCCCAGATTTTTATTCTTTTTCCTTATCTGACTTATTTTATCCTTTGCTCTCTCCTGTCTCTTGCTTATGTACTTGTTTACTTGTTTATTGCTGGTCAAGAGAGACCACACAAAACTAGGATGGATGTCTATCTCCACAAAGCTTGGGGCTCCATTAGCATTGCCATAATCAGGTCATGAATTCACCCCATTAAATAAATAATGGACAAAACCCCTGGGTTCTCCATTTTTCATGGGCACTGAAATTTTAGTTGGGACCAGAGCTATAAGCTCAGAAAAACCCCTAGCCACTGCTGCTGGCACAAAAGCTCAAGGACAGCACCCAGGTGCAGCCCCAGACCCAGAAAAAAAATCAGAAAAATAGCAAGCTGGTAAGCTTTCAATAATTAATTTACTGATGGAGGAGAATTTCTTCACCACTCCCCAGAAAAGTCATTCCTCTACTTTTACAGGCCACCCCCACTTTCTGTCTGTACTTGCTTCTGGATCCCTTCCAACTTTCCTGGGAGGTTCCCTCCGAAAACGTTCTTCTCTATGAGGACTGGCCCCTCTTTTTCTGAACAGAAGTTTGAGGGTCCAGGCTTAGAAGATGACCCCTGATTCTCGCCTGCAGTAACCACAGCTTGACTTTCCCCCAGCCCCATCAGAGGCAATGCAAGGGTCAGCTGGGCCTCTTATACCCCGGCTCCCAGCAGTTTTCAGTAGCCTGTTGCCACCTCAGCAATATGCTCCTGCTCTGTCCACACCCTGGTTGCGCCCAGCAGCTCCGCCCTGCCCTTCTTTCCTGTACCTTTTCAGGCCTGCTTAATTTTCTTGCTTTTTAACTGGCAAGATGCCAAATTTGGCCTCTAGTTTCTCTGTTTCTGGAAGTATCTCACCATTACTGGAGCCTCAATTCTGCCCTCTAGTAGCTGAAACTGGCAACACAGATCTCTGCTGGAAAGACTGCACTCCCTTTTTCTAGCACCTTCCTCATAGTCTCTGCCCTTCCAGGAATTAATTAAGTGGTGGACTATCTCTCAACGCAAAGGAGTTCAGGAGAGCTAGCCATGGAGAAGGCAAGATATACATGTAAGCTACAGTCTCCACCTCTCCTCCCTAATGTATGTCCTCCCCCCTCCTCCCCCCCCATAGCCATGGCTCATGCCAAGGATGAGTTATTCCATGACTCATATATGTAATCCTAGCCACTCAGGAGGCTAAGATATGAGGATCCTGATTTTAAGCCAACAACTCCATTTCTGACTTTTTTTTTTTTGTAGCTTAGTGGAGATAAGAGTCTCACAGACTTTCTTGCCAAGGATGGCTTTGAACTACGATCCTCAGACCTTAGCCTCCTGAATAGCTAAGATTACAGGTATGAGCCACTGGTGCCTGGCTCAGTTTCTTTTCCTTTCTTTCCTTCCTTCCTTCCTTCCTTCCTTCCTTCCTTCCTTCCTTCCTTCCTTCCTTCCTTCCCTTTCCTTCCCTTCCTTCCCTTTCCTTCCCTTCCCTTTCCTTTCCTTTCTTTTCCTATCCTTTCCTTTCCTTTCTTTTCCTTTGTTCGGTCGTGGGCTTGAACTTTGGGCCTGGGCACTGTCCCTCAGCAATTTAGCTCAAGGCTAATGCTCTATCATTGGAGCCACAATGCCACTTCTTGCTTTCTATTGGTCTTTATTAGAGATAAGAGTCTCATGGACATTCTTGCCTGGACTGAGATCCTCAGATCTCAGCCTCCTGAGTAGCTAGGATTACAGGTGTGAGCCACTGTACCTGGCTTCAGTTTTCTTTTTTTCTTTTCCTTTCCTTTCTTCTCTATCCCGCCCCGCCCCTGTGTGTGTGTGTGTGTGTGTGTGTGTGTGTGTGTGTGTGCATGAGCATGTGCCAGTACTGGGTCTTGAATTCAAGGCCTTGTGCTCGTTAATTAGTTTTTTTACTCAAGACTAGCTCCACCACTTGAGCCACAGTGCCCCTTCTAGATTTTCTGCTTATGTGGTGCTGAGGAATTGAACCCAAGGCCTCATGCATGCCAGGCTAGCACTCTACCACTGAGCCACCTTCCAAGCTCCATACTTGTGTATATTTGTGTTGATAGTCCTGGGGCTTGAACTCAGCACCTGGGCACTGTCCCTGAGCTTCTTTTTTTTTTTTGCTCAAGTTCTACCACTTGAGTCACTGCACCACTTCCGGCTTTTTCTGTGTTTGTGGTATTGAGGAATCGAATCCAGGGCTTCATGCTTCCTAGGCAAGCACTCTACCACTAAGCCACATTCCCAGCCCTACAATTTGTTTATCCATGTTATTATTGATGGACATTTAGATTTTTCCCTATTGTTTTCAGTCTCAGGAATAAACCTACTGTGAACATTTGTGTGACACTCTTTTCAAGAATGTCCAATTTAATTTGTTTGGGAAATTACTCAGGAGCAGAATTATATATATATATATATATATATATATATATATATATATATATATATATATGACCTATAACTTAGCAATATATATATATATATATACACATCTATATAGCCTATAACTTATATATAGCCTATGTATATATATGGACCAACAGACTTTTACTTAAAAGCCGGAGAGGGATGCCAGAATCTTCCAGCCAGACTGGAGAGACAATTGAGATCTCTTTTTTTTAAAAAAAAGGATTATTATTATAAAATTGATGTACAGAGGGGTTACAGTTTCAAAAGTCAGGTAATGAGTACATTTCTTTTTTTTTCTTTTTTCTCGGTCCGTTCATGGGGCCTGAACTCTGGGCCTGGGCGCTGTCCCTCAGCTCCTCAGCTCAAGGCTAGCGCTCTACCACTTGAGCCACAGCGCCACTTCCAGCTTTTTTCTTTTTTCTTATGTGGTGCTGAGGAATCGAACCCAGGGCCTCTGGCATGCAAGGCAAGTGCTCTACCACTGAGCCACCTTCCCAGCCCCGAGTACATTTCTTTTGGGACAATGTCACCCCTTGCCTCATTCTTTCCCAGGTTTTCCCTCCCATCCCCATTCACAAGTTGTATAGTTCACTTTCTATATACTGTCTAGTGTGTGTCACTGCTGCATCTGTTCACCCTTTGTGCTTCCATTTCTGTGTCCCCCTTACCCTCCCAAAGACAGATAAGAAAGAAGCAAGACAAAAAGAAAACAATATGGGGCTGGGAAGGTGGCTCAGTGGTAGAGTGCTTGCCTTGCATACATGAGGCCCTGGGTTCGATTCCTCAGCACCACATAAGCAGAAAAAGTTGGAAGTGGCTCTGTGGCTCAAGTGGTAGAGCACTAGCCTTGAGCTGAAGAGCTGAGGGACAGTGTCCAGGCCCAGAGTTCAGGCCCCACGATCAACAACAACAACAACAAATGTTAAGAAAACAATACAAAAACAACTCATATCCATTTCCTGGAGTTCATTTCTATAAATATTATTTTAGCCAGGTGACAGTGGCTCACGCCTGTAATCCTAGCTACTGAGGAGGCTGAGATCTGAGGATTACAGTTCAAAGCCAGCCTAGGCAAGAAAGTCTGTGAGACTCTTGTCTTCAATAAAACCACTAGAAAACCAGAAGTGGTGCTGTGGCTCAAGCGGTAGAGCGCTAACCTTGAGCTGAAGAGCTGAGGAACAGTGTCCAGGCCCAGAGTTCAGGCCCCCCCTTCGACCGAAAAAAAAAAAAAAAAAACATATTATTTTATATAATCAGAATCTCATGAGCATCATACCTTTGTGTTCCTCTCCTAAGAGTATCTTCCTTTGTTCTCACTGTGGGTGTCCAGAATCCTATATAATTTATTATGCTCTGGTATATTTTAGATCTAGCTTCCATATATGCGAGAAAACATATGCCACTTGTCTCTGTGAGCTTGGCTTACCTCACTTAACATTATTTATTCTAGGCCCATCCATTATTCCTGCAAATGGATGGACCTAGAAAACAAACGTTATTCTTTCTAATGGATGTGTAAAATTGCACTGGGTATAGCTATCAAAATTTTTGGATCCACTTGACTGTTTCCATACTTTTAGGCGGTATATTTAAGGTTATTAGAAAAGTTCCAGTTTTCCAAAGTGGTTATGTCATTTTATGTTTGGGGAGATATATTAAACTGCTTAAATGTAGGTAGTAAAATCAATATGTGCAGTAACCATCCTTATACTATGCTTCATTTGCTGTTTGAATTTCATTGATCATGATCATGAGTCTACTGGAAATTATTGGCTAGAAAGTTTGTAGGTTGAAGGCTCACCTTTTTGTAGAGATGGATTTGTTATAACAAGGCTTCTTTCCTTCCTCCTTCTTTGTTTTCCTCCCTCCCTTCCTCTCTCACTACTTTCCTTTCTTCCCTCCTTCCTGATAAAATGTGTGTGTGTGTGTGTATGTGTGTGTGTGTGTGAGAGAGAGAGAGAGAGAGAAGGAAAGACACACACACGCACACACACACACACACACACAAAGATCCTCAGATCTCAGCCTTCTGAGTAGCTAGAATTACTGGTGTGAGCCAACTAGCACCCAGCATAACATTCTCTGTCTCTCTCTCTTTGTCTCTTTCCTTCCTTCCTTCTTTCTTCCTCTTTCTCTTTCTTTCATCTCCCTTGTCCTCAAGCTTCTTTTATTTAAGGTTAGTGTTTTATCACTTGAGCCACAGTTCCTCTTCCAGCTTTTTAGTAGTTTTTATTGGAGATAAGACTTGTACAGGGCTGGGAAGGTGGCTTAGTGGTAGATCGCTTGCCCTGCATACATGAGGCCCTGGGTTCGATTCCTCAGCACCACATAAGCAAAAAGAAAAAAGCCAGAAGTGGCGCTGTGGCTCAAGTGGTAGAACACTAGCCTTGAGCTGAAGAGCTGAGGGACAGCGCCCAGTCCCAGAGTTCAGGCCTCATGACCGGACCCCCCAAAAAAATTTTTTTTAATTAAAAAAAAAAGAGGTGTAGAAATTTTCCTGCCTGTGCTGGCTTTGAGCTGTGGTCCTCAGATTTCAGCCTCCTGAATAGCTAGGATTCTAGGTGTGAACCATCAGTGCCCAGCATGGCATAACATTTCTTGAATCATACTGTGGTGAGTTTTTGCAGATGTGTAACTGTAGCCAGACCAGTGTGAGGGGGACTGCACAGAGGTGTGAACAGTGAGCAGTGAGGGTCTTTGGGACATCTCTGAAGACTTGGCGCACATCTCTTTGGGTCCCTCTTATTCCCTTCTCATATTCCACGTTCCCAGGCTATCTCATCAACTTCCAGTCCTTTAATTACTGGCTCCCAGTGACTCCTACCTCCCAACTCTACCATCCTTGGCTCTAGACTTAGCATGCAGACCTATCCTCCTGAAGGTGCCACAGTATCTTTTCCCAAACTTATTCCGTCTGTGGTATCCTGGTGATTTCTTCTTTGCTTTAACCAGGCTACCTAAACTTCAATTCACACAAACGAAACCAATAGATCCCAGATGTATGAGTTTCTTTCCAAATAGCTCTGGACTCAGTTCTCCAACTACCTGTTTTTGAGTTGGTGTTGGTATTATTATCTCTCCACTAGGATGCTTTTTGTCTCTGTGAACTTTTTCTTCTGGTCTAATGCCTTCTTCTTCTCTATCTATCACACTTTTTCTCAGACTGTATACCTCTTCCCCCTCATCTATTTCTTTTCTCAGTCTATTCTCAACAGTCTGCAATTGTATTTTCTGTCTTCTTTCTTCTTTTTGTGCTTATCCTGAGGTTTGAATTCAAGGCCTGTCCCTGAGTTTCTTTTGCTTAAGGCTAACACTCTACCTCTTGAACCATACCTCTACTTGTAGCTTCTTTGGTAGTTTATTGGGAATGAGTCTCACAGGCTTTCCTGCCCAGTCTGGCTTTTTAAACCACAATCTTCAGATCTCAACCTCCCTACTAGCTAGGGTTACAAGCATAAGCCACTGGGCTGAACTGCTAATTTTAATTAAGCCCAGCTTCTTCTCCTTTTTCTTTGGTGGTTGTTGGCTTTTAACTTCGGGCCATGTTCTGGGAAGCACTCTACCACCTGAGCCACTCAGATTTTTTTTTAACTCCAGGAAATGTAAACAAGAGAGTTTTCTTTTTCTCTTTTTCTTTGCATTTTTTTGTATGTCTTTGAGAGTGTATGGGGAAGCAAAGAAAAAGAAATTCACTTTAAGTTAATCAGTCCCTCTAAATCCTCCCATCCCCTTTGTGCTAATTCTCAGCACTGCTCTATCATACTGCTTCAGTGATTTCATTTCTTGACAAATAAGGCCCCTTCCAGAGCTGATCCTATAGCTTGAGGCATAAGTTTCTTAACTGATAAATCAAGACTGACTTCTGCTACCTTAGACCTTAAGCAAAGTCTAAGGATGTGTACCAACCTAGATCCAATTTCAGAGCTAGAGATATAGCTCAGTGGTAGAGTGGTTGCCTAGAATGTTCAAGGCCCTGGATTTGACTCCTAGCAACACACACACACACACACACACACACACACACACACACACACACACACATACACACACACACACTGCAATGCAGTTTCCAGTATTGTGAGAGCTCATCTTCATTTTATCAGTTTGAGCCAACAGCCTTAAAATTAAACCAACCATTTGGAAATTTTCTATTGTGTGTTGAATTTATTTTTTCTTTTTCCGTCAGTCATGGGCTTGCATTATGGGCCTGGGCACTGTCCTGAGCTCTTCAACTCAAGGCTAGCCCTCTACCACTTGAGCCACAACACTACTTCTAGTTTTCCGGTGGATTATTGGAGAAAAGAGTCTCAGGAGCTTTCCTGCCTGATCTGGCTTTGAACTATGATCTCAGCCTCCTGAGTAGCTAGGATTACAGGCATGAGCCACTAGCATCTGGCTTTGTGTTGACTTTTTAAAACTAATCAACAAACTATAGAAATATGTAATATTGTAAATTTCACTCCTTCTGTTGATATATTTCATCAACTATCCATTGTACTGTGAATGGTGATGGAAAAATGAAATCTGAAGATTTTATGTTTCTGAGAGGGACAGGCATTTAAAGAACTATAAGAGAAGGCAAATGTGTGTGTGTGTGTATATATATATATATACACACATACATATGTGTGTGTATATACCTATATATACATATATGTATATGTGTATGTATATACATATATGTATATATACATATGAATATATTCAAGCGAAAATATGATAGATAAGACATATATAGAGATATGCAACTATATATATATATATATATACACACACGCAAACACTTATTTTGTTGTTGGTTGTGTGGGCTTGAACTCTGGGCCTGGGCACTGTCCCTCAGGTCTTTAGCTCAAGGCTAGTGCTCTACCACTTGAGCCACAGCACTACTTTGGTTTTCTGGTGGTTAATTGGAGATTAGGGTCTCAGGGAGCCAGGCGCTGATAGCTCCTCCTCTCCCTCCTCCTCCTCCTCCTCCTCCTCCTCCTTCTTCTTCTTCTTTTTGGTTGGTCATGGGTCTTGAACTCTGGGCCTGGATGCTGTCCCTGAGCTCTTCAGCTCAAGGTGAGTGCTCTACCATGTGAGCCACAGTGCCACTTCCCACACAAATTTTTTTTTTTTTTTTTGTCGGGTCGGGGGGCTTGAACTCTGGGCCTGGGCGCTGTCCCTCAGCTCTCCAGCTCAAGGCGAGCGCTCTACCACTTGAGCTACAGCGCCACTTCCGGTTTTCTGGTGGTTTATTGGAGATAGGAGTCTCACAGTCTTTCCTGCCCGGGCTGGCTTTGAACCGCGATCCTCAGATCTCAGCCTCCTGAGTAGCTAGGACCCACACAAAATTTTTAAACACACACTTATAATCCTAGCTACTCAGGAGACTGAGATCTGGGGATTGTGGTTCAAAAAAAGCCAGCCCAGACAAGAAGGTCTGTGAGACTCTTATCTCCAATTAACTACCAAAAAGCCAGAAATAGAGCTGTGACTCAAAATGATAGCACATTAGCCTTGCGCACAAAAGCTCAGGGACAGTGCCCAGGTCCTGAGTTCAAACCTAGGACTGGCAAAAAAAAAAAAAAGCCTCATGGACTTTCCTGCCTGGGCTGGCTTTGAACCACTGCCCTCAGACCTCAGCCTCCTGAGTAGGATTACTGGCATGCTGCTACCAGGAACACACAGCTTTTTAAAGAAAAATACATTGTCTGTCAATATTCATGGATGATTAGTGTAGGATGTGTTGTGGATACCAAAATGTGAGGATGCTCAAATCCCTATATATAAAAATGGTATAAGCTGGGTGCCAGTGGCTCACGCCTGTAATCCTAGCTACTCAGGAGGCTGAGACCTGAGGATCACCATTCAAAGCCAACCTGGGCAGGAAAGTCCGTGAGACTCTTACCTCCAATAAACCACCAGAAAACTGGAAGTGGTGCTGTAGCTCAAGTGGTAGAACACTAGCCTTGAGCTGATAAAGCTGAGGGATAGTGCCCAGGCCCAGAGTTTAAGCCCCACGACCAAAAAAAAAGAGTATAATTTCTTTTTTTTTTTTTTTTTTGGCCCAGTCGTGAGGCCTGAACTCTGGGCCTGGGCGCTGTCCCTCAGCCCTTCAGCTCAAGGATAGCGCACTACCACTTGAGCCACAGCGCCTCTTCCGGCTTTTTTTCTTATGTGGTGCTGGGGAATCGAACCCAGGGCTTCATGCATGCAAGGCAAGCGCTCTACCACTGAGCCACCTTCCCAGCCCTCATTTCTTATCTTTGTATTTATGTACTTATTTTTGCAATACTAAACTTTGTATATGCTAGGCAAATGCTCTATGACTGAGCTATATCCAAAACCCTCCCATATACTCTCCCATCTTTAGATGACATAATATTTAATACAACTAATTGCTACAGAAATCAAACAGTACAGATGCTTTGATGCTTTTTCCCCTTTCTATTTTCAACCTACAGATATGTAAGGCCAATTGTATATTGTGAATTTTTTTTTCTTTGTGGGGCTGGATTGGACTGAGAGCTTCAAGCAAGTTAGGCAAACACTTTACTTCTGAGCTATAACCCCAGCCACTGTTGTGAAATCTTACACACACACACACACAAAACTTTTTTTTAAATGAAGATAGTATCTTACTATGTCATTCAGGCTGTCCTTGAACAAAAAAAATCCTTGCGCCTTAGTACCTGGGACTATGTGTTTTCTACTGTGCCTGTTTTACCTTACTTAAAATCTTTTTGTATTAATGTGGTTTTGAAGTTAGAGCCTTTTGCTTGCTAAGCAGGCACACTACCTCCACTGCTTAAACCATGAATCCAGCCCTCGAACTAACCTTTGTTGTCGGTGGTGGTGGTTGTGAGCCTGAATTCTGAGCATTGTCCCTGAGCAATTTTGCTCAAGGCTAACACTCTACCACTCTGAGCAATGGGGCCACTTCTGGTATTCTGAGGGTTAAGGAGACAAGGGTCTCACAGACTTTCCTGCTTGGTCTGGCTTTGAACTGGGATTCTCAGATCTCAGCCTCCTGGCTTTGAACTCATTTCTTCAATAACCCCAAATTATATCTTAACTCATTTGTATTTCTCATGATGCCTACCAATTGATATTCACAAGAGGCTCAATATATTGTGTTTGATTGATTCTCTGATACATTCAAATTAGTTGTTACGTATTATAAAAATTTTAAAAAAGATCTTGGCTGGGAATGTGGTTTAGTGGTAGAGTGCTTGCCTAGCATGTATGAAGCCCTGGGTTTGATTCCTCAATACCACACAAACAGAAAAAGCTGGAAGTGACACTGTGGCTCAAGTGGTAGACTGCTAGCCTTGAGCAAAAGAAACTTTAGGACAGTTCCCAGGCCCTGAGTTCAAACCCCAGGCAAAAAAAAATCCTCAGCAGAGATTAAAAGCGAGAAGTAGATCACAAATAAACTATAAACTGTATGTTCTTGAAGTATCATATAATAACAATTGAGATAACACCTACCTGTTACCTTAAAATTGTAGCCTGATATTCCTGCTTATGCCTGCATGTCATTTTAAGTATATACAATATTGCCCTCATGATAACTTATAAGGACAGTTTGTTTTAGTATGTCCCTGGGCATACTACGTTTTCCTGAATGTATCCCAAGACTTCATGTTACTCACAATAGAAATGAAAGAATAGCAAAATGAATCAGAGTTCCATTTGGAATACTCCTCTCTCTCCTCCCTCCCTTCTCTCTCTCTTATTGTTGCCAGTATCAGGGCTTGAACTCAGAGCCTCTCTATTTATGGTTTCTTAATCACAGGCACACTTCCAATCTAACACTTTGCTGGTTACTTGGAGGTAGAATCTCAGACTTTTCTGCCCTCACTGGCTTTAAATTTCAGCTGCCCAGGTCTCAGCTTCATGAGTAGCTAGGATTATAGATATGAACCACATTGGTGCCCAGCTTTAGAATACCTACTTTTCAATGAGAAAAATATTTCAAGAGAGTTTTGTATTTTTCTGGAAGAATAGTTTTCACAAATGATTTATTTGTTTCTTTGTTTTGGAGATTGAACCCAGACTCTTGCGCTTGATTTCATCACTAAGCTATAACCCCTAAAAGCAATGTGTGTGTGTGTGTGTGTGTGTGTGTGTGTGTGTGTGCATGCGTGCATGCGTGCTCACTATTCCTGGGTATTGAACTCAGGGCCTAGATACTCTCCCTGACCTTTTGCTCAAAGCTAACATTCTACTCATTGAACCATAGCTTCCTTCCATCTTTTTGGTAGTTTATTAGAGGTAAAAGTCTCATTGATTCTATTATCTACTCACGCTGGCTTCAAATTGTCATCCTCAGATCTCAGCTTCCTGAGTAGTTAGTTATAGGCATGAAGCCACTGCTGGTTTGCTTTTTAATTAAAACAAAAACAACAACCAACAACAACAAAAAACAATGTGGTAAGCTGGGCACCAGTGGCTTACACCTGTAATCCTAACTACTCAGTAGGCTGAGATTCAAGGATTGTGGTTCAAAGGCAGCCTGGGTTGGAAAGTCTGTAAGACTCTTATTTCCAATTAACTACCAGAAAACCAAATGTGGTGCTGTGGCCCAAAGTAGTAGAGTGCTAGCCTTGAGCACAAAGCTCAGGGACAGTGTCCATACTCTGAGTTCAAGCCCCATTACTAACCAAAAAAAAAAAAAAAGAGTGTTGATGCACAAAATATCTTGTTGGTAGATGGTAGAATGGCTTATGGGACATGAAAGTTTAGTGATAAGCTGTTTGCACATACCCTGATATTTATTATTGAAAACTAGTAAAACAAGATTCATTGTAGATGCCTGAATAATATTATGATTATCTAATACCTATGTAAATTTCAGAAATTATTTAAATCAGAGTGGGATTCATAGAGTAAGGGAAAAAGATTAAGGTGTAAAACAGTCAGGCCCAAGTATGTTTTTAATGTTCAAATCAACAGCTTTGACTTTTACCCTCTGCTCCTTCTAAGCTACCAAACTGGCTTTTCTGGTGGCAGGCTTTGTTGGGATGAGTGACAGTTGGTAATATTTCTGTTTTGGTAAAAATCTCCTTTGAATTTTTGGGCTGTAGCCTCAACTCTTTTAACTCTTTCATCCTTTTATCTTTATCTTGTGTTCTTTTTGTCTCTGCTCAGGTTTTCTCGGATCTTGGTTTGCTTCCCTCAGCATCTTTTTGTAGTTCTTTCAGTCTTTCCAGTCTTGCTTTTCCAAGACTGTCTAGTTTTTTTATTTTGTTGTAAAAGTGCTATACAGAGGGGTTACAGTTACATAAGTAAGTTAAATGAGTACATTTCTTTTTCTTTTATTTTTATTGTGAAAATACTGTACAGAGGGGCTACAATTACATGGGCAAGATAATGAGTACATTTCTTGTCAAACATTGTTACCCATTCCTTTGTTTTTTGCTCCTAATTATCCCCCCTCTCCCCAACAAGGCTGTCTAGTTCTAAGCCTGTTTTCTTAGGCAAAGTGTTTGGGAAATGTCCTAGGGTGGGAAAGTAAACAAAGCAAGTTTGCATTTCAACTGTTGTGTGTGAGATGTTACTTGTTACAACAAATCTTTACAAACAAGTGCAATTGTTTTGGGGGAGTGTGCTTACAAAAGAGACACCCAATGACTCTCAGACCCTTTAGGATTACTATCATTAAGAAAAAAAAAAAAAAAGAAGGCTGGGAAGGTGGCTCAGTAGTAGAGTACTTACCTTACATGCATTAGGCCCTGGGTTCAATTCCTCAGCACCACATAAACAGAAAAAGCCGGAAGTGGCGCTGTGGCTCAAGTGGTAGAGCACTAGCCTTGAGCTGAAGAGCTGAGGGACAGCGCCCAGAGTTCAAACCCCACAACCAACAACAACAACAAAAAAAAGATACCTTGTTTTGTGCCCTGTGTCTTCTGTGTCCTGGCTCTTCAGGTCACTGTGGTGTCCCTCTACAGCTCTCCATTGGAGTTGATCTGGTTTGTTGGTGGTGTTTTTCTGCTCTTTCTTTGCTTTACTACTGTCATGGCTTCGTTTTCTAACAGTGTTAAGTGTACTTGGGAGCTGCAGGTCTTTGTGACAGGAGTCCTCCTGCATTTGTTGGCTTTCCAATAAAGACCCCCAATTTGAGAATGAGCGAGTGAGCAAGAGGTGGGGGAGGGGGCGGGGGTCAGGTGCCAGTGACACACACCTGTTATGCTAGTCAGGTTGCTGAGATTCTGAGGATTACTTCCAGAAGCTGGTGGCTCATACCTACAATCCTAGCTACTCAGGAAGCTGAGATCTGAGGATCAGCATTCAAAACCATTCAGGGCAGGAAAGTCCATGACTCTTATCTCCAAAAAGCTGGGAGTGAAGCTGTAGTTCAAAATGATAGAATTCTAGCCTTGAACACAAAAGCTCAGGGACAGTGCCCAGGTCCTGAATTCAAGCCTCACAACAGGCACCCAAACTAAAAAACAGTCTTCAGATTTCATTTCCAAAACAACCAGCAAAAAATCAAGCTGTAGGGCTGGGAAGGTGGCTTAGTGGTAGAGTGCTTGCCTTGCATGCTTGAGGCCTTGGGTTCAATTCCTCAGCACCACATAAGCAGAAAAAAAAAAAAGCCGGAAGTGGTGCTGTGGCTCAAGTGATAGAATGGTAGCCTTGAGCTGAAGAGCTGAGGGACAGCACCTAGGCCCAGTGTTCAGGCCCCACAACTGAGTCCCCCCCCCAAAAAAAAATCAATCTGTTGGTGTGTTTTAAGTCAACAAGCCAACCAAGTGTGAAGCCCTGAGTTTGAACCTCAGTAACAACAACAAAACCCCCAAAAACAGCTATTGGTGAAGATGTAGAGATATTGCAATCTTCATGCTTTGCCAATGGGGATATAAAATTTTATACTTAATTACCCCATGGTCCAACAATTCTACTCCTTAGGTATATGAATTAAAAGCAGGTGCACCAATGGTCATAGAAACTTTATGGACAAACTGTCTTACAAATTATCTCACAAATGGTGGCAGCATCCTGTTTCTATTTACTGATAAATGAGTAAACAAAATTGATTTATACATCCAATGGAATATTATTCAACCTGAAAAAGAAATGAAATCCTTTTGCCTACATTATAAATAAACCTTAGGGCTGGGAAGGTGGCTCAGTGTTAGAGTGCTTGCCTCGCATGCATGAGGCCCTGGGTTCAATTCCTCAGTACCACATAAGCAGAAAAAGCCGGAAGGATGGCCACGGCGGAGGAGGTGCTTGCAGGGTCTGGGAGCAGCTGAGCTGAGTCGCGATGTTCGGGATCAAGGGTCTTGCGCCTAAACTGGACCCTGAGGAGATGACACGGGAGATGCGCGGGGATGTGGTCTCCTCCATACAGAACTTTCTCATCTACGTGGCCCTGCTGCGAGTCACTCCATTTATCTTAAAGACATTGGACAGCATATGAAGACTTGGGTGTCAACCGTGACTGCATGATATGAAGAACCTGACTACAGTTTGTCCTCCTGTCTGCAAATGAATAGGCCCAGAAAGGTGTAAGAGACTCTGATTGAATGAATAGACATAAAAAATCTTCTTGTTCAGAACAAGTTGACTATGGTAATTGATCTTTGCAGTTAAAATATAAAACTATTTGGAAAGTTGTGGTTATCATGTGCCTTTATGCCTGTGGTATTTGGCTTCTGGGAGTGTTGGTGTAATGCTAAATAACATCAAACTCCACTTTCTAGCAAGTGTTAATTATAAGGGAAATATGTCTGAAATAGCACAGTCATTTCTGTTTACATTTTTGTGTCCAGAGTATATTTGTGAAGAGTCTTCTACAATTAGTTATGTTTTGCAGAAATCAGCAAACAACCACGATGACATTTAAGCACAGGACCTGTCATCAGCTCTTTATTTTAAATAAACATACCAATTGAGAAAAAAAAAAAAGAAAAAAGAAAAAGAAAACGCCGGAAGTGGGACTGTGGCTCAAGTGGTAAAGCACTAGCCTTGAGCTGAAGAGCTGAGGGACAGTGCCCAGGTCCAGAGTTCAGGCCCCACAACTGACAAGATAAATAAATAAATAAACCTTAACTATTATATTAAATAAATCAAGTAAAAATGGATAAAAATGGGACTGGGAATGTGGCTCAGTGGTAGAATGTTTGCCTCACATGCATGAGGCCCTGGGTTCGATTCCTTAGCACAACATAAGCAGAAAAAGCCGTAAGTAGTGCTGTGTCTAAAGTAGAGCCTTGAGCTGAAATGCTGAGGGACAGTGCCCAGACCCAGAGTTTAGGCTCCATGACCAACAAAAAAAAAGGATAAATACTGTATGATTGTATTTATGTGAAGTGCTTGGAGCAATCAAATGCATGGGATGACAAGCAGAATCATGGTTTCCAGGAGCAAGTGGAATGGGATTTGTTTAATGGGTAGTTTCTGTGTTGCAGTAATAAATTCTCATGGAAAGCAATAATGACTGCGCTTTCTTTTTTTTTGGGGGGGGGTCTGGTTGTGGGGCCTGAACTCTGGGCCTGGGTGCTGTCCCTCAGCTCTTCAGCTCAAGGCTAGTGCTTTACCACTTGAGCCACAGTGTCACTTCTGGCTTTTTTCTTTTTGCTTATGTGGTGCTGAGGAATCGAACCCAGGGCCTCTGGCATGCAAGGCAAGCACTCTACCACTGAGCCACCGTCCCAGCCCATGGCTGCACATTTTTTGTCATTGAATTGTACAATTAAATTGACTGAACTGATAAATTCTGTTGAATGTATTTTACCACACACATAAATGTGTACCTTTGGCCAGCCCAAATTTGGTTCCTCTAAATTGTCTTTTCCAGGGGCTGGGAAGGTGACTCAGTGGTTGAGTGCTTGCCTTGCATGCATGAGGCCCTGGGTTCAATTCCTTAGCACCATATAAGCAGAAAAAGCCAAAAGTGGCACTGTGGCTCAAGTGGTAGAGTGCTAGTCTTGAGCTGAATTGCTGAGGGACAGGGCCGAGGCCCAGAATTCAGGCCCTATGACCAACAAAAACCAAACCAAACAAACAAAAACAACACAAATAATGTGTCTTCTCCAAATGAGAGTCATCTCTGGGCTTTCTGAATCAGCTTTGGGTCTGTAACAACTCTAGGGCTTGGAAGAGAATGAGCATTGCTTCAATGAGTTCCCAGTCAGCCAAGAGAAGTAATCAGTTATTTATGCCTCCTATGGTGTAGGGCTTATGGTCATACTATTTTCTGGAATAATTAAGGGGGCTGGACTCCTTGGGAAAGAAGTGGGCTGAGTATAGACACAGGGGAATGTTAAGACAGAAAGTTCATCTGCATTCTTTTTGTTGTTGTTGTTGTCATTGTGGGCTTGAATTCAGGGCCTGAGTGCTGTCTCTGAGCCCCTTAGTGCTAAAAGCTAGCACTTGAGCCACTTTTGGTTTTTGAGTGGTTAATCAGAGATAAGAGTCTCACAGGGATTTTTCTGCCTGGGCTCTCTTTGAACAAGATCGTCAGCTCTCAGTCTCCTGAGTAGCTAGCATTATAGGCGTTATAGCATTATAGTATATAGCTAGTATTATGAGCCTCTAGTGCAGGGCTTCTGCGTTCTTAAGTTCTTAAGACCTCAAAGTGTTTACTGTACAAGCTGCAGCACTCAAGCTGACAATAAATCAAACTTATTTCTATGGCTTTTTTTCCTTTGTCCTGGGCCTTGAACTCTTGCCCTGGGCACTGTTCCTCAGCTCTTTAGCTCAGTGCAAGCACTCTACCACTAGAGCCACAGCGCCACTTCATGTTTCCTGGTGGTTAATCAGAGATAAGAGTCTCACAAGTACTTTCCTGCCTGGGCTGGCTTTGAACTGTGATCCTCAGATCTCAGCCTACTGAGTAGCTAGGATTACAGGTGTGAGCCAAAGGCGCTAGGCAGATAATTTCTTTATGGAGCCTTTAAAGAGAATCTAGAAAGCAGTATAGATAAATAGATAGATGCTGAAGCCAGACAGATATTGGTGGTTCATGACTATAATCCTAGCTACTCAGGAGGCTAAGATCTGAAGATCATGATTCTAAGACTACTGGGGTAGGAAAATTGATAAGACACTTATCTCCAATTAATCACTAGAAAACAAGAAGTGGAGCTGTGGTTCAAAGTGGTAGAGTGGACAGAGTCTAGGCTCCAAGTTCAAGCCCTAGCACCCCCCCCCCCAAAAAAAAGAAAAAAAAACAGAGCAAGGTATTGGTGGCTTGCTGATGGCTTGAGAATTTCTATTTGAATGAACGGTAACAGAAGCACATTATCTGTGTGAAAAGCTGAATGTGTTTTGTTTTTTAAACTATAGAATCTACTTAGTGTTCTCTACACACAAGTTGTAGTTAGAATTGGGATCCTGGTAATCACTTCTATTTGGAACACTCCCTTAGTCATACTGACCTCTTAACTACTTTGGTGAAACATCAGACAGGAAAATTCCTTAGGCATTATGACACTTCAGGAAATTAGGACTGGGTTGCCTTAAGCAATTTAGGTACGCTTTTGGATTTCAATCAGGTCAAAAGCAATGTTTCACAGCTGCAGAGGTATCGCTGATAAAATAGTCACAGTTTAGACTCCTCCTGCTGGCCACACCAAGTCAAGACAGTGAGCTTCATTTGCAGAATTACAGTTTGGTGATTTGTTACAACTCTCTGGCCTTTTTGTTAAATTCTCAGATGATCCTTTACATCATAGAAAACATAGCTGAGGACTTTTGTTTTTTGGTTCAAGAATTCTGTCTAGAGCTGAGCGCCAGTAGCTCACACCTGTAATCCTAGGTTCTCAGTAGGCTGAGATCTGAAGATCACAGATCAAAGCCAGCCTGGGTAGGAAAGTCTGGGAGACTTTTACCTCTAATAAACCACCAGAAAACCAGAAGTGGCGCTCTGGTTTAAGTGGTAGAGTTGTCTCCTTGAGCTAAAGAGCTCAGGGACAGCGCCCAGATCTAGATTTCAGCATCTTTACTTGAAAGTAGAATATTCAACAAAGATAAGGCATAAGAAAAGAAAACATTTAGGGAATTTAGGAAGGGGGGTCAATATTAGTCAGTGGAATCAGTAAGAGCCACTGTAAGATACAAACAGAAACTAGAGCTCTGGAAGCAAAGAAATCCTACTGCTACATGTTTCCAAATATTTAACAGACTTTAAAGACATCCCTTTAACTTTGTGCTTTAAGTAATAAGCTACGTAAGTCTAGGATGTTCTTTGCTTGTTTGATTATAACAACATCTTTCCAACAAAGCCATGCTGGCTTTGAACTCATAATCTTTTTGCCTCAATATCTAGAATTCCAGGCATGCTCCACCACACCTGTTTAGTATGCCCTTTTAAGATAAAATAGATATCTACTTGTCTGGAATGTTAGATCGCTTTCAACTATTGCTGGAATCTTACTATTCTTTCCTACACAGAAAAATGGGTGGTGGGAGAATGATGGAAGGTATGATATTGATCAAGATGCATTGCACTCATAAACCAACATGTTAAATTGAAACCCTTTGTACAGCTACTTAAAGGTAACAATAACTGGGCTGGGAAGTTGGCTCAGTGGTAGAGTGCTTGCCTTGCATGCATGAGGCCCTGGGTTCGATTTCCCAGCACCACATAAGCAAAAAGAAAAAAAAGCCGGAAACGATGCTGTGGCTCAAGTGGTAGAGTGCTAGCCTTGAGCTGAAGAGCTGAGAGACAGTGCTCAGGCCCAGAGTTCAGGCCCCACGACCAACCCCCCCCCAAAAAAAGATAACAATAACAACAACAATAATAAAACAGCCTTATGGAATGCCCTGATGAAACTCAAGTGCCAAACCAAAGTGGCCAGGGGAGGTAAAAACCAGAACAAAAGTATTCTTATGACAGGCCAGTGTACTTTGCTAGATAGAGTTCATCAAGAGAAGTGGCTTGGGCAGTGTCTAAGTTGAGACAGGGAGGAACTGGCTGTAATAGGTACATGCAGTGTCGCCATGGCAAGTCCTTGTGAATCTGCTTCCTTCAGAGGATCTGTAATTAGTCCTGCAGAAAGTACTACCAGCTGCAGCATTCCCTTTCTGACCCAGTGGTGTTAGGTTGATATATGCAGTCTAGCATCAGAGCTTCCTACACATAGTTTGTTTTTTGTTTTTGTTTTTTGTTTTGTCCATCATGGGGCTTGAACTCAGGGCTTAGGTACTGTCCCAGAGCTTTTTCTGTCAAGGCTAGTAGTGCTCTACTACTTTGAGCTACTAGGTCACTTCTGGTTTTCTAGTGATTAATTGGAGATAAGAGTCTCACAGATTTTTCCTGCCCAGGCTGGCTCTAAACCAGATCTCCTGAGTAGCTAGGATTACAGGCATGAGCCACCGGCACCTAGCTTATTTTTCCCATTTTTCAAATAACTGACATTACAAGTTTATTAGAAAAACAGGAAGGAATTGAGGCCTATGCAACTTATATATGGCAGGGTATCCTCCTGACAAAATATGGGCTGGGGCTACAAACAAATGAGGAAATAAGGATCTTTGGCCCCAGAATCTTATAAGAAACAGAATGCAGACTCATCTTTAAGGACTCCAGTTTTCCCTATTTAACTGAAGGCTAGTCTCTGAGAGGATAGAACAAGATGGTTGAGATGGGCTAAAGTGCTGTCTTCCCGTGTCATGTCTGTCACATGTTCTTTTTTTTTAAATACATTTTTATTGTGAAAATACTGTACAGAGGGGTTACAATTACACGAGTATGTCACATGGTCTTTACCGTATTTTTTTTCTAACCAACTTTCCTATCTTTATTTACGTTCATGTCTTCTTGAATTCTTCTCTTGTCGGACTGGGGTCAACGTAGTTGCACTAAATTTCTAGTAATACTGGTTCCTCTTCCCATAAATCCCAAATCCAGCATTACAGGTCTTTCTTTCTCTCTCTCTCTCTCTTTCTTTCTTTCTTTTCCCTTCCTTCCTTCTTTCTTTTCTTGTTGGTTGTGGGGCTTGAACTTGTGCCTGGGCACTGTCCCTGAGCCTCTTTGTGCTCAAGGCTAGTGCCGAACCACTTGAGCCACAGCACCATTCCTGGTTTTTGAGTGGTTAATTGTAGATAAGAGTCTCATGGAGACTTTTCTGCCTGGGCTGGCTTTGAACGAGGATCTTCAGCTCTCAGCCTACTGAGTAGCTAGGATTATAGGCATGAGCCATTGGTGCCAGGCCGAGTTATGGTTTTATACAAGGGTTCCCCTAATATCCCATTTGTTTTTCTCTTTCTTTCTTTCTTTTTTTTTTT
>NW_012267233.1:15447761-15449706 GCF_000151885.1 Dipodomys ordii
AGGCCCAGAGTTCAAGCCCCATGACCGACAAAAAAAAAAAAAAAAAATTAAACTGAAGAACATGAACAACCAAGTCCTGGTGGCACATGCTTGTAATCCTAGCTACTCAGGAAGCTGAGATCTGAGATTTGTGGTTACAAATTAGTCTGGCCAGGAAAGTCTGTAAGACTCATCCAATTAAAACACCAAAATCTAGAAGTAGAGTTGTAGTTCAAGTGACTGAGTGCTAGCATTGAGTAGAAAAAACTAAGGGCCTGTAAGCTCCCAGTACAACATGTGCATGGACACATGAGAGAGAGAGGGAGGGAGGGGAAGGAGGAGATGGAGGGGGAAAGGGAGGAAGGGAGACAGAGAGGGAGGGAGAGAAGGAGAGGGAGAGAGGGGCAGAGATAGACAGAGACACACATGGAGGGGGAAATATGTGAAATATGTTGGTTACTTTGTGGCAAGAACAGTTAAAAAATCAGCAGGAGAGAGATGTTGGTTACTTTCTGGCAAGAACTGTTAAAAACTCAGCAGGTGGGAGAGAGAGAAAGAGAGGGAGAAAGAGGAGAGAGAGGGAGGGAGATGGAAGAGGGAGAGGGAAGGAGGGTGGGAGAGCCAGAGGGAGAGAGGGGCAAAGATAGAGACACCGAGAGAGACAGGGGAAATATGTGAAATATGTTGGTTACTTTCTGGCAAGAACAGTTAAAAATCAGCAGGTGGGAGAGAGAGAAAGAAAGAGACGGAGGGAGAAAAAGGAGAGAGGGAGAGAGAGAGAGAGAGAATATTACAATTTTATTTGCTATTTCCAAAGTATTCTCCCAAGGACTTGTGACAATTCAGACGCTCTCTCTTTAATATTTGAGAGAAACCTTTTTTCACTTTACTTTCTTTGTATATTCATGAACTTTCACTTATACAATTCTTTGAATTTTATTTGTTATACTCCTCATCATCAGCGATGGGTTAGGTATTGTTCCTTTCTTTTTTTTCTTTTTTGGTGCTGGTTCTGAAGCTTGAAGTCAGCCTGGGTGCTGTCCCTGAGTTCTTCAGCTCAAGGCTAGCGCTCTACCACTGTGATCTGTAGCCTCACTAACGATTTTCTGGTGGTTCATTGGAGTTAAGAGCCTCGCGGACTTTGCTGCCCGGGCTGGCTTTGAACCGCGATCCTCAGATCTCGGCCTCCTGAGTGGCTAGGATCACAGGCCTGAGCCACCGGCGGCCAGCCCGCAGTTTTTCACGTTTTACTGATGAGAAAACAAAGTCTGGTTTACTGAGACAAGTTTCTTCTTTTTAAAAATAATGTGTTTTCAGATTCACTCAAGCCATCTGTTTTTGCTTCTCAAACTGGACATTTTCTTTGTGGGGAGGGACAAAAGGGGCCCAGGTTCCCCGAGTTGGGGGTGTGCCCCTCTCCTTCACACAACCAAAGCCGGCTCCACCCACCGCCTCCGAGACCGGCATGGCAGGGTACCGCGCTTCCACCACGGCGTTTGGACCGCTGGTGACTCCGTAGCCCACTTCCCCCTCCCCCTTCCTCGTTCTCGCTGTCGTGCGGGAGCGCCCAGCGCCGCGCTGGAGAGGGCCGGGTCAGCGACTTCCGGCGGCAAGGCGCGTCGGGATAGGTGGAGGCGTGCGGCGCGAGCGCGCCGATCACCGGAAGTGCTGTCGTTTCTCCCGCGGCAGGACCGCTGCCTTCCAGGTTGGAGCGTTGCCCCGGAAGTGCTCCCCTTACCCTAGCCAGCGGCAAACATGGCGGTGGACTCGTCCATGGAGCTGCTATTTTTAGATACTTTTAAGCATCCGAGCGCTGAGGTAAGGCTTGGCGGCTTGGTTCCGACGCCGTTTGCGGCTCTGGAGGCTCTCGCGCGCACGCACGGAAGCCGTGAGCGTCGTGGGCTTTTCTTGTGGCGCGGGTGGCCGGTGGTGCCCGCACACAGCCCGCTCCCGCAGCTGGGGTGTG
>NW_012267233.1:15450481-15457981 GCF_000151885.1 Dipodomys ordii
GCTCAAGTGGTAGAGCGCTAGCCTTGAGCTGAAGAGCTGAGGGACAGCGCCCAGGCCCAGAGTTCAGGCCCCACGACCGGACCCCAAAACAAACAAACAAAAACAGATAAATCGAAAACAACAATAAAAAAGCAACTCTCCTTTGTTCGTCTTAATATAAACAGTTTACAGAATGGTTCTTTCTTTCTTTTTGATTTGTTTTGAGCCGGTACTGGGACTTCAATTGGGAGCCTGGACATGGTCCCTTAGTTTTTACTTTAGCTCAAGATTGGCTCTATAGAGGCTGGGAAGGTGGCTCAGCGGTAGAGTGCTTGCCTCACATGCATGAGGCCCTGGGTTCTATTCCTCAGCACCACATAAACAGAAAAGGCCAGAAGTGGCTCTGTGGCTCTAGTGGTAGAGCGCTAGTCTTGAGCTGAAGAGTTGAGGGACAGCGCCCAGGCCCAGAGTTCAGGCCACACGACCAACAACAACAACGAAAAAAGATTGGCTGTATGCCACTTGATCCACACTTCCACTTTAGCTTTCCATGTAACTAATAGTAGAGATGAAAGCCAACTTTTTGGTATTTTTTGGGAAGGCATATGATTTGTGTGTGTGTGTGTGTGTGTGTGTGTGCGTGTGTGTGCCATCAAACTCACAACCAGACTTTTCTGTTATCATCAGTGGTCCCATTTATTCTCTAGTCTAAAAGTAGAATTTTGGTTTTTTTTCTTCTGCCGATCCTGAGGGTTGAACTCTGGACTTGGGTGCTATCCCTGAGCGCCCAGAAGTGCTCAAGCCAAGCATTCTACCACTTGAGTCACTGCTCCACTTCCGGCTTTTTGTGGTTAATTGAAGATAAGAGTCTCATGACTTTCCTGCCTTGAATTTTGATTTTTTTTGGCCAGTCCTGGGGCTTGAATCTAGAGTCTGGGCACTGTCCCTGAGTTGCTTTTGATCAAGACTAGCACCCTACTGCGTGAGCCACATTGCCACTTCTGGTCTTTTCTATTTATGTGGTACTGAGGAATTGAACCAGGGCTTGGTGCATGCTAGACAATCACTCTGCCATGAAACCACATTCCCACCCTGAAGTTTGATTTTTTTTTTTAAGCCAGGTTAATTAATCAGCAATACCTTAAATGTTTAGGGAAAACAGGTGGCAAAAATCAGAAAGAAAAAAATGAGCCATATGACATCAGGGGATCAAAATACTTTGAATTAGTAGGTAGAAATATTCATTTGTGCTAGAAACTGTGTTTTGGTTAAAGTACCAGCATTTGAACCCAAGGCTTTTCTGTTGCTCATCGTGCTTTCTAGGGCTGGCTTTGAACCATGATCCTGCATAGCTTATCCTGAGTAGTGAGGATGACAGGCATAAGCCAAGGCACTTATCTGCTACTAGGTTTGATGTAGTTATCTTTATTTTGTAGATAAATGAATGTGAGAAGTTCAGTGACTACCTTCAAGTGGCATAACTAGATTAAGGTACAGCCAGTTGGATATGGTGGTTCTTATTTATCCTAACACTTAAGAGACCAGGGAAGTTTGACTATTTAATAAGAGACTGTCATTAAATAAAAAAAATAGAAATACACTCCATGTTTTTCTGGCTCTAGCTCTGTGTTCCCACCCAAGTAACTAGGAAGAAATACATATAAGATAAATTTTTGATATAGATTTGATAGTATAACAGCTGATCATGTCTAGCTAAAAAATACCAGAATTCTAGTTTTAGAGAGTAGAGAATGAATGGGACAATAGATGATAATAGTAAAGTCTGGAAATGAGTTTGATGGGGACAAAATAATTTCTTTTTTTTTTGGTGCCAGTCCTGGGACTTGAACTCAGGGCCTGTGTGCTATCCTGAACTTTTATGCTCTCCCTCTTTTTTTTTTTTTTTTGTCAGTCATGGGGCTTGAACTCGGCCTGGGCACTGTTCCTTAGCTCTTCAGCTCAAGGTGAGCACTTGAACCAAAATCCTCAGATATCAGCCTCCTGAGTAGCTAGGATGACAGGTGTGAGCCACCGGCACCCAGCTATGCTCTACTTCTTGATCCACAGCTCCACATCCAGTGGGGTTTTTTTTTTGTTGTTTGTTTTGTTTTGTTTTTTTTTTTTAAATCTTTTTTGTCAGTCATGGGCCTTGAACTCAGGACTAGGTCCTGTCCCTGAGCTCTTTTGTTCAAGGCTTGTGCTTTACGACTTTGAACAACAGATAAGAGTCTAATGGATTTTCCTGCCCAGGCTGGCTTCAAACTGATCTTCAGCTCTCAGCCTCCTGAGTCACTAGGATTATGGGTGTGAGCAGCTGGCACCTGGCTGGAACAAAATAACTTGTTTAGTTTTTAATTTTTTTTCTGTCTAGTACTAGATGCTTGAACAGAGCTTTGTATTTGGTCAGCTTCTGTGCTTGGTTAGTGCTCTACCACTTGAGACATACCTATATAAACCAACATTTTGATGGTTGTTTTAGAGGAGTTAAGGCTGAGACCTGAGGATTGTAGTTTGAAGCCAGCCTGGGTAGGAAAGTCTGTGAGACTTTTTTTTTTTTTTTTTTTTTTGTCATGGGGCTTGAAGTCAGGGCCTAAGTGCTATCCCTGAGCTCTTTTGCTCAAGGCTAGTTCTCTGCCACTTTGAGCTACAGAGCCACTTCTTATTTTTTGGTGGTTGATTGGAGCTGAGAGTCTCATGGACTTTCTTACCTGGGCTGGCTTTGAACTTTGATCTCAGATCTCAGCCTCCTTAGTAGTTAGGATTAGAGGTATGAACCATCAGTGCCCAGCCCAGGCAACTCTTTATCTCCAGTTAGTCTCAGAAAAGCTGGAAGTGGCACTGTGAATCAAGTGGTAAAGTGCTAGTCTTGAGCAAAAAGGAGCTCAGGGACAGCACCCAAGCACAAAGTTCGAGCCCCAGGACTGACAAAAAAAAGTCCAGAAATTCAGGATTTTGAAAGGTACCTGGTTGCAGAGGTTTCAGATAAGGGATTGTGGTTGTCTTTAGTGGGTCTGAGCAAAACATCAATAGAGAGTTAAGTGCATTACAGAGTATTTTATGCTAATTGAGGGACTCACAACATGTATTTAATCCATGGACTTTGTTTAGATTTTAGTATTTGGAATCGAACCCAGGGCTTTACACATGCTAGTCAAACACTACAACTGAGCTACATTTCTAGCCTTGGACTTTATTTTAATGCTATTTGTGACATTTGAATGAAGAAAGCTAAAAAGATGAGTGTATTTTCAGTTGGAAAAGACTGTTTTACTTATAGTATTTCCATTTCCCCCTTTTCTTTTTAAAGCAAAGTTCTCATATAGATGTGGTTCGCTTTCCATGTGTTGTTTATATAAACGAAGTCCGAGTCATACCCCCAGGAGTAAGAGCCCATAGCAGCCTACCTGACAACAGAGCATATGGGTAAGTTTCTGTATAACTACTTTGACTAAGACTGATATATATTAACGTTGGGAGTGAAGGTGTGGCTCAGGTGGTAAAGTGCAGGCCTTGAGCAAAAAAGCTAAGCAAGAGTGAGAGGGCCTAAGTCAATCCAGCACAGGCACTAAACAAAAAACACAATAACAAAAAGAAATGAATATATATTGTGTTGGGGATCAAATCCAGGTCATCATACATGTTAGCCAAGCACTCATATCATTGACCTGTATCTTCAGCCCAGGATAAAGTGTTTTTGACTTGGCTTTTCCTTTTTAAAGTAATTCAGGATTAATTTGAATATTTGGAATTTTTATTTATTTTTTTTGCCAGTCCTGGGGCTTGAACTTAGGACCTGGGCACTGTCCCTGAGTTTCTTTTGCTCAAGGCTAGCACTCTACTACTTGAGTTTTCTGCTTATGTAGTACTGAGGAGTCAAACCCAGGGCTTCATGCATGCTAGGCAAGTACTCTACGTGTGTGTGTGTGTGTGTGTGTGTGTGTGTGTGTGTGTTGGGGGGGGTCTGGTCATACCAGTGTGTGTGTGTGTGTGTTTTTGGGGGGGGTCTGGTCATGCGTCCTAAACTTTGGGCCTGGGCGCTGTCCCTCAGCTCTTCAGGTCAAGGCTAGCGCTCTACCACTGGAGCCACAGCACCACTTCCGGCTTTTTTCTTTTTGCTTATGTGGTGCTGAGGCACCTCAGGCATGCAAGGCAAGTGCTCTACCACTGAGCCACCTTTCCAGCCCCTAGAAATGTATTTTTATTATTTTCTTTCTCTCTCCTTCTTCCTCTCTTCCTCTCTCCCTCCCTCCCTCCTTACCTCCTTCCCTCTCCCCCTATTTTTCTTTCATTTGGTACTGATATTTGAATCCAGGATCTTTTAGCTACTCTTCCATCCTCTCACCCACATTTAAAAAATTTTATTGTGACAGGTTTTCACTAATTTACCCAGGCTGACTTTGTTGTTGGTCCTGGGGCTTGAACTCGGGTCCTAGGTGCTGTCCCTGAGTCTCTCTGTGTTCAAGTAGCACCTTGAGCCACAGTGCTACTTCTGGTGTTTTGGTGTTTAATTGGAAATAAGTCTCAAGGAATCTTTTGTCCAGATTGTTTTTTTTTTTTTTTTTGGTCGTGGGGCTTGAACTCTGGGCCTGTCACTGTCCCTGAGCTCTTCAGCTCAAGGCTAACACTCTTATCACTTTTATTGGAGATAAGAGTCTCACGGACTTTTCCTGCCCAGGCTGGCTTTGAACCGCAACCCTCAGATCTCAGCCTCTTGAGTAGCTAGGATTACAGGTGTGAGCCACCGGTACCTGGCTCCAGACTGGTTTTTAACTGTGATCCTCATTTCTCTGCCTCCTGACTAGTTAGGATTATAGGTGTGAACCACTGGCTGCTTTCTTTTTTGTAAGTTCTGTTTGATAAAAAATTATTATTAGAGCTAACAGAGTGTCTCAAGTGGTAGAACACCTGGCTAACAAGTATGAGGTATTGAATTCAAACCCCACTACTACGAGGAAAAAAGAAAGTTAAGAGATGGAGGTATAGATAACTTTAACAGCGGACATCAAAGAGAGGAATGTGATCTTTATTATAACATGAATAATCATTATTTTTCCAATTTTAATTACATAGGTTAGAGATACTAGCTTATAGCCTAGGTATTAGTTTTATGTATTAATGTATTTCATTTTATTAATGTTATGAATAATTTCTATTATGTGAAAAAATTACTTATAAGAATTATGGAATAGAGTCAAAGTTAAAGAGTTCTAATTATAAGAAAGTTATTTATAAGCCGGGCGCTGGTGGCTCACGCCTGTAATCCTAGCTACTCAGGAGGCTGAGATCTGAGGATCGCGGTTCAAAGCCAGCCCGGGCAGGAGAGACTGTGAGACTCCTGTCTCCAATAAACCACCAGAAAACCGGAAGTGGCGCTGTAGCTCAAGTGGTAGAGCGCTCGCCTTGAGCTGAAGAGCTGAAGGACAGCGCCCAGGCCCAGAGTTCAAGCCCCACGACCGACCAAAAAAAAAAAAAAAGAAAGTTATTTATAAATAACTTTAAATTTATAAGTAAGTTTATATGTAAAATCTTCAGAGCTGCAGTTTAAAAATTAAAATGAAACTAAGAATTTTTCATTAATGCTTATGATTAAGAAAATTAACAGCTGGGTGCTGGTAGCCCACACCTATAATTTTAGCTGCTCAGGAAGTTGAGATGAGGATTGTTGTTTAAGGCCTTGCATGGAGAAAGTCCATGTATCTCTTATCTCCAGTAAACTACCAAAAACAAAACAAAACAAAAACCTGGAAATGGAGCTGTGACTCAAGTGGTAGAATTCTATTCCTTGAGCAAAAGAAACACAGGGACAGTGCCCAGGTTCTGAGTTTAAACTCCACGACTGACCAATACACAAAAAGAAGAAAATTGAAGCAAGGCACTGGTGGCTTGTGCCTATATAATCCTAGCTATTCAGGAGGTTGAGATCTGAGGATCACAGTTCAAAGCCAGCCAGGGCAGGAATGTCCGTGAGACTCTTCTCACAAAAATCTGGAAATGAATCTGTGGCTCAAGTGGTAGAGAGCTAGCCTGGAACACAAAAGCTCAGGGACAGTGTCCAAGCCCAGAGTTTAAGCTCCAGGACTGGCAAAAAGAAAATTAAAACTTTTATCTTCATCCTATACATTTTTCTCACACTTATCAGACAAAAGGAAATAAATGTGTATAAAATGGAAAAGATGGAAAATAATAGTATATCCAGTAGCCTTTTCTGGTTATACTGTTTTGGTCAGGAAAGGTATATTGGTTATCGTTTTTATGCAGTTGTAGGGCTTGAACTCAGGGCCTGGGTGCTCAGTTCCACTTCTGGTTTTCTGGTGGTTAATTGGAGATAAGTCACATAGACTTTTTTGTTGTTGTTGTTGTTGGTTGTGGGGCTTGAACTGGGCCTTGGCGCTGTCCCTGGACCTCTTTGTACTTAAGGTTAGCATTCTACCACTTGAGCTACAGCACCACTTCCAGTTCTTGAGTGATTAATTGGATAAAAGTCCTATGGGAACTTTTCTGCTTGGGTTGGCTTCAAACTGCAACACTCAGATCTCAGCTTCCTGAGTAGCTAGGATTACAGGTGTGAGCCACCAATATGGGGCTCTCATAGACTTTTCAGCCTGGGCTAGCTTTTTTTTGGTCAATTGTGGTCCTTGAACTCAGGGCCTGGGCACTGTCCTTGAACTCATTTGCTCAAAGCTTGTGTTCTACCACTTTGAGCCACAGTGCCACTTCTCATTTTCTGGTGGTTAATTGGAGATAAGAGCTTATGGACTTTCCTGCCCAGGCTGGTTTTGAACTGCAGTCCTCAGATCTCAGCCTTTTGAACAGTTAGGATTACAGGCGTGAGCCATCAGCCCCTAGCCTGCTTATCTATTTTTTTTTTTTTTTTGCCAGTCATGGACCTGAACTCTGGGCCTGGGCGCTGCCCTTAGCTCTTCAGCTCAAGGCAAGCGCTCTACCGCTTGAGCCACAGCACCACTTCCAGCTTTTTCTGTTTATGTGGTGCTGAGGAATCGAACCCAGGGCCTCATGCATGCAAGGCAAGCATTCTACCACTGAGCCACCTTCCCAGCCCCACAGTGCCACTTCCTGCTTTTTTCTTTTTGCTTATGTAGTGTTGAGGAATTGAACCCAGGGCCCCAGGCATGCAAGGCAAGCGCTCTACCACTGAGCCACCTTCCCAGCCCTTGCTTATCTATTTTTAAAAGTGTAATTATACTCTAGGTGCCGGTGGCTCACGCCTGTAATCCTAGCTACTTAGGAGGCTGAGAGCTGAGGATCACGGTTCAAAGCCAGCCTGGGCAGGGAAGTTTGTGAGACTCCTATCTCAAACCACCAGAAAACCAGAAGTGGCACTGTGGCTTAAGTGGTAGAGTGCTTGCCTTGAACTGAATAGCTTAGGGACAGCGCCCAGGCTCAGAGTTCAAGCCCCATGACTCACAAAAAAAAAATTAAATAATGAGCATCATGTATTTTGACTAGTATCATCCCTTCTATCATTCTCCCATATCTTTTCCAATCCCATCCATACCTTCA
>NW_012267233.1:15459849-15514331 GCF_000151885.1 Dipodomys ordii
GCTCTACCACTTGAGCTACAGCGCCACTTCCGGTTTTCTGGTGGTTTATTGGAGATAGGAGTCTCACGGTCTTTCCTGCCCGGGCTGGCTTTGAACCGCGATCCTCAGTTCTCAGCCTCCTGAGTAGCTAGGATTACAGGCGTGAGCTACCAGCGCCCGGCTTTGGCCATTCTTTTTTGTTGTTTCTGTTTTTCATTTTGTGCTGGTCATGAGGTTGGAACTCAGAGCCTGGGTATTGCCTCTGAGCTTTTTTGCTCAGTGGAGCCATAGCTCCACTTCTGGCTTTTTGGTGGTTAGTTGAAGATGAGTCTCACAGACTTTCCTGCATGGGCTAGCTTTGAACCTTGATCCTCAAGTCTCAGTCTCCTTAGCAGCGAGGAATACAAGTGTGAGCCACTGGTGCATAGCTTGTTGGTCATTCTTCTTCTGAAGAAGTCTCTATTTAGTAGCTTTACCCATTTATTTGGGTTATTGATTTTTTGGGAGTTTAGTATCTTTAACTTGTATATTCTGGATATTAGGCCTTTGTCACATGTGTAGCTTGCAAAAATTTCCTATTCCGGGCTGGGAAGGTGGTTCAGTGGTAGAGCGCTTGCCTTGCATGCTTGAGGCCCTGGGTTCAATTCCTCAGCACCTCATAAGCAAAAAAGAAAAAAGCCGGAAGTGGCACTGTGACTCAAGTGTTAGAGCACTAGCCTTGAGCTGAATGGCTGAGGGACAGTGCCAAGGCCCAGAGTTCAGGCCCCACGACCGGACAAAAGAAAAAAAAAATTCCTATTTCTAAGCTGTCTGTTTAGCTTGTAACTATGTCTTTTTTTTGAGGATGAATGACTGCTCATGTAACTACTAGAAATATTTTTGCAGGGGGTTAATGTTCTAAAACAATAAACAGAATAATGGAATATTACAGATATAAGAATCTAGAGGCTGGTAATGTGACTTAGTGGTAGAGTGCTTGCCTAGCATGCATGAAGCTCTGGGTTCCATTCCTTAGTACCACATAAACAGAAAAAGCTGGACATTGTGCTGTGACTTAAGTTGGTAGTTAGTCTTGAGCAAAAGCAGCTTAGGGACAGTGGCTAGGCCGAGTTTAAGCCCCAGAACTGGCAAAAAAAAAAAAAAGTATACTATACAAGTATATTCTGATCTCTTAACATTACTTTTAACTGTGAGATTCCAGGCTTCCAGATTCTTTTTTTTGGCCTGTCCTGGGGCTGGACACTGATCCTAATGTTTCTTTTTGCTCAAGGCTACCATTCTACCACTTGAGCCACAGCAAAAGTTCCAGCTTTTTCTGTTCATATGGGCGTTGAGCAAGCACTCTCAAGAGTTTATGGTCACATAAATTACATTGAGAGAATTTTTCTCAGGACCCCACATTCTCCTTTCCCCTTCTCTTCCCTTTCTTTCTGCTATGGCTTGAAACCAGGGACTCACACATATTAAGTGTGAGTGCTCTGCCACTAAAGTATATCTCCAAAGTTAAACGTTTTTTTCTTGTAATTTTTTTATTGTGATTAATCGATTACATAAATTTCACAGTATTGTGAGATAGTGATACTTAGTTAAACTGTCACAAACACATTCTAACCTTCATGAGGCAAATTGTCATTATCGTGATTTATAAAGTTTGTGAATTTTATGAGCTTTGACAATACAACTATTTCTTCCACATCAGGTGGTATGTACATTTCTTTCCTTTTGCTTAATGTTAGCTGTTTCCTATTTCCCTCTTACTCTCTCCCTCCCATCACTGCCCTTGAGTTGCTTAGTTCATTTTCATTAATGTCCAGTATAGCTGATGGGCCCCTCTGTTGTATGTTTCCCCTGTTTCCCTCTGATTCTGTGTCCTCCTCCTAACTTCCCTCATATGTGCGCATATATATACCATGTATGTGGTCAACAACATGGGGTCATTTAGTAGTAATGCTACGACAAGGGCTGGGAAGGTGGTTCAGTGGTAGAGCGCTTGCCTTGCATGCATGAAGCCCTGGGTTCGATTCCTCAGTACCACATAAGCAGAAAAATAAAAAAAGCCGGAAGTGGTGCTATGGCTCAAGTGGTAGAGTGCTAGCCTTGAGCTGAAGAGCTGAGGGACAGCGCCCAGGCCCAGAGTTCAGGTCCCACGACCGGAACCCCAAAAAAAATTAAAAAAAAAAAGTAATGCTACAAGATGAGTGGAGGTCCTTTGTTTCTTGAGTCCTATTTACTTTTTTTTTTTTTTTTGGTCGTGGGGCTTGAACTCTGGGCCTGGGCTCTGTCCCTCAGCTCTTCAGCTCAAGGCAAGTGCTCTACCACTTGAGCTACAGCGCCTCTTCCTGTTTTCTAGTGGTTTATTGGAGATAAGAGTCTCACGGTCTTTTCTGGTCTTTTCTGCCCGGGCTGGCTTTGAACCGAGATCCTCAGATCTCAGCCTGGGAATGTGGCTCAGTGGTAGAGTGCTTGCCTTACATGCATGAGGCCCTGGGTTGGATTCCTCGGTACCACATAAGCAGAAAAATCCAGAAGTTGTGCCGTGGCTCAAGTGATAGAGCACTAGCCTTGAGCTGAAGAGCTGAGGGACAGTGCACAGACACAGAGTTCAGGCCCCACAACTGACAAAAATAAATAAATAAAAAAAATTAAAGCTTAGGGTAAATGCTAAATAGCCGGTAAAAGTAATTAAAATGATCCTGATGATTTTGTTTTTAATAATTTTTAAAGCTAACAGTTGGCTACTTGGGAATTATATATGAGTAAGATTTTGCTAAATATCATAGTTAATTGCATTTTTGTTATTTGGATATGAATATTATTATAGTCTAATTCTAGGATTGCTCTTTTTACTTCCCATGGCTTTTATTTTAACAAAGTAAGTGATTGTTACAAAGGCTGACATTTTGACCTTGTTTTGTTCACAGGGAAACATCTCCACATACATTTCAACTAGACTTATTCTTCAACAATGTAAGCAAACCAAGTGCCCCAGTTTTTGATAGGTTGGGAAGGTATGTATCTACTATGTAATTTCATTGGATACCTCATGGGTTGTAAGTTATGAGATGAGAAGACAAGGTAGTATCTGGTGGTAGAACCAGAAATGCAGGGTTTAACTTTTATCAATTGGCAGTATGAAATAAATGTCAAATTTGTAAAAAGATGTCTATTTAATAGAGTTAATTGTGTGAATTATAAGTCATATTTCTTTTTTTTTTTAACTTTTACATACATTTCTTTTTTGTGCCAGTCCTGGGGCTTGAACTTAGGACTCAGGTCACTCTTTTTCGCTTAAGGCTAGTACTCTAGTACTTGAGTCATATCTCTGCTTCTGGCTTTTTTTGTGGTTAACTGGAGATAATAGTCTCATGGATTTTCCTGTCTGGGCTGGTTTTGAATTACTATCATTATTTTTCAGGATTATAGGCATGAGCCATGGGTTCTCATGCATATATTTCTTTTTTCTTTTTCTCTTTTTTTTTTTTTTTCCTTTTGTCAGTCATGGGACTTGAACTCTAGGCTTGGGTGCTGTCCCTGTGTTCTTCAGCTCAAGGCGAGTGCTTTACTACTTGAGCTACAGTGGCACTTTTAGTTTTCTAGTGATTTATTGGAGATAAGAGTCTCATGGACTTTTCTGCCCAGGCTGGCTTTGAACCGTGATCCTCAGATCTCAGCCTCCTGAGTAGTTAGGATTACAGGCATGAGCTACCAGCACCTGGTGTGTATTTCTTAGACACATGATACTATTATGATATATCTGGTTTGTTAGCAACGATTTGGAAAAGATTGCTTTGGGGGGGGTAGGGGGTAGGGCGTGTGAGTGGGGTGGGCATTACTGGAGTTTGAACTCAAGGCCTCACACTGCTAGGCAATAGTTCTTAACACTGAGCCATACTTCCAGGCAGAAAAGATTGCCTTTGATTTCTCTCTCTCTCTCTCTCTTTTTTTTTATGGTGGTACTGGGGTTTGAACTTAAAGTCTTGTACTTATTAAATGAGCACTATATCCCTTGAGCCATACTCCAGCTCTGCTGTTTGATTTTTTGAAAAGCTATATAAACACAATGAAAGATAATATTTTTGTGTATGTGGTAGTTCTAGGACTTGAATGTGGGGCTTTGTGCTCTTATTTTGCTTTTAGCTTGCCTTTTCATTCACAGCTGGCTCTACCAATTGAGTCTCTTAAGTCTAGTTTTTTACTGTGTAATTTGAGTTTCTTTATATACATAATATAATAAGAGTTTCTTTATCTTCTCAGGCTGGCTTCTAACCATATGATCATCAGATCTCAGCCTACTGAATAGCTAGGACTATAGGCACTACAGGCAGTGCCCTGTCAAAGTTAATGTTATGTTTTTTTTTTTTTTGGTCGGCTGTGGGGGCTAAACTTTGGGCCAGGGCGCTGTCCCTCAGCTTTTCAGCTCAAGGCTAGCGCCCTACCACTTGAGCCACAGTAATACTTCCCACTTCTTTTTTCTGCTTATGTAGTGCTGAGGAATTGAACCCAGGGCCTCATGCATGCAAGGAAGGCACTGTACCACTGAGCCAACCTCCCAGCCCCATGTTATGTTTTTTTATAGCATACTGGTGCTAAATTAGAAACTCATATCACTATCAGAGAACATTATATGCATTTTTGGAAATATCACCATAATTAATATACATTAATAAAAATAAGGACAAGAAAAATTTCTGTGGTTATATTTTCACATTTTACAAGATGAGAGTTATTTATTATTAGTAGTAAGTAGTTATACAAAGCGGTTACAATTTCTTTTCTTTTTTTTTTTTTTGGGTCTGGTCATGGGGCCTGAACTCTGGGCCTGGGTGCTGTCCCTCAGCTCTTCAGCTCAAGGCTAGTACTCTACCACTTGAGCCACAGCGCTACTTCCGGCTTTTTTTTTCTGCTTATGTGGTGTGGGGGCCTCAGGCATGCAAGGCAAACACTCTACCACTGAGCCAACTCCCCAGCCTGCGGTTATAATTTCATAAGCTAGTTTTGATCAGTTTCTTGATCAATGAATGATGCTTTCCATTGTTCTTCCTTCCTTGTGTGTGTGTTTGTGCACGCGTGCGTGCACACTTGGGCTTAACTCAGTGTCTGGACACTGTCCCCAAGCTGCTTTTGCTCAAGCCTGGCTAACACTTTACCACTTGAGCCACACCTCCACTTCCAGCTTTTTCAAAGTAGTTTATTGGAGATCAGAGTTTCATGGACTTTCCTGCCTGGCCTGGCTTTGAACCACAATCCTTAGATCTAGCTTCCTGAGTAGCTAGGATTATAGGTATGAGCCTATTTCCCTGCCCCCAGTTATTACTATTTTTTTTTTTTATGCCAGTTGTGGGGCTTGGTCTCAGGGTGCTGTGTTCTCCCCTAGCTTTTTTTTTTTTTTTCTCAAAGCTGACAGTCTATCACTTGAGCCACAGCTCTTCTTGTGGCTCTCTGGTAGTTAATTGGAAATCAGAGTCTTATGGACTTTCCTATACAGCCTGACTTTGAGCCACAATCCTCAGATCTCAGCTTCCTGAGTTGTTAGGATTATAGGCATGAGCCACCAGTGCCTAGTTGAAGCTTATTTTTTTTTTAGAATTCATTATGCTAAAAATTAAAAAGCTTAAGATGGAAAAATGTTCTATTTCAATGAGTAATTTGTATTTTCTTAAACTTCATTTTATTAATTTTATGAAATCATATTGATAATTGAACCTTTTACCTTTTAAAAAAAAATTGCCATCCTGGGGATCAAACCCAGAACCTTTCCCATGTGAAACAAGTGCTCATCAGTGATCTATAACCCCCAGTTCTATAATGCTTTTTCACAAATGTTGGTTCTAGCGTATACTTTTGTAAGACTATAGTGCAGTGGTTCTTAACTCTGCCTGTAGATTATAGTTGCCTGGAAGATTTTTTTAAAATTACCTATGTCTTTATTTATCTCAAACTAAGTCAATCTTTATGGCTTATACTTTTATACTATGATTTATACTGTTTTAGGGAGAAGTAATTAAGCTCAAGCTTGTAGTTTGTTAATTCAAAACAAAAATTTTAACGGCAATTGTATTGAGTTATTATATCTAGAAAGTCTTTTTCAAATTATTATATTTAGGAAATCTCATAATTTTTTTTTTTTTTTTGTCAGTTGTGGGGCTTGAACTCTGGGCTTGGGCGCTGTCCCTCAGCTCTTCAGCTCAAGGCAAGCGCTCTACCACTTGAGCTACAGCGCCACTTCCAAATCTCATAATTTGTAACGTTCGTTGTTTGTATCTGTATATTTATTTATTCCTACTTTTTGACAGCCTGGAATATGACGAGAATACTTCTATCATCTTTAGACCCAACTCAAAGGTAATTATAGAAGTTATTTTTCACCTTGTCACTGCTGACTTTTCTCACTTTCAAAGTTTTGGTCCACATAAATGAATGGTGCAGACTTTGGTTCTAGTGATTGAGAATGTCATTTTCTTGTCTCTGTCCTCTTGCATCCAGATGCTATTTTAAAGTTGTTTTATAAAGCCACCCTGTAAAGAGTGTAAAGATCTCTTTCCCATTTATTGTATACATGGGTCTTCAAGAGGACAGCATTCTTGTCTTCCCTTTTTAAAAATTTAGGTCAGAGCTAGGGAACATCCAGACCTCAGGCAGAATTAGGCTAGTGAAGTAATTTGATTCATGATGAAACACATAGGGTTCACATTTATTTCTTGTGTGCTTCTCATTGGAGGTCCAAGTCATTTTCCATCTTGGTAATTTTGTTTGAGCTGCAAATGTTCTTATAAATAGCCCTTGGCAGAAGAAAAGTTCCCCACCCTTGATATAGGTGGACAAGTTCAGTAGATTCAGTTAGGCAACTTACTACATACCAGTCTGTGCTTTAATTGAGTTTTCTTTTTTCTTTTTTTGTCAGTGTTGTGCCTGAACTCTGGGCCTGGGCACTGTCCCTGAGCTCCTCAGCTCAAGGCTAGCACTCTACCACTTGAGCCACAGTGCCACTTCCAACTTTTTTGTTTATGTGGTGGTGAGGAATCGAACCCAGGGCCTCATGCATGAAAGGCAAGCACTCTACCACTGAGCCACCTTCCCAGCCCCTAATTGAGTTTTCTTAAAATATACATTTCCTATTTCCTTCTTTTATGTCACTAACATGCCTTATTTTTTTATGTACCAAAATGCCATTATAGAAGCATCTAATGGAAGATCTGAAATGCAAAAATAATTGTGACTAAGTATGCAACTACTCAGTTTGCTATTTGATTTTGGGAGCATCCTGTTCATTAAAAAATGATCTGGGGCTGGGAATGTGATTTAGTAGTAGAATGCTTGCCTAGCATGTATGAAGCATTGGGTTCAATTCCTTAGTACCACATAAACAGAAAAAGCCAGAAGTGGCACTGTGGCTTAAGTGGTAGAATGCTAGCCTTGAGCTAGCTCAGGGATGTACCCGAGTTCCAGCCCTAGCACTGGCAAAAAAAAAAAAAAAAAAAAATTCCAATGGAATTTCTGTTTCGAGTTGCTATCAGTTTATGGGCCTCATCTTTGAGATTTTTTTTTTTTTTTTTCGTGCCAGTCTTAGGGCTTCAATGTAGAGTCTGTGCTCTGTCCCTGAGCTTTTGTGTTCAAGGCTAGTGCTTTGCTACTTTGAGCCACAGTGTCATTCTAGTTTTCTGATGGTTTATTGGAGATAGGAGTCTCATGGATTTTCTTGTCTGGGCTGGCCTTGAACAACTATCTTCAGATTTCAGCCTCCTGAATAACTAGGATTATAGTCAGCAGCTACCAGTGCCTGGCTTATCTTTCAGCCTTTCTCATCAGCCTTTCCCAACTTTCTCTTTAATAGTCTAGGAGAATAATAATTATTCTCATCCTTATTGTGCCTTCAGAAGGTTTTTTTTTTTTTTTTGGTCGGTCGTGGGGCTTGGACTCTGGGTCTGGGGGCTGTTCCTTAGCTCTTCACCTCAAGGTGAGCACGAGGTCAGCTCAAGGTTTTCACCGGTGCCTGGCTACCATTACTATTTAATGAATAAGAAATTTAGAGCATCTAAGCCAAGTACCTGTGGCTAATGATGCCTATAATCCTAGCTACTCAGGAGGCTGAGGTCTGAGGATTGCAGTTCAAAGCCAGCCTGGGCAGCAAAGTCCATGAGACTCTTATCTCCAATACAACAACCAGAAACCAGAAATGGCACTGTAGCTCAAGTGGTAGAGTGCTAGCTTTGAGCTGAATTGCTGAGGGACAGTGCCAAGCCCAGAATTCAAGCCCCACGACCAGTATATGTATATGTGTGTGTGTATTATTTTATAAGGATATATTGAGGGTTAATGTTATTGGTGAAGTATGATCTTTCCTTTCTTTTTTTTTTTTTTCCAGTCCTGGGGCTTGAACTCTGGGCCTGGGCACTGTCCCTCAGTTCTTCAGCTCAAGAAGAATACCTCTTGAGCTCAGCAATACTTCCGGTTTTCTAGTGGTTTATTGGAGATAAGAGTCTCATGGACTTTCCTGCCTGGGTTGGCTTTGAACCTCGATCCTCAGATCTCAGACTCCTGTGTAGGATTACAGGCGTGATCCACCTTGGCTAATGTGAGAATTTTATCTCCAGTTAATGACCTGAAAACCGGAAGTGGTACTGTGGCTCAGGTGGTAGAGTGCTCTCCTTGAGCTGAAGAGGTGAGGGACAGCACCCAGGCCCAGAGTTCAAGCCCCACAACTAACCCCCAAAAAAAGACAATTTATTAACTGGGTGTAGAGGCTCACACTTGTAACCCCAGCACTTGAGAGGATAGGGAAATCTAGGCTAGCCTGAGCTACATGGTAAGGTAGAAACAAGTCTGGGTTATATAACAAAGCTGGGTTATATAAACAAAGTTTCAGAAGATAAGCCAGCCTCCCCCCAAAAGTTGGCTTAATGAATCTGGGTGTCTATACTTTTTTTTTTTTCTTCTTCTTTTTTCTTTTTTTCGGTCTTGGTGCTTGAACTCTGGACCTGGGCGCTGTCCCTCAGCTTTTCAGCTCAAGGCTCGCGATCTAACCCATGAGCCACAGCACCACTTCCAGTTTTTTGGTGGTTAATTGGACATAATAGTCTCATGGACTTTGCTGCCCAGGCTGGCTTTGAACAGCTATTCTCACATCTCAGCCTCCTGAGTAGCTAGGATTATAGGCATGAGCCACCGGCGTGGGTGCCTATACTTTTAAGCTGCAGTTTGAATTCATAAAGCATAACTCTCAGGTATGACTTGGACCATTTCCATTCTGGAGACTGGCACAATTTATGATTTTGTTTACCTTTGTGATCCAGGTTATACATTTTGAAAAGGATTAGTAGCAATGCAGAGCTAGAAGAGATGTCTTAGGATAGTTTAGTTAGAGAAAGAATCATAAAATCTGTGCCTTAGGTAAATTTTGCAAATATTAGTAAAGGTACAATAACATTTTGAATTTTCAGCATGCTTTTAAAGACTTTATTCTTTAAAATTATAAACTAACAATTTCAGTTTACTTCTAGTACATTTAAATATTAATTTGAAAGATTTCCTTCCCCCCCTAAACTTCAGGTGAATACTGATGGTCTGGTGCTAAGAGGCTGGTATAATTGTCTGACACTGGCAATATATGGCTCAGTTGATAGAGTGATAAGTCATGACAGAGACTCTCCACCACCACCACCTCCTCCTCCACCACCTCCTCAGACACAGCCCAGTTTAAAAAGGAATCCAAAGCATGGTGAGAATTATAAATTTGATTTTGTCAATGAAACATGTCTGTTGTAAGAAAAGCTAATTCAAGAATTTTTTTTTTTTGGTCCAGTTGTGGGGCCTGAACTCTGGGCCTGGACGCGGTCCCTCAGCCCTTCAGCTCAAGGCTAGCGCTCTACCACTTGAGTCACATGGCTTTTTTTTCTTTTTGCTTATGTGGTGCTGAGGAATTGAACCCAGGGCCTCAGGCATGCAAGGCAAGGCAAGTGCTCTACCACTGAGCCACCTTCCCAGCCCCTTCAAGAATTTTATCTTTTTTTTTTTTGCCAGTTGTGGGACTTGAACTCTGGGTCTGGGTGCTGTCCCTCAGCTCTTCATCTCAAACCTAGCACTCAACCACTTGATCTACAGCACCACTTCCCGCTTTTTCTGTTTATGTGGTGGTGAGGAATCAAACCCAGGGCCTCATGCATGCTAGGCGAGCACTCTACTACTGAATTGTATTAAGCCAATATCTGTTCTTTTCTACAATGTCTTGTAGAATGTCTTTTTTTTTTTAAAAATATTTTATTTATTTATTTTGGTCAGTCATGGGGCTTGAACGCTAGGCCTGAGCGCTGTCCCTCAGCTCTTCAGCTCAAGGCTAGCGCTCTACCGTAGCACCACTTCCGGTTTTCTGGTAGTTTATTGGAGGTGGTTTCACTGCTTTTTCTTCCTGGGCTGGCTTTAAACTGTGATCCTTAGATGTCAGCCTCCTGAGTAGCTAGGATTATAGGCATGAGCCACCGGCGCCTGGCTTTAAGTTTTATTTTTAAAGAAAATGTCTGTATTTCTCTCTCTTTCTTTCTTTCTGTTTTTCCTTCCTTACCTCACAACTTTTTTTTTTTCTTTTCTACAGACTGCCCATGCTAGGCAAAGGATTTACAATTGAGCATCTCAGCTAGGGAGTTTTTCAAGTTGATACAGGAGTTTCTTTCTCATTCTGCAATTCAGTGCTATTTTTTTTTTTAAACAGAAGAATTGAATAGCTAGAAAGTTGGGCATGGGTTCCTGGAACATTTATGTTAATTTTTTTAGGAGTGCATTTGAAATATGTTTGTAGGAATGTATTATTAAATATAGAAGTAGCTTAACTTATTAAGCTACTCAATACTTAACAGTAAATTTTGAAGATAAACTCAAATGAAAAGAATTTTTCATGCATAATTTCACTATAACAATTTGAATTTTTTTTTCCCTTTCTCTAATAACACTCTAGTTGATGGTGAGAAAGAAGATCAGTTTAATGGAAGTCCTCCAAGACCACAACCAAGGGGACCAAGAACTCCTCCAGGGCCTCCTCCACCAGATGATGATGAAGATGATCCTATGCCTTTGCCAGGTATAGAATCAGAGCTATGGGCTTGTAACCTTCCCCTCTCCCACCATTAGTGTTAATTAGTGCTTTTTTCAATTGAAAAAAAATTGTTTTTATTTATTTTTTGGTTCTCACACTTGAGGTTGAATTCAGGGCTTTGCACTCTGGTTTAGCTTTTTCTCCCAAGGCTAATACCTCTACTTCTGTCTTTTTTGTTGTTGTTGTTGGTGGTGGTGGGGCCTGAATTCTGGGCCTGGGTGCTGTCCCTCAGCTCTTCAGCTCAAGACTATGACTCTACCACTTGAGCCACAGTACCACTTCCCGTTTTTTCTGCTTATGTGGTCTGAAGATTCAAACCTAGGGCCTCATGCATTCAAGGCAAGCACCCTACCACTGAGCCACCTTCCCTCCTTCCCTTTTTTTTTTTTCCCCCAGTCATAGCGCTTGAATTCTGGCACTAGGCACTGTCCCTCAGCTCTTCAGCTCAAGGCAAGCACTCTACCACTGGAGCCACAGCGCCACGTCCAATTTTCTGGTGGTTTATTGGAGATAAGAGTCTCATAGACTTTCCTGCCTGGGCTGGCTTTGAACCTTGATCCTCAGATCTCGGCCTCCTGAGAAGCCAGGATTATAGGCATGAGCCACCGACACCTGGCAAGGATTGTGTTTTGAAATGAACTCAGGAATGAAAGTTCATGAGACCCTTACTCTAGTTACCCACCAAAAAGCTGAAAATGAAGCTGTGACTCAAGTGGTAGTGTAGTAGCTCTGAGACAAAAGTGTAGGGACAGCACCTAGTCCTTGAGTTTAAGCCCTAGGAATGGCACAGATACCAAAAACAAACAAAACAAAAACTACAAATCTCTTGGATTCATCTACCTAGACTAGCTTTAATCCTCATATTCCAGCCTCTTGAGTAGCATAAGCCACTAGCTCTAATATACATATATTTTTTAGAAGCCATTTTTTTTTTCCCCCAGTTCTGGGGCTTGAACTCAGGACCTGGGTACTGTTCCTGAGCTGCTTTTGCTCAAGGCTAGCACTCTACACTTGAGTCACTTCTGTTTGTATGGTACTGAAGAATTGAACCTAGGGCTTCATGCATGCTAGGCAAGCACTCTACTACTAAGTCACATTCACAGCCCTTCTTAGTATTTGTTTTGTTGTTGTTGTTGTTTGTCGTGGGACTTGAACTCTAGCCTGGTGTTGTCCCTGAGCTCTTCAGCTCAAGGTGGGTGCTCTACCACTTGAGTCACAGTAGCGTTTTCCATTTTCAGTTTTCTGGTGGTTAATTGGAGATAAGAGTCTCTTAAGCTCCCCATGGCTCATGCTTGTAATCCTAGCTACTTGGGATGCTGAGATTTGAGGATCAGAGTTCAAAGCCAGCCCAGACAGGAAAAGCTGTGAGACTCTTATCTCCAATAAACCACCAGAAAACTGGAAGGGGTAGTGTCACTTAAGTGGTAGAGTGCTAGGCCTTGAGCTGAAGAGTTCAGTGACAGCGCCCAGGCCCAGAGTTCAAGCCTGATGACCCCCCCCAAAAAAAAAAAGTCTCGTAGACTTTTCTGCCCAGGCTGGCTTTGAACTGTGATCTGCAGATCTCAGCCTCCTGAATTGCTAGGATTATAGGCATGAGCCACTGGCATCTGGCCTCTTAGTATTTTTTGAAAGCAAATATTCTGCCACTTTTTAAGGTATGCATAAGCTAAGTCATCCAGAATGTCATTAACTTGATGTAATAGCCAGTCCTGCTGCTTTGTGTTACTTAAATCATTGAAATAATCTGTCTTAAATCTCATTTTTTTTTCAGTGTCTGGTGATAAGGAAGAGGATGTTCCCCATAGAGAAGATTACTTTGAGCCCATTTCTCCAGATCGGAATTCTGTGCCCCAGGAAGGTCAGTATTCTGATGAAGGAGAAGTAGAAGAGGAACAGCAAGAAGAAGGAGAAGATGATGATGATGATGTGGATGTAGAGGAAGAAGAGGATGAGGATGAAGATGATCGCCATACAGTAGACAGTATCCCTGAGGAGGAAGAGGAAGATGAAGAAGAAGAAGGTGAAGAGGATGAAGAAGGTGAAGGTGGGTTATATTAATTCGAACTTTTTGGTTTTAAGTACTAGAAATTACCTAGATGTAGCTTTAAGCACTAGCAGAAATTTTTTTTTTTTTTGGGTCTGGTCGTGGGGCCTGAACTCTGGCCTGGGCGCTGTCCCTCAGCTCTTCAGCTCAAGGCTGGCACTCTACCACTTGAGCCACAGCGCCACTTCTGGCTTTTTTTCCCCTGCTTATGTGGTGCTGAGGATTCGAACCCAGGGCCTCAAGCATGCAAGGCAAGCGTTCTACCACTGAGCCATCTTCCCAGCCCCAGAAAATTTTTTATCAAAGATAAAAGGGACTCAGGAAATGAAGCGTTAAGTCGGTAGCCTTCAAGACACAACTAGAAGTGAGATTTGTATATCTGCTTTTTGTATTTATTTTATTCTGTATCAATTAACCTGTTTATTTTCTCCACAACCAAATCTCTGTTAAACCAACTTGAATTGTCTGACTTGATTTCACTCCTATTTGCAATTTCCTAGGAAAACGATTTTTGTATTTCTTACCACAATATGAATTGAGCCTTGTTTCCATCAGCTTTAGCCAGGAAGACTGTCATGAAGTAAAAACATGGTGATTAGGGATTTGGTGGCTTGAAGTATTTCTCATTTTATTTCTGGGATAACAAGACATCTATTATAGTTAGCTGTAAAGCTTAACAGGTGAAATAGAAGAAGTATTAAAAAAACAAAACAACAGTTTGTTCAGCCGGGCGCTGCTGGCTTACACCTATAATCCTAGCTACTCAGGGTACTGAGATCTTAGGATCGTGGTTCAAAGCCAGCCTGGGCAGGAAAGTCTGTGAGACTTTTCTCCAATAAACTACCAGAAAACTGGAAGTGGTTCTATGGCTCAAGTGGTAGAGCACTAGCCTTGAGCTGAAGAGCTGAGGAACAGTGCTCAAGTCCAGAGTTCAAGCCTCATGACACACACACACACGCACGCACGCACGCACGCACGCACGCACAAAATTTGTTCATAATTAACTATTAGGAATTAGGAAATAAATATACTTGAACCATACCTGTCCCGACCCGCAGGACTTCAACGTGGGCAATGAACCTAAACGAGAAGGAATGAGGGGACAAGAGACACGAAGAATGATAGCAAGACAGGGATTCTGATCAAGCTGCTAAATTTTATTTTTCACACAGCTGTATTTATAAGGAAGCTTTTTCATTAGCCGTCATTGGCTGAAGCAGCTGTAGGATGTTTGCTTAAGGCAAGGTGAAAAAGGTGGTCGGTCTTTAGCTGCTGCAGGGTGTTTACTTAGGGCGTGGTGAAAAGGTGGGATTTTGTAAACTCAGCCTCTAGTTGTTCCAGTGAGATAGTTAAGCCTATTATGTTGAGAGACTCAACTTTTGGCTCCCAACACATACCTCCCAGTTTATTCTTTTCTCTTTCTTTCTCTCTCTCTCTCTGTCTTTTTTTCTCTCTTTCGTCGGTCGTGGGTTTGAACTCTGGGCCTGGTACTGACCCTGTGCTCTTCAACTCAAGGTGAATGAGTGCTCTGCCACTTGAGCCACATTGCCATGCCTGCTTTTCAGGTGGTTAATTGGCAATAACAGTCTCATGGACTTTCCTGCCCCAGCTGGCTTTGAACCTGAGTAGCTAGGATTATAGGTGTGAGCCAACGGTGCCTGGCTTATTCAGGCTTTTTTGCTGGTTAATTAGATTTCTTCTTTTTTTTTTTTTGGTCCGGTCATGGGGCCTGAACTCTGGGCCTGGGCGCTGTCCCTCAGCTCTTCAGCTCAAGGCTAGCGTTCTACCACTTGAGCCACATGCCACTTCCGGCTTTTTTCTTTTTGCTTATGTGGTGCTGAGGAATCGAACCCAGGGCCTCAGGCATGCAAGGCAAGCGCTCTACCACTGAGCTACCTTCCCAGCCCCAGTTAATTAGATTTCTGATGCTTGTAATCCTACTTACTCAGGAAGCTTAGATCTGAAGATCATGGTTCAAAGCCAGCCAAGTACAGGAAAGTCCATGAAGTCTTTTTTGTTTTTGTTGGTTATGGGACTTGAGCTTGGAATCTGAGCGTTGACTCTTGAGTTGTTTTGCTGAGTTGTATCGCTCTATTACTTAGAGCCACAGTTCCACTTCTAGTTTTCTGGTGGTTAAGTGGAGATATAAGAATTCACAGGCTTTTCCTGCCTTTTCAACTGTGATCCTAAGGTTTTAGCCTACTAAGTACCTAGGATTATAGGTGTGAGCCACTTGTGCCTGCTCTATGAGGCTCTTATCTCTAATTACCACCCAGATAGCCAGAAATAGAGCTGTGGCTCAAGAAGAACACTAGTATTTTTTGTTTTTATTTTTTTCAGTCCTGGGGCTTGAACTTAGGGCCTGGGCACTGTCTCTGAGATTCTTTTTCTCAAGGCTAGCACTCTAACACTTGAGCCACAGTGTTACTTCCGGCTTTTTCTGTTTTATGTGGTGCTGTGAATCGAACTCAGGGCTTCATGCATGCTAGGCAAGCACTCTACCACTAAGCGCCACATTCCCAGCCTAGAGCACTAGTCTTTAACACAGAAGCTCAGGGAAGTGCCCAGGCCTCCTTGAGTTCAAAGCCCAGGACTGGCACAAAAACAAAAAATAAATACAAAGCCTGCCCTAGTGGCTCATGTCTGTAATCCCAGCTGCTCAGGAGGCTGAGATCTGAGAATCATAGTTTGAAGCTAGCCGCTAGTCTGGTCGGGATAGTCCATGAGACTCTTCAGTTACTAACCAAAAACATTCTGGAAGTGACTTGGAAGGATGACTGTACTCTAGTTGAAACTGTGGGTCAGCCGGTCAGAAGAGATAATATAGGGGCTGGGAAGGTGGCTCAGTGGTAGAGCGCTTGTCTTGCATGCCTGAGGCCCTGGGTTCGATTCCTCAGCACCACATAAGCAAAAAGAAAAAAGCCGGAAGTGACGCTGTGGCTCAAGTGGTAGAGCGCTAGCCTTGAGCTGAAGAGCTGAGGGACAGCGCCCAGGCCCAGAGTTCAGGCCCCATGACCGGACCCCCCCCCCCCAAAAAAAAAGAGACAGTATAGGAGTGTGTGCAGAAAAGCAAAATGGATACGACTCTCTGCAGTGCGATCAAGCTGTGTGCATCAGTACAAACGGTGCTGTCTTTGTCAATGGAAAAGAAATGACTAATCAGTTGCCTGCAGTTACCTCTGGATCCACTGTGACTCTGTGGAAACTTCAAGCTTGGAGTGACTATTAGCTCCAATAACGGAGAAGTGGTTTTTGATTGGTTACTTGATCAGTCTTGTGGTTCTCTTTATTTTGGATGCTCCTTTTTCTATCCAGGATGGAAAGTTTTGGTGTTTTGAGAGTTTGGATATATGGCTTTGATTTGCAGGGTTTATTGTAGCTATCTTCATTGTGGTTGTAGCTGATTTTTTTGTTTTTTTTTTGGTCAGTCGTGGGGCTTGAACTCTGGGCTTGGGCACTGTCCCTGCGTCTTCAGCTCAAGGTGAGCACTCTACCACTTGAGCCACAGTACCATTTCCGGTTCTAGTGGTTTTTATTGGAGATAAGAGTCTCACGGACTTTCCTGCCCAGGCTGGCTTTGAACCACGATCCTCAGATCTCAGCCTCCTGAGTAGCTAGGATCACAGGCGTGAACCACCAGCACCCGGCTGTAGCTGATTTTTAAAAGCTGAATTCATCTCTTTGGCGTTGGAAATGAAAAGCATTTACAGGTTCATATTCTAATATTTTAGTAATAGGAGAATTGAGCAGTGCATTCAAAACCATAATTTATTTTTGTTTTTAGCCTACTGTTAAAATGCTACAACACAATAAAAATGAAATTAGCTGTAAAACAAAAAAAAATTCTGGAAGTGGAGCTGTGGTTTAAGTGGCAGAGCATCAGCCTTGAACAATAAAGTTCAGGGACAGCACTCAGGCCCTGAGTTCAAGTCCCAAGGCATGCACCTTTCTCTTTAGAGAAAGAGATGGGGAGACAGATAAAGCGGTAGCAAGGAGAGGGAGAAGAGAGAGGAATCATTGTTGTAAAGGGAAACAAATGGATTATGCTGAGAAAAATAATTAATTCTTGATGTTTTGCATATTATAAAATAAATTATTTTTTGAGAAAAAATATGCATTAATCACCAATGGTATAATACTCTGAAACTTATTTTCAGGGGATGATGGTTATGAACAAATTTCCAGTGATGAAGATGGAATTGCTGACTTGGAGCGGGAAACATTTAAGTATCCAAATTTTGATGTTGAATACACTGCTGAAGATTTAGCATCTGTTCCTCCTATGACATATGATCCATATGACAGAGAGCTAGTGCCACTCTTATACTTCAGTTGTCCATACAAGACTACTTTTGAAATTGAAATGAGTAGAATGAAGGATCAAGGTCCAGATAAAGAAAATTCTGGGGCAATAGAAGCATCATTGAAGTTAACTGAATTGTTAGAGTTGTATCAGGAAGATAGAGGTGCAAAATGGGTAACTGCACTAGAAGAAATTCCAGGTTTAATAATAAAAGGATTAAGCTATTTGCAATTGAAAAACACAAAACAAGACTCACTTGGCCAATTGGTGGACTGGACAATGCAAGCTTTAAATTTACAAGTAGCCTTTCGACAACCCATTGCCTTAAATGTCCGACAGCTGAAAGCTGGGACCAAATTAGTATCTTCATTAGCAGAATGTGGAACTCAAGGAATAACAGAATTACTACAAGCAGGAGTGATCAGTGTATTATTTGAGCTTCTATTTGCAGATCATGTTTCATCTTCCCTTAAGTTAAATGCTTTTAAAGCTTTGGACAGTGTCATTAGTATGACAGAAGGAATGGAAGCTTTTTTAAGAGGTAGTCAGGATGAAAAAAGTGGCTATCAAAAACTTCTGGAGCTCATACTTTTAGATCAGACTGTGAGGGTTGTTACTGCTGGTTCAGCTATTCTTCAAAAATGCCATTTCTATGAAATCTTGTCAGAGATTAAAAGACTTGGTGATCTTTTAGCAGAGAAGACTTCATCTGTTCCTAACCATAGTGAACCTGATCATGACACAGATGCTGGACTTGAGAGAACAAATACAGATTATGAAAATGAAGTAGAAGTGTCTATGGACATGGATCTTTTGGAATCCTCAAATATAAGTGAAGGGGAAATAGAGAAACTCATTAACCTCTTAGAAGAAATTTTTCATTTAATGGAAACTGCACCTCATACAATGATCCAGCCTCCTGTTAAATCTTTTCCAACAATGGCAAGAATTACTGGACCTCTAGAGAGAGATGATCCATACCCTGTTCTCTTTAGGTAAGATATATTTTGTCTTTTGGTGGAAAAAGATTTCACCAATCATTAGAGGTAATTGTATGTCATAAGTTTTTTGTTGTTGTTGTTTTTGTTTTTTACTGTACTGAGGATTGAACTTAGGACTTTCTGCTTACTATACAGGTGCTCTACCACTTGAGCCATGCTTCCAGCCATGATACTGTTCTTTTTTCTAATTCTTCATAATGCATAAAATGATTGTAAAAATAATTGGTATTTCAAACTAGATATTCAGTAGCAAAACTGAGAATCATGATCCTGTAATTGAACATATTTTGTTTTAGTAGTTAAAGCAGAATTAAGAACATGTGTGAAAGATAGTAAACAATTAGTATAAGCAAGTCTGTAAGTAAAAACAAATGGGAAGTAATATAAAGGCCTGGTATAGGAAGGAGAGAGCTTTTATCTATGAAACTTTGTACCTTACTAGCTCCAATACATTGTAAGTTAACAACTCTTTCCTTAGATTCAAAGCAGGTCAGCAGGGATTTAAGTCCTCTGTGCTTCTAGTTGCTCCTTGTGATCTGAGCATTCTTTTATAACTTTAGAGAATGCTCTGAGAATGAAGGGTGGAAGAGGCAGAGTGAATACTTAAAGCTAGATAGTGAAAGTGTGAACATATTGAATAGTGGGAGTTCAATGATGAATCCTTGGGGAGCAGAAATATATAAATGAGCTGGGTACCAGTGACTCACATCTGTAATCCTACCTACTCAGGAGGCTGAAATCTAAGGATCACAATTTGAAGCCAGCCTGGGCAGAAAAGTCCATGAGACTATCTCCAGTTAACCACGAAAAAGCTACCAGTGGAACTATGACTCAAGCAGAGCACCAGCTTTGAATGCAAAAGCTAAAGGAGAGCTCAAGGTCCTGAGTCCAAGCCCTAGGATGTATTCACACATGCATGTGTGTGTGTGCACGTGTACACATGCCCAGATACACATACACGTTATGTATTCAAATAAACTTTGTAATTTGTACAGACGTATTCAGGTTTATAATAAATCTAAGCTTAATGTTTATTATACATGCTATATTTTTCTTGGGTAAACTAATTCTTATATAACAATAGGCCATGAGTCATGAAGAACTAACAGAAAAAGAATGTGTGATAAGAAGCTTAGAAAGAAGGCCCAGAGTTTAGTCAGGATTAACTGAGAAGGAAAAAACTATCAATTTATATCATTTGGTTCAGTGGAGAAAAGACTTGTCACTTTTTGTTTGGTCAGTTGTGGGGCTTGAACTCTAGGCCTGGGCACTGTCCCTGAGCTCTTCAGCTCAAGGCTAGTGCTCTACCATTTGAGCCACTGTGCTACTTCCAGCCTTTTCTGTTATGTGGTGCTGAGGAATTGAACCCAGGGCTTCATGCATGCGAGGCAAACACCTTCCCAGCTCCCAGACGTGCCACTTTTATTGCAGTTTTCAGTAAAAGGAGTTTATTTCTGAGGATAAGAATTAAAGACACAGCCGGGTGCTGGTGGCTCACACCTGTAATCCTAGCTACTCAGAAGGCTGAGATCTGAGGATCACGGTTCAAAGCCAGCCCGGGCAGGAAAGTCCGTGAGACTCTTATCTCCAATAAACCACTTGAAAACTGGAAGTGGTGCTGTGGCTCAAGCGGTAGAGTGCTTGCCTTGAGCTGAAGAGTGCAGGGACAGCACCCAGGCCCAGAGTTCAAGCCCCACGACTGATCAAAAAAAAAAAAAAAGAATTAAAGATAGTTGGGTGCCTGTAGTTCACACCTGTAATCCTAGCTACTTAGGAGGCTGAGATCTGAGATCTGAGGATCATGGTTCAAAGCCATCTTGGGCAGGAAAGTCTTGAGACTCATCTCCAATTAACCACCAGAAAACTGGAAATGATACTATGGCTCAAAGGGATAAAGCCCTAGTCTTGAACAAAAGAGCTGAGGGACAGTGCCCAGGCCCTGAGGGACAGTGCCCAGGCCCTGAGAGACAGTGCCCAGGCCCTGAATTCAAGTCCCACCAAAAAACAAAGTTTCATAAATAATGCTTTGTACTTATTTGATATATGTCAATTTTTCCACAGATATCTTCACAGTCATCACTTCTTGGAGTTGGTTACCTTGCTTCTGTCAATTCCAGTAACAAGTGCCCACCCTGGTGTGCTACAATCCACAAAAGATGTTTTAAAGTTTCTTGCACAGTCACAAAAAGGTCTTCTTTTCTTTATGTCAGAATATGAAGCAACCAATTTGTTGATTCGAGCTCTGTGTCATCTTTATGATCAAGATGAAGAGGAAGGTCTCCAGTCTGATGGTGTTATTGATGATGCATTTGCCTTGTGGCTACAGGACTCAACTCAGACATTACAGTGTATCACTGAACTGTTCACTCATTTTCAGCGTTCTACAGCTAGTGAAGAAACTGACCATTCTGATCTTTTGGGAACTCTTCACAATCTTTATTTGATTACTTTTAATGCTGTGGGAAGATCAGCTGTTGGCCATGTTTTCAGTCTTGAGAAAAATCTCCAAAGTCTCATTACTCTAATGGAGTACTATTCCAAGGAAGCCTTAGGGTAATTTTCTACTTCTTAAACTTTCAAGTATATTAGAAAACTAGATGACTAATGGGCTAGTTATTTTTTTTAAAGTATCCATTTGAAAACAAAAACTATATTTTTTGAGATAGGTAACTTATTAATTAAGAATTAGTATTGCAGAAATCTCTGAAATATAAGATGTGGCTGTAAAGCTATTTATTGGCCTTTTCATTAGTTCCATTTGCCTTATGAAAAAATCACAGTTGTAGATTCTGCTCATTTGTGTAGAGGGGAATCCTAAGGCCCAGGAATATATACCTTAAGAGTAGTGAGCATTTTCTTGTTGTCTTCTGCCCTTTCCTTTTAAAACCTCATAGTGCTGTGGTTTCAGAAGTGATTTGACTGGATGGGGCATTTGAGAAGGATAATGGTTTTGAAGAGCCTACCCAGTAGGATGGTGGATTCTAGTGTAAGAAGAGAGAGACATGTTCTTTTTCTTGCATATATTCCGTAAAACAGTAGCATCCAGATAAATGCCTTCACAGTGGGGACTTGGTGTGACTCCTTGAATGGTGAATCTTCTTTGAGGGCCTGTGAAAGCAAACTTTGGTGGCTTCTATACTTAGCTATATCTTAACAGCTCTGAAACAGAAGACTGAGTGATACTTCAGATTATCACATTTGTTCCTATATTTCCAGATTGGATGAATATTTTAAGGAGAACAATATTTTTAAAATATACTTGTTAATACTTCATTGTTTATTTTTATTCTTAATAGAATTTTGCTATCTACTGTGTATGCTTTTATTCTTACATACAATTGTCCCTCCTTATCTGTGGTTCCTGCTTCCATGGATTTCAGTTATGAATCAAAAATAATTGGAAAAAATGTATCTGTACTGAACATGCACAGACTTTTTTCTCATCATTCCCTACACAATATAGTGTAACAACTGCATTTACACTATATTAGGTATTACAGGTAGAAATGATTATAGTATATGAGAAGATGTACATAGATTCTTTGCAAATACGATTCCATTTTATTTAAGAGCCTTGAACCTCCATGGATCTTGATATCATGGAGGTGTCCTGGAACCAGTACTCCATGGATGCTAGGAATGACCTTATTGTCTCATAGTGTTTTCAGGTGAATTGGATTTGAACTGTAAAATCTGATTTATTATCTTCAAGATATTAGGTGATGTCTTGTCAATTCCTTGTTTAAAACCAAATAGAAAAGAATATTTAAAATCATTCCTGAAAATATTTTTTTACTCCAAACTTTTAAAAACCTTATTTTGTTTCAGTGATTCCAAGTCTAAGAAGTCAGTAGCTTATAATTATGCATGCATACTTATTTTGGTGGTGGTTCAGTCTTCCAGTGATGTCCAAATGCTAGAACAACATGCAGCATCTCTCTTGAAGCTTTGTAAAGCAGATGAAAATAATGCTAAATTGCAAGGTATGGTACCAGAAGTTATTTTAAGCATTTGTGATTTGTGAAAGAAAAGTCATTGCTTTATCTGGTGCTTTATCGTAGTTAAATAAAATATACTTTTTAATTTTTTGAAATTACTTTCTACAAAGGCAGTCAAGCCATAGATTTGATAAAACATTTCAATATATAAATTAAAAGCTTTGGAAGAGCTATTGGTTTTTTTTTTGAAAGTCACAAAAATTGGTGGTTAAAGTGTATAATCAAAATGGAAGAGGTTGACTTGGAATGTGGCTTAGTGGTAGAGTGCTTGCTAACATGCATGAAGCCCTGGGGTCAGTTCCTTAGTACCACATAAACAGAAAAAGCTGGAAGTGGTGCTGTGGCTCAAATGGTACAGTGCTAGCCTTGAGCAAAAAGAAGGTCAGGGACAGTGCTTAAGCCCTGAGTTCAAGCCCCAGGTCTGGCACAAAAAAAAAAGAAGGGGTGGATCTGGGGGTGTGGGGTATACAGAAGGATCCAAAGTTGAGGCTGCTGGGTGAGTAGGTAGCTTATACCTATAATGAATCTTACCTACTCTAGATCTGAGGTTCATAGGTTGAAGCCAACCTCGGCGGAGAAGTCCAAGGAACTTTTAGTTCTAATATATCACCAAAAAGTGGGCAGTGGAGCTATGGCTCTTGTGGTAAGAGGGCTAGCCTTGAGCATAAAAGCTCAGGGACAGCACCCAGGCCCTAAGTTCAATCATTAAGACAGGCTAGTTTGGGTTGCAAAGTGAGACACTGTCTTAAAAAACAAGACTAAACAAAAATATAGGCCATGTAATCCTAGCACTGGAGAGGCTGAGGCAAGAAAACCTTGAGTTCAGTTCAAGCCTATAGTTCATACCAATATACTTTCTCAAAAAAAAAAACGAAGCAGGGAAAACAAATTAACACAAATATATCCCTTTATGAAATTTAGATAATTGAAATTAATGCAAATCTAATAATGTTTTTCTTTGGAAAAATTACTTTCTTTGTTATAACAGCTTTTAGTTTTAAATATTATAGATTATTTTGTTTGTTTGTTTTTAAGAACTTGGCAAGTGGCTTGAACCTCTGAAAAACCTTAGATTTGAAATTAACTGCATACCAAACTTAATTGAATATATTAAACAGGTAAGTAAAACTTAAAAATGCTTTGATTTTATGGAACTTGTGATAATATATTAAGTCGTTTGTATTGTTAATGGCAAAATCTTGTCCTTGATTTATTAGATCATATAGGTACAAATGAAATATAGATAGTTTTGTGTTTGAAGTAGGAATAAACTTCATTTTGATGACATTTACAAAAGTATTTTAAAGTTTTATTGTGGTATTATAATATGTAACTTTCAATTAAACTTTTTTTTTTTTTGTCAGTTGTGGGGCTTGAACTCTGGGCCTGGGCGCTGTCCCTCAGCTGTTCAGCTCAAGGCAAGCCCTCTACCACTTGAGCCACAATGCCACTTCCGTTTTTCTAGTGGCTTATTGGAGATAGGAGTCTCACGGTCTTTCCTTCCTGGGCTGGCTTTGAACTGTGATCCTCAGATCTCAGCCTCCTGAGTTGCTAGGATTACAGGTGTGAACCACCAGCTCCTGGCTCAGTTAAACTTTTTTTTTTGGGGGTCCGGTCGTGGGGCCTGAACTCTGGGCCTGGGTACTGTCCCTCAGCTCTGCAGCTCAAGGCTAGCGCTCTACCACTTGAGCCACAGCGCCACTTCTGGCTTTTTTCTTTTTGCTTATGTGGTGCTGAGGAATGGAACCCAGGGCCTCATGCATGCAAGGCAAGCGCTCTACTACTGAGCCACCTTCCCAGCCCTCAGTTAAACTTTTAACTATTGGAACTCTATTTCATTCAAAATTTTTAGTTGAAAGCCAGGTGCTGGTGGCTCGTGCCTGTAATCCAAGTTACTCAGGAGACTGAGATCTGTGGATCATGGTTCAAAACAAGCCTGAGCAGGGAAGTGCATGAGACTATTTATCTCCAGTTGACCACCAGAAAACCAGAAGTGGCGCTGTGGCTCAAGTGGTAGAGTGCTTGCCTTGAGCTGAAGAGCTCAGGGACAGCAGCTAGCCCCAGAGTTCAATCCCCATGACCACCAAAAAAAAAAAAAAATTAAGTGAAAATTGATGTGTCTATTCTAGATAATCGAAGAAGGAGCTAGTTTTCTCTGGCTAATTTGAGATAGTTTATATCCTTGAAATTTATAAATTGAAATTTCTAAAAATTTATATCCTTGAAATTTATAAATTGAAATTTCTAAAAATATAAAATTCATCATGAAAATCTATAAAATTCATTACAAAAATTTATGAAGTTCTATGTAATCTATAAAATTTATTACAAAAACCTATAAAAATGTACTGATTTTGTAATAGTTTGCTGTTAAAAATTCACACTGGAAAACAATCACTCTATTATTAATCTTGAAAGTTATTTTTCTTTGCTCAAATGTAGCATATGGATATTTTAAAAGCACTCATAAGTATGCTATATAGACTTGGAATTATCTTTTTCTTTTACTTGGCAAATGAGATGTGTATATGTTTGCATCTGTGGGGGTGAGGTGGGGAACTATATTGATCTTTAAACTTCAATGTATGTTTGTAAAGGATTATATATATGTATTCTAATCTTGCTAACAGATTTTGACCTAACAACAAACAGAATATTGTTTAGATTTCTCTGTTTCATAATTTTCTGGAACTTCATTTGCCTTTTTGTTTTTTAGCACAAATATAAATATCTTGTAAATATAGGTGTTCATGAATTTATATATAGATATAGATATATTTTTTTACTGTAAAGATATTGTACAGAGGGGTTACAGTTACATGAGTAAGGTAATGAGTACATTTTCTATTGAGCATTGTTACCCCCTCCTTTGTTTTTCCCCTATCATCCCTTCCCTCCCCAGTGGTCATGAATTTTGTATACCTGTTCTTAGTAATTCTGCAGTTTGCCAATATCAAAGTGCTTGAGTAAAGATACTTAACTACTAAGAAACTTTTAGTTACAGAAATTTGAATTATATGACATGAGTTTTGATTCTTATGTCCATTTTTACTCTGTCATGGTATTATTATAAGTATCTGTACTAAAGACCGTTGCTTCAAGACTGAAACTTCACTTTTGGCTCTCTCCTGCCTTAAGTTCAGAAAAAAATTAGAGGAAAATATAAGAAATTGTTTTGTTTTTGGTGCTGGTCCTGGAGCTTGAACTCAAGCTTGGGGGGCTCTCACTGAGCTTTTTTTTGTTCAAAGCTAGTGCTCTACCACTTGAGTCACAGTTCTTACTCTAAGTAGTTTAGTGGAATCTTTTCTTTTTTGCCTAGGCTGGCTTCCAATTGCAATCTCAGCCTCCTAAGTAGCTAGGATTATAGGCATGAGCCATCAGTGCCTGGCTAATTTATTGATTTTATATTATTTAGAATGTTATTTTATGAAAGCTACAATTTAGACTATTTGTTGTTATAAATTATACCATAAGCAGACAGTAAAGACACAACCAGCTTCATTTCTTGTTTTCGTATAACCATGTCCTTGATGCTTGGTATCTCCATTTAAAAAAAGCAATCTATACTATGTGGTCCAGAAAGATTCCATGTTGCTTCTCTGAAGTTTAGTACCTACAGAGCTTTTTAAATACAGTCATTGTAGTCTGATGGGTTATTATATACTTGCAATCTTAGTTACTTAAGAAACTAATACGGGAGAACCATGAGATCAAGACCAACTGAGGAACTTTACCAAGACCCTGTGACCATTCTAGTCAGCTGCTTCATTTTGGAGAGAGAAGATGGTATAAAATGAATGAATAGGATGGGCTGGGGAATGTGGCTTAGTGGTGGAGTGCTTGTCTAGCATGCATGAAGCCCTGGGTTCAGTTCTTCAGTACCACATGAACAGAAAAAGCCAGAAGTGGCGCTGTGGCTCAAGTGGTAGAGTGCTAGCCTTGAGCAAAAGAAGCTCAGGGACAGTGCCCAGTCTCTGAGTCAAGACCCAGTACTGGCCCCCCCCTAAAAAAAAAGGATGTATAGGAAAAATTTATTTTAAATTCTTTTTTTGAGAGTACTGAGGATTGGACTTGGGGCTTGTCAGGCACTGTACCACCTGAGCCATGCCTCTAAGAGTCCCTTTTTACATTGATTTTTTTTTTTTTTAATAGGGCTTCCATTTATGTCTAGGCAGGCCTGAACTGTGATTCTTCTACTTGTTCCGTTTACCAGTGGCAATGATAGGCATATACCACTATGCCATTTTTTTTTTGGGGGTCCTGTCGTGGGGCCTGAACTCTGATCCTGGGCGCTATCCCTCAGCTCTTCAGCTCAAGGCTAGCGCTCTACCACTTGAGCCACAGCGCCACTTCCGGCTTTTTTTTTTTTTGCTTATGTGGTACTGAGGAATCAAACCCAGGGCCTCATGCATGCAAGGCAAGCACTCTATCACTGAGCCACCTTCCCAGCCCACCTCTATGCCATTGAGAGGGATGGAGTGTGATGACCTTTTATGTCTGGGCTAGCCTTGAACTGTGATCTCTGATTTCTGTCTTTGCAGTAGGTAGAATTACAGGCTTGAGCTACTATATCCAGCCCATTTTAACCTCTTAATACAGAGTACCATACATTTCTGTTATCATTGTTTCAGTCAATACATTAAATACATTTGTATAATTCTTTTTATCTACATGATGCCACACATCGTATAGAAACCTGAATTTTTATTTTATTTTATTTTTTTGTCCCTCATGGGGCCTGAACACTGGGCCTGAGCTCTGTCCCTCAGTTCTTCAGCTCAAGGCTAGTGCTCTACCACTTGAGCCACAGCACCACTCCCGGCTTTTTCTGCTTATGTGGTGCTAAGGAATCGAACCCAGGACCTCATGCATGCAAGGCAAGCACTTTACCACTGAGCCACCTTCCCAGCCCCACACATCGTACAAAATAATTTTCATAAGCTTCTCTAGCTCTAGAGCTTTACTTGTGTTTAAATTTACTGAAAATATAAAATATTGTGTGTTCTGAAAGTTTCATTTTCTTTTTTGGTTCTGGGAATTGGAAGATCATATTCTGTGGACACGCATGTGTGTGCACACACACATGTTTGTGGGTGCACGTTTGTGTTCTGTCCTAGGGCTTGAACTTAGGGCTTGGGTGCTGTCCCTAAGCTTTTTTTGCTCAAGGCTAGTGCTCTTTCCACTTGAGCCACAGCTTTACTTCTGGCTTTTTCTCAGTAGTTTATTAGTTTATTTGAGGTGAGGGTTGCATGGACTTCCTACCCATGCTGGTTTTGAACTGTGATCCTTAGATCTCAGCTTTCTGAGTAGCTAGAATTACAGGTATAAGCCATCAGTGTTGGTGGTGGTGGTGGGGCTTGAACTCTGGGTCTGGGTGCTGTCCCTTAGCTCTTCAGCTCGAGGCTAGCATTCTGTCAATTGAGCCACAGTGCCACTTGTGGTTTTTTGGTGGTTAATTAGAAATAATAGTCTCACTGCCTTCCCTGCCCAGGCAGGCTTTGAACCACAGTACTCAGATCTCAGCCTCTTGAGTAGCTAGGATTATAGGCATGAGCCACTGGTATCTGGCTGGAAGATCATATTCTTTTTTTGTTGGTCGTGGGGCTTGAACTCTGGGCCTGGGTGCTGGCCGGAGCTCTTCATCTCAAGGCAAGCACTCTTACCACTTGGGCCATAGCACCACTTCTGGAAGATCATATTCTTCTTTTTGGGGGGGGGGTCCGGTCATGGGGCCTGAACTCTGGGCTTGAGTGCTGTCCCTCAGCTCTTCAGCTCAAGGCTATAGCGTTCTACCACTTGAGCCACAGCGCCACTTCCGGTTTTTTGCTTTTTGCTTATGTGGTGCTGAGGAATCGAACCCAGGGCCTCAGGCATACAAGGCAAGCATTCTACCACTGAGCCAACTTCCCAGCCCTGGAAGATCATATTCTTAACCCTGTGATGCCACTCATTGTAATAGGAAATGAGAAATTAAGGTTTCTGTTTATTTTTATTTTTTATTTATTTACTGTTTCAGATATCATTAGTTATATAGGGAGGTTTTATTATGACATTTCCATACAGGTATAGGGTACTTTGACCGTATTCACCATCCTCATTTACTCTTCATATTTGTTCTCTTGCTGATACCAACCCCACAACAGAACCTATTTTATTCTATTTTTTTTTTTTTTGGTCATGGGGCTTGAACCTCAGTGCTTAGGTGCTGTCCTTGAGTGTTTTCACTCAAAACTAGTGCTCTACCACTTTGAGCCACAGTGCCGCTTCTGGTTTTCTGGAGGTAAGAGTCTCACGGACTTGCTTGCCTAGGCTGCCTTTGAACTATGATCCTTAGATTTCAGCCTCCAAGTAGCTAGGATTATAAGCATGAGCCACTAGTCCCCAGCACTGTGTGTGTATGTGTGTGTGTGTTAAGGATACCACAGGATTTTGACATGGTATTTCACACGTGCATATATTAATCAGCATAATTCTCTATTCTGTCCATTTTTATTTTAAAGAATATTGATAACTTGATGACTGCAGAAGGGGTTGGCCTTACCACTGCCCTACGTGTTCTTTGTAATGTGGCGTGTCCACCACCTCCTGTTGAAGGTAATGTTAGTAATATGCTTCAAAATCTCCTATTCTTTAAGACTAGAGTGCATATCATTTACTAAATATTCAAAATTCGTGACTGATTTTTTAATATTTAAGTAATTAGGTTTTTCTTCTTCTCCCTATTATGAAGGTCAACAGAAAGACCTGAAATGGAATCTTGCTGTTATTCAGCTTTTTTCTGCTGAAGGAATGGACACCTTTATTCGGGTTCTGCAAAAATTGAACAGTATTTTGACTCAGCCTTGGAGGCTCCATGTCAACATGGGGACTACCCTTCACAGAGTTACTACTATTTCAATGGCTCGCTGCACACTCACTCTTCTTAAAACTATGTTGACGGAACTCTTGAGAGGTGGCTCCTTTGAGTTCAAGGACATGCGTGTTCCTTCAGCACTTGTTACTTTACACATGCTCCTGTGCTCTATCCCCCTCTCAGGTCGTTTGGATAGTGATGAGCAGAAAATTCAAAATGATATAATTGATATTTTACTGACTTTTACACAAGGAGTTAATGAAAAACTTACGATTTCAGAAGAGACTCTGGCCAATAATACGTGGTCTTTAATGCTAAAAGAAGTTCTTTCTTCAATCTTGAAGGTTCCTGAGGGATTTTTTTCTGGACTCATACTCCTTTCAGAGCTGCTGCCTCTTCCTTTGCCAATGCAAACAACTCAGGTATCACTTCTGTATAACATGCATCTTATAAATGACTGCAGTAACACTTTTAATAAAGCCATTGATTTTTGTTAAAAAACAAAGCAAACCCTCATTCTTCCTCCCCCCTTTCCCCCCCGAAAAAGACATAACATAACTGAATGAGGATGAGATAAAACTGAAGCAAGATGGTCATTCAGGAAATACGGGGGGTAACATAAATTTTTGTCAAAGTGAGTTTTATTATGCTGTTATGTATACTTGTACTTATATTTTTCTGTTATTTCAAATCTTCTGCCCCCTCTCTTTATTATGTTATAGAATTTACCAATAACTATTGCCTCATTAATGTACTCTGTTCAACTGACTGCTAACCTGAGAACAATAAGATTTTTTTAGAATTATTGAATTCAAACAATGTTTAATTGTGTAATAGAAAACTAAATGTTTTAGGCATGTAGTAAAAATGTTCATTTCTTAACAGTTCTTCCTGGTCAATTTTTATGACTATAAATAAAAATTAAAAACCTATGTACACACACATTATACTTTTTTAACAGGTTATTGAGCCACATGATATATCAGTGGCACTCAACACCCGAAAATTGTGGAGCATGCACCTTCATGTCCAAGCAAAGTTGCTCCAAGAGATAGTTCGTTCTTTCTCTGGCACAACCTGCCAGCCCATTCAACATATGCTACGGCGTATTTGTGTTCAGTTATGTGACCTTGCCTCACCTACTGCACTTCTGATTATGAGAACTGTGTTGGATTTGATTGTAGAAGACTTGCAAAGGTATTTTCATTTTGCCATGGAATTTTTTCCTCAAGTTATTCTCGACACCGATATACATTTTTTTTCTTATATCAGGGTTTAGAATGAGTATATAACACATCCATGTAAATGTATGTGAATGGTTTAAAACTGGAAATTAGTTGTTTTATTATTGCAAGCATATACATGTAATGATAAAGATTTGGAAAGGTGAACAATACTGGGCTTGGGGTGACTCAAGTGGTAAAGTGCTTGGGAAGAATGAAGTCTTGAGTTTAAACCCTAGTTCTTGCCAAAAAAAAAGAAAAGGAAGATTAACTATGGAAAAGTAAATATTAAGAAAATATTAGGGCTGGAAAAGTGGCTTAGTGGTAGAGTGCTTGTCTTGCATGTATGAGGCCATGAGTTTGATTCCTCAGTACCACACAAGCAGAAAAAGCTGGAAGTGGTGCTGTAGCTCAAATGGTAGAGCCCTAGCCGTTAGCTGAAGAACTGGGGGAGAGTTCCCAAGCCCAGAGTTTAGGCCTCACAACCAACCAAAAAAAAAAATAAGAAAATATATTATTAAAAACTTGGACTTATAAAATTTTAGAGTCATGGTAAAATTCTAGAAAACTAAGCCAGGTGTTGGTGGCTCATGCCTGTGATCCCGGCTATTTAGGCTGAGATCTGAGAGGACTGTAGTTCAAAGTCAGCCCAGGCATGAAAGTTTATGAGACCCTTATCTCCAGTTAAACATCAGAAAACCAGAAGTGGAGCTCTGGCACAAGTGGTAGAGCACTGGCCTTGAGCAAAAGATCTCAGGGACAGTGCCCAGACCCTAAGTTCAAGCCCCACTGCTGACAAAAAAATTCTAGAAAACTATCATATCCAAGAATGAAATGTTTGATACAAAATTTGTGTAAATTGATAATGTATAGAAAAATAAGTATTAAATAGTGCCTTTAAAATCAAGAACTTGTTTACTAAATATGTTAATTTTATTCCAGCACTTCAGAAGATAAAGAAAAACAGTATACTAGCCAAACCACAAGATTGCTTGCTCTTCTTGATGCTCTGGCTTCACATAAAGCTTGTAAATTAGCTATTTTGCACCTAATTAATGGAACTATTAAAGGTGATGAAAGATATGCAGAAATATTCCAAGATCTTTTAGCTTTGGTGCGGTCTCCTGGAGACAGTGTTATTCGACAACAGTGTGTTGAATATATCACATCTATTTTGCAGTCTCTCTGTGATCAGGTATTTCTTTATAATTATTTACAAAGTTAGTGTATGTATGTATGTTTTAAAGCTCTTGCTATACATTTTGGTTGTGAACAAGGAGATGTCACCTATATTTTATTAGTCCTACTATTGTTTAGGAACATAAATTTGATAAGTGAAGCAACAGTAAAATGATTTGTCGTTTCATAGCTTTTTGGGTTATTTCATGGGTTTCTCTGAAGAGCTTTTTTCTTACCCTTTGTAATGTTGCAGTTTTGGACAATTGCTTTTTAAAAAAATTTTATTGTAAAGATGCTGTGCAGAGGGGCTGGATAAGTGCTTTTATAACACTGTTTCAACATTTTAAGGATGGTTAATGTCTATACCAATTACATTATATACCAAGTCATTCTTGAATTTTATGGCTTTGTTATTGAGTTAAATTATTTTGCCTTATTTGGACAACTCCTCCTCCTCCACTTCCTCCTCATTATTATTATTATTATTGCCAGTCCTGGGGCTTGAACTCAGGGCCTGGGCATTGTCCCTGAGCTTCTTTTGCTCATGGCTATCTACCACTTGGGCCACAGTGCTACTTCTGGCTCTTTCTATTTATGTGGTACTGAGGAATCAAATCCAGGGCTTCATGCATGTTAGCCAACATTCTATCACTAAGCCACGTTCCCAGCTGCTAGGACAACTTTTAAAGGCATTGAGAATTAGTGCATTGTTCACAAGATAACAACATTAATTTTAAAAGCCAAATGTAATTGGAATTTTTTTTAGTGCTGAAGTTTGAACTCAGATTCTTGGACTTATCAGGCAGTTACTCTACCACTTGAGTCATGTCACCCTAGCCATTTTGCTTCAGGTATTTTTTGAATAGTTATTTTTCAAATAGGTTTGCGCCTTGATCCTCTGTTTACACTTCCCGAATAGTTGAAATGAGGGACACTCACCACCACATCTAACTATTTGTTGAGATTGGTTCTTCTGAACTTTTTTTTTTTTGGGGTCCGGTTGTGGGGCCCGAACTCTGGGCCTGGGCACTGTCCCTCAGCTCTTCAGCTCAAGGCTAGCGCTCTACCACTTGAGCCACAGCGCCACTTCTGGCTTTTTCTATTTATGTGGTACTGAGGAATCAAATCCAGGGCTTCATGCATGTTAGCCAACATTCTATCACTAAGCCACGTTCCCAGCTGCTAGGACAACTTTTAAAGGCATTGAGAATTAGTGCATTGTTCACAAGATAACAACATTAATTTTAAAAGCCAAATGTAATTGGAATTTTTTTTAGTGCTGAAGTTTGAACTCAGATTCTTGGACTTATCAGGCAGTTACTCTACCACTTGAGTCATGTCACCCTAGCCATTTTGCTTCAGGTATTTTTTGAATAGTTATTTTTCAAATAGGTTTGCGCCTTGATCCTCTGTTTACACTTCCCGAATAGTTGAAATGAGGGACACTCACCACCACATCTAACTATTTGTTGAGATTGGTTCTTCTGTATTTTTTTTTTTTTGGGTCCGGTTGTGGGGCCCGAACTCTGGGCCTGGGCACTGTCCCTCAGCTCTTCAGCTCAAGGCTAGCACTCTACCACTTGAGCCACAGCGCCACTTCCGGCTTTTTTCTTTTTGCTTATGTGGTGCTGAGGAATCGAACCCACGGCCTCAGGCATGCAAGGCAAGCACTCTACCACTGAGCCACCTTCCCAGCCCCCTAGATAGAATTCTTATGCTAACTGATTATCAGATTTTTTTATTCAGGTTGAACTTTTTTAATATAGTTTTATATATAATTTTATATTGTTTTAAATGTAATTTTATTGTTATTATTAAGGTGTTACATTATTATTATTAAGGTGACCATTTCTTAAGCCAGATAATATCATACTGAATGTTTTTAATAAAGTTTAATGTTGGAAAGCAAAAATCCAACTTGGTTATGTTTAAGACTTAAGTCAAGCCTGGCACTAATTGTTCACTTCTATAACCCTAGTTACTCAGGAGGCTGATATCTAAAGGTGGAAGTTAAAAAACATCCTGGGTAAACAAATCCATGAGACTCTTATATCCAGTTAGCAAGCAAAAAAATGAAATAGAGGTATGGCTCAAGTGGTAGAGTAACAACTGTAAGAGGAAAAAGCCAAGCAAGAGCTTTAGGCTTTGAGTTCATGCCCTGTTCATGTCTGTGTGCGCACGAGCTTGCGTGCATGTGCACATCCACGTGTGCTTTGAGTTCATGCCCTTGTTCCTGTGTGTGTGTGTGTGTGTGTGTGTGTGTTTATCTTTTATTTATTTTTTGTCATTCATGCCCTTGTTCCAGTGTGTGTGTGTGTGTGTGTGTGTGTGTGTTTATCTTTTATTTATTTTTTGTCAGTCATGGGGCTTGAACTCGGCCTGAGTGCTGCCCCTGAGCATTTTAGGCTAGCTCTCTACCACTTCGAGCCATAGCACCACTTCTGTTTATGTGGTACTGAGGAATTGAACCCAGGGCTTCATGCATGCTAGGCAAGCACTCTACCACTAAGCCACACTCCCAACCCTGAGGAGAATATTTAATTGAATGATTGCTCTTAAGTCTTCATGAACTTTACCCATTCCTACACCCTTGCCCCTTTTTCGTTTGATGTTGACAGTAGGCTTGATCTCAGGGCTGAGCACTCTTGCTTGGCTTTTTTGATCAAAACTGGTGCTCTTCCACTTCACTTCCAGTTTTTTGTGGATTAATTGGAGACAGAGTCTCATGGACTTCTGTGCCCAGGCTGGCAGATCTCAGCCTCCTGAATATCTAGGATTAAAATGTGAGCCACCAGTGCCTGTTTTTTTTTTTCCATCCATTTTTTAATGAATTTTACATTTCAGTATTGATGTTTAAATTAAAAAATTTCTCTATATTATAATATAATTTTTATTTCTAATATAATTAATATTTTCTGTATAAATTAACATTTTTCTGTATATACCAGAATTCAGTGATTTGAAATATTTTGGTACTAAAAGTAAGTTTTAGCCATTTGAAATTACACTCCAGTAAAGTACATATGGAAAATATATATTTTAAGTGTTTTTTTAAAATTTTTTTATTATAACGATGATGTATAGAGTATTACAGTTATATATAAGTCAGGTAGTAAGTAAAATATTTTTATAAAGAATTCCTTAAGAGTAAAATTTTATAAAGTATGTCTTTTTTTAGGTGTTTCGTTTTTTTTTTTTTTTTTTTTGCCAGTCCTGAGGCTCGAATTCAGGTCCTGGGCATTGTCCCTGAACTTCTTTCGCTCAAGGCTAGCGCTCTACCACTTGAGCCACAGCACCCTTCCAGCTTTTTGTGTTTATATAGTACTGAGGAATCAAACCCAGGGTTTCTTTCATACATGCTAGGCAAGCACTTGACCACTAAGCTGCATTCCTAGTCCCTAGGTAGGCTTTCTTATATTAACTTACAAAAGGCCAAAGCAACTCCTTTATTCTTAACATGTTTGAGTTTTGATATATTTGCTCTTGGTCTATATGTTATGGGACTATAAAAACAATATTTTAATGAAATGATTAAATATTTTTTGCTGTGTACTTCTGAACCAATAGTGCTAAATGATGGTGATGTCTATTTAGAAAATTTATTTTTTGTCTGCCCCTTCCTTCCTCCACAGGACATTGCCCTTATTTTGCCAACTTCTTCTGAAGGTTCTATTTCTGAACTGGAGCAACTCTCCAATTCTCTACCAAACAAAGAATTGATGTCCTCAATCTGTGACTGTCTCTTGGCTACCTTAGCTAACTCTGAAAGCAGTTATAACTGTTTATTGACATGTGTTAGAACAATGATGTTTCTTGCAGAGCATGATTATGGATTATTTCATTTAAAAAGGTAAGACTTTGTCCCCTTTAATGTCTTATTATATTTAAATTTTTACTGACATTCATTCTCCCAAATCAGTTAATTTCTACCTGTTGTGAAGGGTTAAATGTATAATTTCTTCTACGGGAATTTTTTTTGTGTATATGTATTCATTACAGTACTAGTAATGGACTTACTTTTAATTGGTGAGCAGTATTATAGCATTCTGAATTGTTTCTAAATTTTAGTAGTTATGGATAAAGCCTTGCACACAGCTTTTTGTCTAAACCTTAGTTTTTATTGCTCTATTCCTCTAAGGTAGCTGTCTCTGAGTGAAATTATTGTGTCCTATGATAGATGTACATTTAACCTTAATAAGAAACTGTAAAAATGTTTTACAAAGTGGATATACCATTTTGCATTTGCATCTAATGCATTGCAGTGCAATAGAGTTGGTTATCTTTTTTCTTTTTTTGGTTGTGGGGTTTGAACTCTGGGCCTGGGCACTGGCCCTTTAGCTTTTCAGCTCAAAGAGAGCACTTTACCATTTGAGCCATAGTGCCAGTTCCAGTTTTCTGGTGGTTAATTGGAGATAAGAGTCTCATGTACTTTCCTGCTTGGCGATGGCTTTGAACTGTGATCCTCAGATCTCAGCTTCCTGAGTAGCTAGGATTATAGGCGTGAGCCACGGGCATCCAGCTCATTGGCACACTTCTAGGGTTTTGGTCCTCTCCCCCCCCCCCGCCCCTCCCCCCCAGTCCTGGGATTTAAACTCAGGGCATGGGTGCTGTCTGAGCATTTTTGCTTTACCACTAGAGCCATAAAGTCCACTTTTATCTTTCTTGGTGCTTAATTGGAGATAAGAGTCTTAAGAATTTTTTTTGCCTGGATTGCCTAGAGCCACAATCCTCAGGTATCAGCCTCCTGAGTAGGCTTGAGCCACTGTCATTTGGCTAGGGTGCGTGTGAGTGAGTGAGTGAGTGTGTGTGTGTGTGTGTGTGTGTGTGTGTGTGTGTATTTTTGGTTTGAGATTTTTCTTTTTTTAAAATTTTTATTTTTTATTGTGAAAATACTGTACAGAGGGGTTACAATCACATGGGCAAGATAATGAGTACATTTCTTATCAAGCATTGTAGCCTCCTCCTTTGTTTCTCCTTCCCATCCTCCTCCCGTCCCCCCACCCAATCCTCCCCGTCCCCCCCCCCAAAGTTGTAAAGTTCATTTTCAACATAACGACTTGTACATTTCATTGTTGCAATGGGTCCACCTGTATCCCTATTTAAACGACTTGTTTTTCCCCTTCCCCTCCACAAATTATACCGACATCAAATACAGTGAAAGCACAGGTTATACTGTGGGGGAGGGGTTCGTTTGTGATTTTTCTGTATTGTCTAGTTTGGCCTTGAATTCATGATCTCAAGCAAGTCCTTCCTTTTAGCCTCCCAAGTAGCTGAGACTACAGGCTGGAACTACAGGCATGCAGGCATCTAGGTTCTTGCACATGTTAGTGCTTTATCACTAAGCATTGGCCTCCTATGGACTTTGTGTTTAAATAGGCCTTGGAAGAATAGTCTACTTTCTTAAGATTTTGTTGTTGTTGTTGTTGTTTGTCATGGGGCCTGAACTCTGGGCCTGGGTGCTGTCCCTCAGCTCTTCAGCTCAAGGCTAGCACTCTACCACTTAAGTGAGCCACAGCACCACTTCCAGCTTTTTCTGCTTATGCAGTGCTGAGGAATCGAAACCAGGGCCTCATGCATGCAAGGCAAGCACTCTACCACTGAGCCACCTTCCCAGCCCCCCTTTCTTAAGATATTATGCCATGTCTAAACATTGGTATAGTCTAATTTTGGACCCTTTGTCTATTCATTAACATAATTTTCCTTTATATGTAGTCTTTTTCCTGTTTCTTGTGCCATTCCATTTCAATATGCTATAGAGTTCTCACAAACAGCAATTGAATCTTTCTGCTTTTATTTTGCCTTTTTTGTAGTCTTGTATGATGGCATCTTAGACTCTGTTATTTTCCAAATGTAAATACTGCATGTCTAGCATTAATGTCATACTTATTACTGTTTTGGCTATTATATCTTATAAGATATAACTAGAATAGTTTGCCCTTTAAATTCTGTTGATCAACTGAGAACTATATAAATGATGGAACAAGCCAGGTACTCACAACTCATGCCCAGAATCCTAGCTACTCAGGAGACTGAGATCTGAGGATCATGGTTTAAAGCCAGCTTTGTCAGGAAAGTCCACAAGACTCTTAAATCCAATTAACCACTAGAAAATCAGAAGTGACATTGTGGCTCAAAGTGGTAGATATCTAGCCTTGAGTGAAAGAGCTCAGGGATAGTGCCTAAGTCCCAAGTTCAAACATGAGGACTGACATGAGCACATGCACCCCTACCTCTCCCCCACACCAGTAAAAAAATTAAACCGAAGGCTGGGAAGATGGCTCAGTGATAGAGTGCTGGCCTTGCATGTAGGAGGCCCTGGATTTGATTCCTCAGCACCACATAAGCAGAAAAACCTGGAAGTGGTGCAGTGGCTCAAGTGGTAGAGCACTAGCTTTGAGCTGAAGAGCTGAGGGACAGCACCCAGGCCCAGAGTTCAGGGCCCACGACAAGCAAAAAAAAAAAAAAAAAATTAAACTGGATACTAGTGGCTCACGTATGTAGTCTTAACTACTCAGGAGGCCGAATCCTGATTCTAAGCCAGCCTGGGAAGAATAGTTTGTGAGATTCTTATCTATAATTAACCACCAAAAAATGTAAGGGGAAGGTAAGAAGTGGCGGAGTGGCAGAATATTTCTTTGTTAAATTGTGTACACGGACATACCAAAAAGTTGTTTGTTTGTCTTTTTTGGTCAGTCATGGGGCTTGAACTCTGGGCCTGAGTGCTGTCCCTCAGCTCTTCAGCTCAAGGCAAGCACTCTACCACTTGAGCCACAGTGCCACTTCTGGTTTTCTGAGTGGTTTATTGGAGATAAGAGTTTCACCGACTTTCCTGTCCTGGCTAGCTTTGAACTATAATCCTCAGATCTCAGCCTCCTGAGTAGCTAGGATTACAGGTGTGAGCCACTGGTGCTTTTTTGCATTTTTTAAATGATGAAATTTGTCTGAATTTACATAGTTCATTTCTCATACTATTTTTTTTTTTTTTTGCCAATTCTGGGCTTGAACTCTGGGCCTGGGCACAGTCGCTAGCACTCTACCACTTGAGCCACAGTGCCAGTTCTAGCCTTTTCTGTGTGTATGGTACTGAGGACTCAAAGCCAGGGCTTCATGCATGCAAGGCAAGCACTCTACCACATTCCTAGCCCTTTCATACTATCATATATATATATATATATATATATATATATATATATATATATATATATATATATTGGCTGGTCCTGGGGCTTGAACTCTGAGCTTGGGCACTGTCCCTGGGCTGCTTTTTGCTCAAGGCTAGCGCTATACCACTTGAGCCACAGCACTACTTCTGGCTTTTTGTGTAGTTTATTGGAGATAAGAGTCTCATGGAGTGCCTGCCTAGCATGCATGAAGCCCTGGGTTCAATTCCTCAGTACCACATAAAGAGAAAAAGCCAGAAGTGGCTTTGTGGCTCAAGTGGTAGAGTGCTAGCTTTGAGCAAAAAAAGCTCAGAGACAGTGCTTACACCCTGAGTTCTGAGTTCAAACCCCAGATCTGACCAAAAATAAAAAAATCTTGTGGAGTTTCTTCTCCGGGCTGCCTTTGAACCGTAATCCTCACATCTCAGTCTCCTGAATAGCTAGGATTATAGGCATGAGCCACTGGCACCCGGGCTTCATACTGTCTTTATATGCTCATATTTCAACACAGTATTTCCTCTCTATTTACAGTTCTTTAAGGAAAAACAGTAGTGCTCTCCATAGTTTACTGAAACGAGTGATCAGCACATTTAGTAAGGACACAGGAGAACTTGCATCTTCTTTTTTGGAATTTATGAGACAAATTCTTAATTCTGACACAATGGTAAGTGTACATATATACATATGTATTCATATTTGGTATTTTTTAATTCTGTAAACTTGGTCATGAGTTAAAAAAACCTCATTGTTTCAAAAATATCTTAAAACTTAAAAGTAGTGATTCTTTTTTTCTCTTCTCTCTTCCTATTATAAATAGCGCGTTATGATTTCTCTTTTATTTGTTGTTGATTTTGTTGTTTTTCTCCAGTCATGGACTTGAACTCTGGGCCTGAGCATTGGCCCTAGCTTTTGTGTTCAGGGCTAACGCTCTACCACTTGAGCCACAGCCCCCTCCCTTCTGGCTTTTTGTGGTTAGTTGGAGATAAGAGTCTCCTGGACTTTTCTGCCCAAGCTGGCTTTGAACCACAATCCTCCTAAGTAGGTAGGATTACAGGCGTGAGCAGACAGTACGCAGCTTAGTGTGCAGCTTTTTTTTTTTTTTTTTGGTTGGTCATGGGTCTTGAACTCTGGGCCTGGGGGTTGTCCCTGAGCTCTTCAGCTCAAGGCTAGCCCTCTATCACTTGAGCCATAGCACCACTTCCAGTTTTCTGTGGTTAATTGGAGATTCTTAAGAGTCTCATGGGCTTTCCTGCTTGGGCTGGTTTGAACCTTGATCCTCAGGTCTCAGCCTCCTGGTAGTGAGGATTACAGGCATGAACCACTGGCACCTGGCCCATTTTTTTTTTTTTTTTTTTGGAGTCTCACTATATAGTCAAGTTGGCTTCAAACTTACTATGTAGCCTAAACTGTCTTCAGACTCAAATCATCTTGCCTTAGCCTATGAGTGCTGGGATTGAAAATGGATAGCAGCAGCACCTGAGACTGATTTTTTTTTTAAGATATTTAAGGTTATAATATATTGAAATCTTCTTTAGTTAGTAGGCATTGTTAATTTGAGAATAACCAATTATTTTGCAACAGAGGAAAATACTACATACACTCTTCTTTTACAGTGATTCTTGACATTGAATTATCTTGCTAGCATAATTCAGAATAGTAAATTACTTAAATACTTAAGAGTTTTTTAGTCTCTTAAAGTATTTCTTCATTGTCATGTAATTAAGTGTATGCTGATTCAGTTTTGGAAATTGTTACTTTTTGGGTGACTGTAAGTTTAGAGTATCTTGGCTCCATGTAATATATGAATTAAAGGCTATTCAACCAGGTGCCAGTGGCTCATGCCTGTAATCCTAGCTACTCAGGAGGCTGAGATCTGAGGATCATGGTTCAAAGCCAACTTGGGCAGGAAAGTCCATGAGACTCTTTATCTCCAATAAACTACTCTGAAAAGTTGAAAGTGGCACTCTGGCTTAAGTGGTAGAGTGCTAGACTTGAGCACAAAGAAGCTCAGGGATAGCGCCCAGGCCCTGAGTTCAAGCTCCAGGACTGGGGAGAAGAAAAAAAAGACTATTCAGAGGCACCTGGGCTACCTAGCAAGAATCTGTCAAAGTGAGAGAGAGAGAGAGAAAGAGAGAGAGAGAGAGAGAGATCTATTTCACTTACTCTAAAATTGTTAACACTTAAGATTCCTCTTGTTAACATTTTCCAAAATCAAAGTATACTATGGACCCAGTACCAGAAACCATTGATGGGAATATCTTTAGAAAATATTTGGTATCAAGTAAGTTTGAACGTATTTCTCCTGATAGAACTTAAATATACTGACTAGTATATAATTAAAAATTCTTAAGTGGTGCAGAGTATTTTTTTTGCAGCGTAATCTAGTCTCTTCTAAATGTATTGCCAGTGAAATGTGTGTGTTTGTATATCTTATGAATAAGTATGTATTTGGGTTGAAGAAATTCATCATGCTGGTCACTGGTCATGCTGGTCGCCGGTGGCACATGCCTATAATTCTAGCCACTCAGGAGGCTGAGATCTGAGTATTGTGGTTCAAAGCCAACCGGGACAGGGAAGTCCATGAGACTCTTACCTCCAATAAACCACCAGAAAACCAGAAACGGTGCTGTGACTCAAGTGGTAGAGCGCTAGCCTTGAGCTGAAGAGCTGAGAGACAGCAGCCAGGCCCAGAGTTCAAGCCCCACGAGGTACAGGCTTACCAAGTGGTCATAATGTGGGATTTCATAAGAAAAATGTAAAGTTATTATTTAGATTTTTTCTTATTTGTAGAATGTATATAGAGACTGCTTAGTAAGCCTTTCTTAGTTTGCTATCATATTTGTATTGTCTGGCCATTTTTTTGTTCTCAATTTGAACTTGAGACTTCATATTCATGCTCTTGTAGCCTGTGCTATATACCATTTGGACCGCACACTCCAGGTCAGCATTTTCTGATTAATTGGAGATGGAGTCATACAGGCTTTTCTGCCTGGGCTGGTGGCTTCCATGATCCTTTAGGTTTCAACCTCCTGAGTAGCTAAGGAGGCATGAGCCAGTGCTGCATCCCTCCCAGCACCATCTTGCTAGTTTTTTTGTTTTGTTTTGTTTTGTTGGTCATGGGGCTTGAACTCTGGGTCTGGGTACTGGCTACTGTTCCTGAGCTTTTCAGCTCAAGCCAAGTACTCTGCTACTTTGAGCCACAACACTACTTCTGGTTTTCTGGTGGTTAATTGGAGAAAAGAGTCTCATGGAGTTTCCTGCCCGGCCTTGCTTTGAACCACAGTCCTCAGATCTCAGCCTCCTGAGTAGCTAGGATTACAGACGGGAGTCATCAGCACATGGGACCTTGCTAGTTTTATTGGCAAGTGATCACACTAGATCTTAGACAAAAGGCTGAGATGTGATTATTGAAAAATTTATTGATTGTGTCATGCCTTGCTTATTAATGTTATTATTTATCAGAGGTTTTATTTTGGGAAGATTGGCATATTTAACAGGAGAGTTGTAGTTTTTTTTTCTTTTTGCTAGTCCTGGGACTTGAACTCAAGTCCTGGGCACTGTCTCTGAGCTTCTCTATGCTCAAGGCTAGCTCTTTACCACTTGAACCACAGCGCCACTTACGGCTTTTTCTGTTTACGTGGTATTGAGGAATTAAACCCTGTGCCTCATGCATGTTAGGCAAGCACTCTACCACTAAGCCACCTTTCCCAGCCCCGAGCTATAGCTATTTTAAAGATGTCGTAGAATTTTGCTTGCTGGAAGAATATTTCACTAGATTCTAGGCAATATTAACAATGTTTTGACAGATTTTTATTACACATTATCAACTAAACACTTTCTGACCAAAACCTACTAACTAGTATTCATTCATATTATCCACCATTTGCTTACTTTAGCCCCCTCAATTGCTAATTAATATTTTATTTATAACTCATCAGTTTATTTCCCTTTTCTCAACACCTTCATTGAGAAGATTAAAGCAATCTGGTTATTTCAGAAATCTTTGATTTTCCATCAGTCTTTCCTTATTCTTTGTAATCTGCTTTTCTCCATAATCAGAGAAAAATTGTCCCTGCATCACTTCATTTCTGTATATAAGCTAGATCTTGTAATAATTTTTCTGATTGCTTTTTTTTTAACCAATCTTTATGTCTCTAGCTATCCATCTGCCTGGTATATAGAAACTCTTGAATATCCAATGCAAAATTTAGTATCTTTCCAATAAACATAATTGTAGCTGATGGCATGAGCAATCAGGCCTGGCATTCTTTCTCCTTATTTTTTTCCCGCTGGTCCTGGGGCTTGAACTCTGGGCCTGGGCACTGTCCCTCAGCTCTTCATCTCAAGGCTACTACCACTTGAGCCACAGTGCCACTTCTGGCTTTTTCTGCCTATGTGGTGCTGAGGAATCGAACCCAGAGCCTCATGCATGCAAGGCAAGCACTCTACCACTGAGCCACCTTCTCAACCCCTCTTTCTCCGTTTTTAAGTGCTGTTCCTAGGGCTTAAAGTCAGGGCCTGAATGCTGTAGCTAAGCTTCTTTTTGCTCAAGGCTAGTGGTCAACTACTTGAACCACAGATTTGCTTCCATTTTTTTCAGAGTAGTTTATTGGAGATAAGAGTCTCTGAGACTTTCTTACCTGTGCTGGCTTCCAACCATGATCCTCAGATCTCAGCCTCCAAAGTAGCTAGGATTACAGGCTATTAGCTTGGCTTTCTCCTTTTTCAATAACATTTTTGTTGTTGGTGGTGGTGGTAATGGGGCTTGAACTGAGGACTTGGACACTGTCCCAAAGCTTTGTCACAAATGCTTTTACCACTTTGAGCCACAGTGGCACTCCTGGTTTTCTGGTGGCTAATTGGAGTTAAGAGTTTCATGGACTTTCCTGCCCAGGCTGGCTTCAAACTGCCATCTTCAGATATCAGCTTCCTGAGTAGCTACGATTACAGGCATGAGCCACTGACACCTAGTTAAGTGGATGAACTTTTATCAAATGCTTCTGTTCTGAGTTGGTTGAGATAATCATGGGTTTTCTCCATGCAATAAATGACTCTTATACTCCTGGGATAAATGCATCTTGATTCTGGTGTATGATCATTTGTGTTTCCAGATGCTATTTGCTTAATGTTATTTAGTATTTTATTTTATTTATTTTTTATGTTTTTGTTGGTTGTGGGGCCTGAATTCTGGACCTGGGCACTGTCCCTCAGCTCTTCAGCTCAAGGCTAGTGCTCTACCACTTGAGCCACAGCTCTATTTCCAGCTTTTTCTGCTTATGTGGTGCTGAGGAATCGAACCCAGGGCCTCATGCATGCAAGACAAGCACTCTACCACTAAGCCAGCCATGTTCCCAGCTCATTTAAGTATTTTTATTTCTGTATTTATAAAGAATTTTGATCTATAACTTTGTTGTTTTTAAGAAGTTTTCTGTAAGTACTTAATATAAAGGGATTTCAACATGTCAATTTATGAATACAGTGCATCTTGATCAATGTCACCTCTTCCATTATTCCCCTTCCTCGTTTATTCCAACCCTATTCTTCATCTCATGTAACCGTCTTTTTCATCGTCCTCCCCCGCCACAATTATTTCAATCTCACCCTTCATCTACTCATGAAATTTTCTTAATAACCTAATTGAGAGGTTATTTTTTGTTGATTGTGGGGCCTGAGCTCTGGGCCTGGGTGCTATCCCTCAGCTCTTTAGCTCAAGACTAGCACTCTACTACTTGAGCCATAGTTCTACACCTGGCTTTTTCTGCTTATGTGGTGCTGAAGAATTGAACCCAGGGCCTTATACATGCAAGGCAAGCACTCTACCACTGAGCCACCTTCCCAGCCTGAGAGGTTATTTTTTAAAGAAGATTTTGTAAAGGATTGATTCATTTAAATATTTGGTAGAATCATAGGAAAAATTATTTCATTTGAGTCTGGGATTTTTTTCACGGGGATTTTGAGTCTGGGATTTTCTCTACCACTTGAACCAAACCTGAATCTCTGGCTTTTTGGGTGCTTAATTGGAGGCAAGAGTCTCATGGAATTTCCTGCATGAGTGGGCTCTGAATAACAATCCTCAGATTTTAGCCTTTCCTAAGTAGCTAGGTTTATAGGCACGAGCCATTGATGTCCAGTTAGGAAATTTTTATTTTATTTCTAATACTGATTCAGATGTGTTATTTAGTCTCTTCAGATTTTCTTCATCTTACCAGTTTCAGTAATTAGTATCTCCTTAAAAATATGTTCTATAATCTTTATTATCTGACATATAATTGCTCTTAGTATTTTCTTACCATTTTATTAAAGATGTCTCCTAATCTGTTACTGTTTATTTTTTTTCATGTGTTTCTGTATATAAGTACATAGATACTCATATAGGTAACAATATATATTAGAGGATCATGAATATGTGTGGACTTTTAGGTCTGCCCTCCACTTTAAGTGTAAAGATATAATGTTAGTACAGTTCAATTAGGTCATAGACAATGACCAACTCTTTTCCCAAAGTACTTGGAGGAAGTTTTTTTTTTGGGGGGGGGGATTCCGGTCATGGGGCCTGAACTCTGGGCCTGGGCGCTGTCCCTCAGCTCTTCAGCTCAAGGCTAGCGCTCTACCACTTGAGCCACAGCGTCACTTCCAGCTTTTTTCTTTTTGCTTATGTGGTGCTGAGGAATTGAACCCAGGGTTTCAGGCATGCAAGGCAAGCGCTCTACCACTGAGCCACCTTCCCAGCCATTGGAGAAAGTTTTGTACAATTAAATAGCTAAACTTTTTGGATAATGAATAATGAAATTTGAAATAGAATTATATGCAGATTTGACAGAATTTCCATTTTCCTGAAGCACCTCTAAATGGTATTTTTTTTCCTATCTTAAAAAATACAGAGTTGGGCACCTGTGGCTCATGCATGTAATCCTAGCTACTCAGGAGGCTGAGATCTGAGGAACACAGTTCAAAGCCAGCCTGGGCAGGAAAAGTCCGTGAGATTTATCTCCAATAAGCCACCAGAAAGCTGGAAGTGGCATTATGTGGCTCAAGTCGTAGAATGCTCACCCTGAGCTGAAGAGCTGAGGGATAAGTGCCCAAGCCCAGAGTTCAAACCCTAAGGCCCAGCAAAAAACAAAACAAAACAAAAACCAAAGTTTACTATATCATAGTAACATATATAGGAAAGTTGAAAACATGCTGAACTTAAACCTAGATTTTCTTACAGTGCTTTTAATAATAAGCAAATTGATTAAAATTTAAATGTCATTTTATTTTGTTCAAAACTGTTTCTAGGTATAGCTCAGTGCTGGAACACTTGCCTAGCGTGCGTGAGACCCTGGGTTTAATCCCAGCACCAAAAAACAAACAAACCTGTTTCTGTTCATAATAATGAAAAAGAAAGGTAATATGGAGAGATGAAATTGTTAGATTGTTCTAAATATCTTAATGATTTCTTAGTTTAATTTCTGGGCAACTTTTAACCCTAATAGTATCAATATACTAATGTTAATGACCTTTGGCTTCCTCCATTTAGCTCCCTATCCTCTTTAAATGGACTATTTAGGTTCACAGCAGAGTTAATCACTTGAGTTCCCTTATCTTCTACCTCCACACAAATGCCAACTCCCACTCTAGGCATCTCAAATCACAGCATTTGTTAAATATGATGAACCTACATTGACATATCCCAGAATTGAATTGCAGTTTATACTAGAATTCAAAGACATTGTAATATCTTCCTCCCAATCAGTGTTTCTTTTGTTTCCATGCATCGCTCTTTTTTTTCTTTACCTTTTATTTTTTAATTGAAAATACTGTACAGAGAGGTTACAATTACATGGGCAAGATAATGAGTACATTTCTTATCAAGCATTTGTTACATGATCCTTACTTCAGTGAGAAAGCCTCTAGTTTCTTACCATCATTATGATATGTGGCTATTGGTTTTTTTGGTAGATGTTCTGCAGCAAGTTGAGGAAGTTCCCCTGTATTCCTGGTTTGCTGAATTGGATTTTTTTAAATAATTGGATTGTTTTTCTTCTTTAGCCTTATGATGTGATAAAACTGATATGATACCATGTAATTTTTTTTGCTGTTGTCATGGGACTTGAAACCAAGGCCAGCACACTGTTCCTGAGTTGCTGCTTTCTTTTTTTTTGGTCGGTCATGGGGCTTGAACTCTGGGCCTGGGCGCTGTCCCTCAGCTCTTCAGCTCAAGGCAAGTGCTCTACCACTTGAGCCACAGCTCCATCTCCAGTTTTCTGGTGGTTAGTTGGAGATAGGAGTCTCACAGATGTTCCTGCTGGGGCTGGCTTTGAACCACTATCCTCAGATCTCAGCTTCTGAATAGCTAGAATTACAGGCATAAGCCACCGGTGTCTGGTTCCTGAGCTTCTTTTGCTTAAAGCTAGTGCTTTTCCCCTTGAGCCAGTGTCACTTCCAGCTTTTTTGGAGAGAGTTTATTGGAGATAAAAGTCTTACGGATGGGCTGGGAAGGTGGCTCAGTGGTAGAGTGCTTGCCTTGCATGCATGAGGCCCTGGGTTTGATTCCTCAGCACCACATAAGCAGAAAAAGCCAGAAGTGGTGCTGAGGCTCAAAGTGGTAGAGTGCTAGCCTTTAGCTGAAGAGCTGAGGGACAGCACCCAGGCCCAGAATTCAGGCCCCACAAGTCTCACGGACCTCCCTGCCAAAGCTGGCTTTGAACCATGATTCTCAGATCTCAACCTTCTAAGTAGCTAGGATTACGGGCATGAGCCAGTGGCACTTGGCTTGATACCATGTAATTTATTTTAGAATATAGGCTCATCCTTGCATATACTTGGGATATGTTTTATATTGTTGTGGTATGTATTTGTGCCAGTACCTTTGGTAGGTTTTTTTTTTGGGGGGGGGTTTCCAGACGTGGGGCCTGAACTCTGGGCCTGGGCGCTGTCCCTCAGCTCTTCAGCTCAAGGCTAGGACTCTACCACTTGAGCCACAGTGCCACTTCTGGCTTTTTTTCTTTTTGCTTATGTGGTACTGAGGAATGGAACCCAGGGCCTCAGGCATGCAAGGCAAGCAGTCTACCACTGAGCCACCTTCCCGGCCCTACCTTTGGTAGGTTTTTTTGCTCATGGCTGACACTCTTACCACTTGAGTCCTGCCTCTATAGTTTTTTGCTGGTTAATTGGAGATAAGAATCTCAAATTTGGGCTGGGAATGTGGTTTAGTGGTAGAGTGCTTGCCTAGTATGCATTAAGCCCTGGGTTTGATTCCGTAGTACCACACAAACAGAAAAAGCCAAAGTGGTGCGATGGCTCAAGTGCCCAGACCCTGAGTTCAAGCCCCAGGACTTGCAAAAAAAAAAAATCTCAAATTTGTCTGGGCTAGCTTCATACCTCCATCCTTTTGTCTTAGCCTCCTGAGTAACTATGGTAGTAGGCTTGAGTAACTGGTGTCCAGCTTGGTATGTGGTTGCTTATTTTGGCAGTACTGGGGTTTGAACTCAGGGCTTGTTAGGCTGGTACTCTTTTTTTTTTTTTGTCATTCATAGGGCCTGAACTCGGCCTGGGCACTGTCCCTCAGCTCTTCAGCTCAAGGCTAGCGCTCTACCACTTGAGCCACATCGCCACTTCTGGCTTTTTTTCTTCTTGCTTATGTGGTGCTGAGGAATGGAACCCAAGGCCTCATGAGCATGCAAGGCAAACACTCTACCACTGAGCCATCTTCCCAGCCCAGGTCTTTTATGCATTGTTGCATTTGATTATTTAATGTTTTGTTGAGGATAATAGTTTTGGTATCCGTTTGTGAGATACTTTAGTTAGTGGGTTTTTTTTTTTTTGTTCCATCCTGGGGCTTGTACTCAAGGTCTGGATTTTTATCCTCAAGGCAAGCACTCTGTCATTTGAGCCACAGCTCCACATCTGGTTTTTGGTGGCTAATTGGAGATAAGAGTCCCATGGACTTTCCTGCCTAGGCTGGCTTTGAAATATAATCACCAAATCTTAGCCTCTTGAATAGCTGGGATTACAAGTGTGAGTTACCAGCATCCGCTTTAGTTTTCTTGTAATATGTTTGTCTGGTTAATTTAATAAGCCATATGTTCATCTGTCTTGACTGTGGAGGTATGTAGGGACTTAATAGGAGGTGGCCATATACGTGGAAGGATGAATGGTGGGAAATAGAGTCATACATGAAAGTGGAACTTGGAAACCTGATAAGATTTGTGGATGAGAGAATGATAGAAGAGGTGATTCTGATCAAAATGCATTTAAATTTAACAGGCCCATACCCAAAAATGGACATGTTAATTGAAACTACTTTGTATAGCTGTTGAAGATAACTAAAAAAAAATGTCACAGGCTTCTTCATGATAGGGATACATTCTGAGAAATATTAGTGAATATCACTTATACAAATCTAAATAGTATAGCCCAGTATGTCTCTAAGCTCTGTGACACAGCTTATTGCTCCTTGCTACAATCCTATGCAGCATGTTACTGTATTGAATACTGTAGGCAATTGCAACATGTTGTAATAGCTATAATATCAATAGGCCATTGAAATGATTCGGCTTCACTACATAATTTTGTGGTACACTCTTTCATGTCTGTCTGTTGTTGACCAAGATTTCCATCTGTGTTTGCCACCTGTATTAATATTTTCCTTATAGAATGAATTAGGAAATATTTCCTCTGCTTCTGTCTTCTAGAAGAGGTTGAAAAGAATTGTGATAATTTTTTTTTAAAATAGAATTTAGAGTTCTCACTAAACCTATTTGGGCCTCTCCCTCTTTTTGTGTGTGTTATTTCTTATTTTGTTCCAGTACAGAGGCTGGGCTTTGGGCTTTTTTGCTTGAGGCTAGAACTCTTATCACTTGAGCCCTGCTTCCATTTTCAACTTTTTGCTAGTTAATTGGAGATAAGAATCCTCAGCTATGGGGCTGAGAAGGTGGCTCAGTGGTAGAGCGCTTGCCTTGCATGCATGAGGCCCTGGGTTCAATTCCTCAGCACCACATAAGCAGGAAAAAAAAAGCCAGAAGTGGCGTTGTGGCTCAAGTGGTAGAGCGCTAGCCTTGAGCTGAAGAGCTGAGGGACAGTGCCCAGGCCCAGAGTTCAGGCCCCACGACCGGACCCAAAAAAAGAAAAAGAATCCTCAGCTACTCTGCCGGTGATGGCTTCTAAACTGAAATCTTTCAGCCTCTTGAGTAGCTAGAATTATAGGTGTGAACTCATCTCTCTCTTATTTTAAACTTGATTATTTTCTTTTTTTTTGGGGGGGGGGTCCGGTCGTGGGGCCTGAACTCTGGGCCTGGGTGCTGTCCCTTAGCTCTTCAGCTCAAGGTTAGCGCTCTACCACTTGAGCCACAGCGCCACTTCAGGCTTTTTTCTTTTTTCTTTCTTTTTTTTTTTTTGCTTATGTGGTGTTGAGGAATCGAACCCAGGGCCTCATGCATGCAAGGCCAGCGCTCTACCACTCAGCCATCTTCCCAGCCCCTAAACTTGATTATTTTCAAACTTGATTTTGGTATACTTTCTCTGAGCTTTAAAAATACTAATTACTAGGGCTGGGAAGATGGCTCAGTGGTAGAGCGCTTGCCTTACATGCATGAGGCCCTGGGTTCCATTCCTCAGTACCACATAAGCAAAAAGAAAAAAGCTGGAAGTGGCTCTGTGGCTCAAGTGGTAGAGCGCTAGCCTCGAGCTGAAGAACTGAGGGACAGCGCCCAGGCCCAGAGTTCAGGCCCCACGATCGGACCCCCCTCCAAAAAAATATACTAATTACTGTGCTGGAAATGTGGTTTATTGGTAAAGTGCTTGCCTTGCATGCGTAAGGCCCTGGGTTCAATTCCTCAGCACCACATGCACAGAAAAAGCTGGAAGTGCTGTCTGTGGCTCAAGTAGTAGAGTGCTAGCCTTGAGCTGAAGAGCTGAGGGACAGTGCCCACAACTGAGTTAAAAACAAACCAAACAAAAAACTAATTACTATATTTGTGATTCAATTAAAGTGAACTTGCTACTTCTTGGAGGAAGTATCATGAATAACTAGGAAGGACAAGAGAAGCCAAGACTTTATAGTTTGTCATCTAGCTAATATACTTCTGCAAGAGGTGTGTAATCTTTTAGGTTTAAACCTCATCAAACTTTAGGGGACAATACCTGTAAGCAGAAGTGTTTTCTTTCTGTTCCTGTCAGTATATTCTTTCTGCCTTTTTTTTTTCCTGTGAGAGTGGTACTGGCGTTTGTACTGAGAGCCTTTGATGTTCCTTACTTATTTGCTCAGCTGGCACTATATCATTTGAGCAATGACACTAGCCTTGCTTTTTCCTGATTATTATGCAGATAGAACATCCAGGACTTTTCTATCTAGGTTTGCCTCAAACCTTGAACCTCCAAGTCTCAGCCTTCTGAGTAGCTAAGATTATAGGTCTGAATCATCGGTCCCCAGTTGGTACTTTTTAAGAGAGGGAGGGGGGTTTTAGAATTTTATTATCATTTAAGATGTTTTTGGAGCTGGGAAGGTGACTCAGTGGTAGTGTGCTTGCCTTGTATGCATGAGGCTCTGGGTGTGATTCCTCAGCACCACATAAGCAGAAAAAGCCAGAAGTGGCGCTGTGGCTTAAGTGGTAGAGCAGTAGCTTTGAGCTAAAGAGCTGAGGGACAGTACCCAAGCCCCCATGACCGACCAAAAAAAAAAAAAAGATGTTGTACAGAGGGGTTACCATTTCAGATGAGTATAGTTCTTTTTGGGTGTCACCCCTTCCTTCACTTTCCCTCAGATTTTCCCTCCTGCCCCTGTGCACAAGTTGCATAGTTCATTTTCCATGTAGTATCCACTAAGTACCATGCCTGCGATAGTTCATCTGTGTTTTCTTCATTTCTGCACCCCTTACCCTCTCAAAAGACAGAAAAAAGAACAAATAAAACAACAAAAAGCAAAAACAACACCATCACTACTTGCCACCACCACTATCAAAACCCCATGTTTCCATTTTCTGGAATTGGTTTAATAATGGTATTTTACATGTTCAGAGACTTAGGCCTTTGGGTTCCTCCTCTAAGAGTAGCTCCCTTAGTCTCCCTGTGTGTGAATGCCTGGAGGTCTATGTAATTTGTCATGCTGTAGTGTATTTTAGATCTAGTTTACACTCTGTTTTTAACTCATTTACTTATATTTTGGGGCTTGAACAAAGGGCTTGGATGTGGTCTCTGAGCTTTTCTGCTCAAGGCTAGCACTATACTGCTTGAGAAACAGACATTTCTGGGATTTTTGTGGTTAATTGGAGATTAGAGTTTCACAGACTTTCCTGCCAGGTTGGCTTTGAATTGTGATCCTCGGATGTCAGCCTTCTGATTTTTTGTTTTTGTTTTTTGCCGGTCATGGGCCTGAACTCTGGATCTGGGCACTGTCCCTCAGCTCTTCAGCTCAAGGCGAGCGCTCTAACACTTGAGCTACAGCGCCACTTCCGGTTTTCTGGTGGTTTTATTGGAGATCGGAGTCTCATGGTCTCTCCTGCCTGGGCTGGCTTTGAACCGCGATCCTCAGATCTCAGCCTCCTGAGTAGCTAGGATTACAGGTGTGAGCCACTGGTGCCCAGTTTATCATTATCATCATCATCATCATCATCATCATCACTATTACTATTTATTTTTAAAAATTTTTTGGTGCCAGTCCTGGGGCATGAACTTAAAGAGTCCTGGACATTGTCCCTGAGCTTTTTTGCTCAAGGGTAGTCCTCTACCACTTGAACTACAGCATTACTTCTGGCTTTTTTGGTGGTTAATTGGAGATAAGAGTGTCATGAACGGGCTGGGAAGGTGGCTCAGTGGTAGAGCGCTTGCCTTGCATGCATGAGGCCCTGGGTTCGATTCCCCAGCACCACATAAGAAAAAAACCAGAAGTGGCGTTGTGGCTCAAGTGGTAGAGCGCTAGCCTTGAGCTGAAGAGCTGAGGGACAGTGCCCAGGCCCAGAGTTCAGGCCCCACGACTGGACCCCAAAAAAAAAAGAGTGTCATGAACTTTCCAGCCCTAGCTGAGTTTGAAATACAATCCTCAGATCTCAGACTGTTGAGAAGCTTGGATTATAGGCATGAGCCACTGGGCCCAGCTTTATTATTATTTTTAAGTAAAGCATAGGCTAGATAATTTTATGAGTCTATTACTGTTTTGCCATAGAGTAAATAAAGCCCTTACAGACTTAATTTAAATTTTTTTTGGAGGGGTCCGTTTATGGGGCCTTAACTCTGGGCCTGGGCGCTGTCCCTCAGCTCTTCAGCTCAAGGCTAGCACTCTACTACTTGAGCCACAGCGCCACTTCTGGCATTTTTCTTTTTTGCTTATGTGGTGCTGAGGAATGGAACCCAGGGCCTCATGCATGCAAGGCAAGTGCTCTACCACTGAGCCACATTCCCAGCCCTATTTAATTTCTTATTAAAACTGTATAACCTCTTCCTAACACTTCCTAAGTCTAATGTTTTCTGAAATGATCAAGTATGCTTCGTTGTATCAATTTGAGATTTTTCTTTTTTGGCCTGCTGTGGGTCTTGAATTCAGGGCTTGGTGCTGTCCCCCTTAGCTTGTCTCTCTGTCTGTCTCTGTCTGTCTGTCTGTCTCTCTTTCTCTGTGTCTTTCTCCCTCTCCCCTCCCCCCCAATTCCAGTGTTCTATCACTTGAACCACAGCTCTATTTCTGGCTTTTTTGGTAGGTAGTTGGAGATAAGAGTCTTAGAACTTTCTTGCCTGGTCTGGCTTTGAACAGTGATTCTGATCCTCAGATCTCACTCCTAACTTGCTAGGATTACAGGCATGAGCCACCGATGCTTGGCTAGTGAGATTTTTATTACGGATAATTTTTATCCCTCATTGGCATTTTATCAGTTATAAGACAAATTATAAGAGCTTCAAGCAAAGTTGTTTGTGTCAATTTAAATGTACTAAATCCTGCATCTAGATTGGTGGGTATGTTTTTTCTGTATGAGCTTAATTCTAGAAGGTCATATTAATTTTAAGCCATTTTAAAATTAGGCTACATGTATCATGGGTGATATGTATACTGTAAGTCATTCTATATGTGACAGTATGAGTGATTTTAGATAAGAAAACACTTGGGTTTTATGACAAAATATTGTCATAAGTGTGATAGTTACTGTTTTGTTTGCTTGCTTACAGAAATACAATTTCATGTTTTTACAGTTCTTTGTTACAACAGGAATTTTATTGGCTCCAGAGCATCAGTCAGTATCCTACAAATATCAAGGTGTTTGACACTGATTTTTTTTTTTGAGAAATCTTGGTGCTAGTAGATTGAATGTATGTGTTTACCTGTTTTGTTTTATGAGTTTTGTTTAAAGAAAACTTTCAGCTTTCAGCTAATTCCTTCTAAAAACTAGCCATTTGTACTTATGTATAACCGTAATATTGAGGGGAAGGTTGCAGCAAATGGCTTAAGTATCTGATTAAGTTTGGAAGCATCTTTGCAAAATTTTCTGCTCTCAAATTTAACTTATGTGTGACATTTACAGGGATGTTGTGGAGATGATAGTGGTCTCATGGAAGTAGATGGAGCTCATCCATCACGGACGATGAGTATTAATGCTGCAGAATTAAAACAGCTTCTACAAAGCAAAGAAGACAGTCCAGAAAATTTGTTCCTTGAACTAGAGAAGCTTGTTTTGGTAAAAAAAAAAAAAAAGAAT
>NW_012267233.1:15515345-15517496 GCF_000151885.1 Dipodomys ordii
ACTTGAGCCACAGCACCACTTCCGGCTTTTTTCTTTTTGCTTATATGGTGCTGAGGAATCGAACCCAGGGCCTCAGGCATGCAAGGCAAGCGCTCTACCACTGAGCCAACCTCCCAGCCCAAATTTGGACAGTTTCTGTACAGGTTGATACAACGCAATACACTTGCTATTTTTGAAATAAACTCGATTATTTTTCAAGTAATTGGTTTTTAAGGATACCTTTTTTTTTCTTTTGGTGGTGCTGGGGACTGAACCCAGAGCTTTGACTAGGGTAGGCAAACCCTCCACGATATGAGTAGTACCACCTTTGGCCCAAGGACATGTGATTCTTGAAGTTAAAAAAACTTAATTAAAAAGTTTTTTTCTTTAGTTGCACAAGAGGTTGAATAGGTTTTGTCTATTCAGTGCTAATTTTAGTTTGTTGGGTAATATTTTAGGTTGTTCCTTCTGTAGACTTTACTTAGAATGTAGACTAATACATTTGATTTGGCATTGTGCTCTTCAGCAAATATTTTTCATGTTGTAGGACTGCATACGTGCTAGCTGATGTTATGGATGATCAGTTGAAATCTATGTACTTCACTCCATTTCAGGCTGAAGAGATTGAAACAGATCTGGATTTGGTATAAAGGACCTTTTTACTAAATATTTTTTAAAGTTACTGATATTTGTCTGTTCTTTTGTGTGTTAACATTCCAGTAGTTTTCATACTTATGTGATGGTTAAGGTGCTCACTTAGCAATATCTTGAACTAAATTTTTTGGTTTTTGTTTTAATTGATTTTTTTTGTGTGTGTGCTAGTACTGGGCTTGAACTCACAGCCTGGACTCTCTGTTTCATAGCTTTTTTGCTCCAGGATAGCACTCTGCCACTTGAGCCACAGCTCTACTTCTGGCTTTTTGGTGGTTAATTGGAATGAAAGTCTCATGGATTTTCATGCCTAGACTGGCTTTAAACCATGATCTTTAAATCTTAGCCTCCTAGTAGCTAGGATTATAGCTGTGAGCCACTGGTACCCAGTTCAGAGCTTAAGTTTTCATGGTATGTGGTTTGCTTCTTTTTTGTTGTTGGTTTTGTTGGGGTTTTTTCTGGTTTGTTTGTTCATTTCCTGTGCTTGAACTCAGAGCCTGGGTCCTGTTTCTGAGTTTTTCTGCTCAAGATAGTGTTGTACCACTTGTGCCACAGCTCCACTTCCAGCTCCCTTGATGGTTAATTGGAGATAAAGAATCTCACAGACTTTACTGCCCAGGCTGGCTTTGAACCAAGATCCTCAGATTTCAGCTAAGTAACTAAATTACAGATGTGAGCTACTAGTGCTTGGTTCTTTGTTTCTTTTTAATCTTATTTGTAATTTAAGATTGTTGTTTTTCAGGGAAAAACCACATTTTTGTATAAGTACTTGGGAGCTCTATTGGTAGGGTACAGAATAAAGTATCCTATAACAGTTCAGTTCTTACATTGGGTTTAAGGAAAGAAACAATAGTAATATCTGCTTTCAGTTTGGGAACATAAATTCATCTTGGGCTGGGAAGGTGGCTCAGTGGTAGAGTGCTTGCCTTGTATGCATGAGGACCACCACATAAGCAGAAAAAGCCAGAAGTGGTGCTGTGGCTCAAGTTGGTAGAGCACTAGCCTTGAGCTGAAGAGCTGAGGGACAGCGCCCAGGCCCAGAGTTCAGGCCCCACGACCGACAAAAAAAAGGCAAATGATTTTGGCCACATCATCTCTTCCCCAGCCCCTTCTTTTCTGTGCTGGTACTAGAATTGGTCTTGAACTGAGAGCTTTGAACTCTTTCCTAGCTTTTTCACCCATGGCCTGCACTCTACCACTTGAGCTACTTCTCCAAGTATTGTTGTTTGGTGGTTAATTAGAGATGACTTTGCAGGATTTGTCCTCTCCATCTGACTTTGAACTGCAAATCCTCAGACCCTCAGCCTCTTAAGTAGTTGAGATTATAGGTGTGAGCCATTAATGCCTGGCTAGTCACATCTTAAATATTTTATATAAGCTAATGACTAACCCTAACCCTAACCCTATTTACGTATGTATATGTATGTATATATTTAGTGGCTACTTTCCCTTTTAAAAAAATCAAGTATTGGGGCTGGGAAGGTGGCTCAGTGGTAGAGCGCTTGCTTTGCATGCATGAGG
>NW_012267233.1:15518736-15567870 GCF_000151885.1 Dipodomys ordii
AAAAAAAAAAAAGATGCATAACTCTTAAAAAAAAAAGTTGATATAGCATCTGTGAGACAACAAATGAACTTGAATCATACCAACACATTAGCTACAACACAACACTTGAATCGTAATTTTTTTTGGTACTAGTCCTGGGACTTGAACTCAGGGCTTTGTTCCTGAGCTATTTTTTTGGTTAAGGTTAGCACTTGAGCTAACCTTGAGTATAGTATATTTGTTACTTGTTTTCTTTTCCTTTGGTGCTTGGGATTGAACCCAAATCATTGCCCTTGCTAATCATTGCTCTATCACTAATTTACTCCCAGCCTCTGTTATTTACCAGAATTTAGAAAGCTTGAATTAGTATATCAGATTGCTTGTGTTTGTGTGTGTGTATGTATGTATGTGTGTGTCTATCTGTCTGTCTGTCTCTCTCTGTCTCTCTCAGCTGTCATGGGGCTTGAACTCAAGGCCTAGTTGCTGTCCTTAAGCATTTTTGCTGAAAGCTAGCATTCTGCCACTTGAGCTATAGCTCACTTCCAGCTTTTTGGTAGTTAATTAGAGATAAGAGTCTGATAAGCTGGGTGCTGGTGGCTCATGCCTGTAATCCTAGCTACTCAAGAAGCTGAGATCTGAGGATCACAGTTCAAAGCCAGCTGGGACAGGAAAAGTCCATGAAACTCTTATCTCCAGTTAACCAGCAGAAAACAGGAAGTGGCGCTGTGGCTGAAGTGGTACAGTGCTTGCCTAGAGCTGAAGAGCTTGGGCAGCACCCAGGCCCAGAGTTCAAGCCCCACAACAGAACAGCAAAACAAAAAGAAAAACAACAGAGACTGATAGATTTTTTCTTTCCTAATCCATCTTCAAACCATGATTCTCAGATCTCAGCCTTTAGCTAGCTTTATGGGTGTGAACCACCACCATCACCTAAGTTCCCAGCTCAGCTTTTATTTTTTTAATTTTTTTATTGTGAAAATACCATACAGAGGGGTTACAATTACATGGGTAAGGTAATGAGTACATTTCTTCTTTTTTTTTTTTTTTTTTTTACATTTTGTTTGTTTGTTTTTTGGGTCAGGTCATGGGGCCTGAACTTTTGAGCCTGGGCGCTATCCCTCAGCTCTTCAGCTCAAGGCTAATGTTCTACCACTTGAGCCACAGCACCACATCTGGCTCTTTTTTCTTTTTGCTTATGTGGTGTTGAGGAATCAAACCCAGGGCCTCATGCATGCAATGTAAGTGCTCTACCACTAAGCCACCTTCCCAGACCATGAGTACATTTCTTATCAAGCTTGGGTGCTGTCCCTTAGCTCTTCAGCTGTAGACTAGTGCTCTACCACTTGAGCCTCAGCCCCACTTCCGGCATTTTCTGCTTATGTGTTGCTGAGGAATTGAACCAAGGGCATCATGCATGCAAGGCAAGCACTCTACCACTGAGCCACCTTTCTAACCTGTCAGAATGCTTTTAAAATTTGTCATTTATGCCAGGCCCTGTGTGGCTCACACTTGTAATCCTCGCTACTCAGGCATTTGAGATCTGAGAATCACTGTTCAAATCAAAGCTGGTAGATTACCAGCTTTGAGCAAAAAAAGGAGATAAAGAACATGAGGATTGGGGCTGGGAATGTGGCTCAAGTGGTAGAGTGCTAGCCTTGGGCAAAAGAAGGTCAGGGACAGTCCCCAGGCCCTGACTGAGTTCAAGCCCCAGGACTGGCAAAAGAAAAAAAGAGAGAACATGAGGACTTAAGTTCAAGTCCTGGTATCAGCATACACAAAAAAAGTTATTTTTACCCTTAAAATATGAGCACTAGTCTTAGGTATGTTATTTTATTCCAGAAGTAATAAAACTTAGAGATTTTACAGAATTGGAATAAGAAAATAATGAAATTTAGTTTTTAATATTGCAAAGGTTGGCTTAATACATTTTTACCAAAAATAGGAAAACTTTTTTTTTTAATGGAGTGTTTTTGCTTTCATAGTGGAAAATCTGAATATATTGAACCTGCCAAACGAGCTCATGTTGTGCCACCACCAAGAGGAAGGGGCAGGGGAGGTTTTGGACAGGGTATACGACCCCATGATATTTTTCGTCAGAGAAAACAGAACACAAGTAGACCTCCATCTATGCATGTGGATGACTTCGTTGCAGCTGAAAGTAAAGAAGTGGTCCCTCAAGATGGAATACCTCCACCAAAACGGCCACTCAAAGTATCACAGAAGATTTCTTCCCGTGGTGGGTTTTCAGGAAATCGAGGAGGACGAGGTGCTTTTCATAGTCAGAATAGGTTTTTCACACCACCTGCTTCAAAAGGTAACTATGTATGTATATATTTTAATGGGTTAGAATATTGGAATGTTATTACTTGTGATTCAGATAAAGGGTGATACAGAGAAACTATTTTTTTTGTGTTTAAAGTTGAGCTGTCTCTAGACAAATATTACTATTTGTAGAGTCCTCTGCTGGATAGAAAAATAGAAAAGAAAACCCTATAAACCTTTTTTAGTTATTAGCCTTTGCTATATTGTGTTTTTAGTGATTTCAAAGAACAGTTTTGCAAGTTATTTTCCTTCTTACATTGGAAATATATTCTGAGTAATACCCATACATTATTTTCACAATTGAACTAATTTTTATCAGTTTCCTTAAGATAGTTCTGTGTAATACATGCCTCTTCCCTTATCTGTTGTCTTTATTTTCAAACAAGGTTTTTATATGTGGCCTAACCCAGCCTTGATCTCATGATCCTTCAACACCAACTTCCCAAGTGCGAGGATTACAGGCATCTTTCACCATGACCAGTTTTAGAAATTGCTCTTTACTAGCAGACTGATGATATGTTTTTATTCCTGCTGATTTAGGTGGATATATATGGAAGAAAATAGGAATCTACATTAATGGATATCAGGAACAATTACAAGCGCCACATGTTGTTGTAGCCTCATACCAACCCCATACTGTAGGTTCTGCTAATAACCTGATTTACCAAAGAAAATATTGTCATACAGTTGATCAGATCACATAACTATAAGTGGCAGAAAAAGTATGGAAACCAGTTGGGCGCTGGTGGCTCACACCTGTAATCCTAGCTACTCTGGAGGCTGAGACCTGAGGATAGCAGTTCAAAGCCAACCCTGGCAGGAAGTCTGTTGAGACTCTTTATCAGTAATTAATCACCAGAAAACCAGAAGTGGTGCTGTGGCTCAAGTGGCAGAGCACTTGCCTTGAGCTGAAGAGCTGAGGGACAGTGCCCAGACCTGGAGTTCAAGCCCCATGACCGACCAGAAAAAAAAAGTATGGAAACTGATAGCTGCTGCTCATAACCACTTTCTCATTCTATCAGTACTGGTGCAATCAAAAGAATAACAAGGAAAAAAAAATGACAATTGAAATGAGAGAAACAGATTTTGATTGTGTTGTTTTGTTTTTAGGAAATTATAGTCGTCGAGAGGGAACAAGAGGGTCCAGTTGGAGTGCTCAGAATACTCCTCGAGGAAATTACAATGAAAGTCGTGGAGGCCAGAGCAATTTTAATAGGGGCCCTCTTCCTCCATTACGACCACTTAGTTCTACAGGTACATGGCTATCCCCACTTGATTCTGCTGAGAAAGGGGAGATGAATTCCTTCTTTTCAAATTGTTGAATGTCATATACTCTCATAACAAAAGTATATATTTTTTCTTTTTCAAAATCATTACCAAGTGATTCAGAAGTAGCTTTGGTTTTATTACAGTATCAGTTTAATTTGGCAAATTCTTTTTTTTTTTTGTCAGTTATAGGGCTTGAACTCTGGGCCTGGGTATTGTCCCTCAGCTCTTCAGCTCAAGGCAAGCACTCCTCTTGAGCCACAGTGCCACTTCAGGTTTTCTGGTGGTTTGTTAAGAGATAAAGAATCTCATGAACTTTCCTGCTAGGGCTGGCTTTGAACTGTGATACTCAAATTTCAGCCTCCTGAGGAGCTAGTATTACAGACATGAGCCACCAGCACCCAGCCCAAATTGTATTTATTTATTTATTTTGGGTACGATCGTGGGGCCTGAACTCTGGGCCTGGGCACTGTCCCTCAGCTCTTCAGCTCAAGGCTAGCGCTCTACCACTTGAGCCACAGCACCACTTCCGGCTTTTTTCTTTTTGCTTATGTGGTGCTGAGGAATTGAACCCAGGGCTTCATGCATGGAAGGCAAGCGCTCTACCACTGAGCCACCTTTCCAGCCCCAAATTGTATATTTTAAATAGACCAACTATATGATTATATAAGAATAATATCTCCAATAAACCACTAGAAAACCAGAAGAGGCACTGTGGCTCAAGTGGTAGAGCACTAGCCTTATGCTGAAGAGCTGAGGGACACTACCCAGGCCCGAGTTCAAGCCCCACGACCACCACCAACAAAAATAACACACACACACACGCACACACAAAATTTGGCTGGTGCCAGTGGCTCATACTTGTAATCCTAGCTACTTGGGAGGCTGAGATCTGAGGATCATGGTTTGAAACCAGCCCAGATTATGAAGTCTATGAGATTCTTGTCTCTAGTTAACCACAAGAAAGATGGAAATGGAACTGTGGCCCAAGTGTTAGAGTGTTTAGGCCCTGAGTTCAAGCCCCAGGACCAGCACAACAAAAACATAGATAGATAGATAGATAGGATACATTAGGTAAGAGTATATACTTTGACAGTCCTTATCACATTCATAGAGCTTTTATGTGAGTTTATTCTGACACAGAATAATTCTTTCCTTGTGATTGTTGCCTTAACATTAATATTTTAGTAATAAGGAAAGAAAGGATGGTGGAACTAAAACCTTTTTTTTTCTTTTTAAACAGGCTACCGTCCAAGTCCTCGGGATCGTGCTTCTAGAGGTCGTGGGGGACTTGGACCTTCTTGGGCTAGTGCAAATAGTGGCAGTGGAGGCTCAAGAGGAAAGTTTGTTAGCGGTGGCAGTGGTAGAGGTCGTCATGTACGGTCATTTACTCGATAAAAATGCTTTTGGGAACACACTAAGTATATATGAACATTTCATGAGGACAAAAATAATAAGACATTGAAGGACCAATTTAGACTTAGCAGTTATATCTGGAGACATCTGAGAGAATATTTTTTATCTGAAGAAAGCAGATTTTGTTTGATACCTAATGAGATTTCAATAAAAATCCAAACTTTGTATGTATGTTTGTATATATTTTCCCCTTTTTATATGACTTATTTATTTAGAAAAATTTCTAGGTAGAAAGAGAAAAACTAAATGACTTGTTTTATATTTTTCTTGCCTATTCCACAGGTGTTCCCAGACTTTTCTCAGCCCATGACACCCTTTAGTGTCTCTGTAATTTTTTCACAGCATCCCTAGGCCAAAAGGAAATATATCACTTTTGTTTATTAAAATTAGGTCCAAGCAACTTAAGAATTTACTTAATCACTACTAGTAATGAGATCACAACTAGCACTGCACAATGTTTTAAATCAGTATAATTTCCTGTTCACTATTCTTGCACAGTACTTCTCATCAAACTGCTGAAAGTTTTATAAAGATAATACTGTCATTGCGAGGAGGAATATATTATCTAATGATGAAAATATAAACTACCTCGAATTAATAGTGTTTTGGTTCCCAGCAGGTGTTGCGTTTCTTCAAAAATTTAAAATATTCTGTGGCACTTACATTAATTTATTAAGGTGCCTAGTACAGTTTCAGAATCATAGCTGCACCAAAAAAACCCATTTCTCTTTATGTTGGAAAGAAATATATACAAACTTTGTGTTTCAGCTTTGGACCTATTGATGCTATTTTATTATGGTTATTTAAAGCCCAAAATGAGGCACATCCTAATACTATTATTTTGGGGATCAGAAACATCTAGTAAAAGCTGAATTTTATATTAAAAAGAAAGCTTATAACTTTGTGAAAGTAGCCATATTTTCCCCAAGGTATGTCTTAACACACTGAACCTATATATCTGACATAAAATACAGAGTTCTCATGAACAAAACATAAGTGTATGTGTCTCATTCTCTTGTTTCATCAATCTTTGTGTGAAAGAAAGTCTCTGTTCATTAAGATAATGGCAAGGCTGGGGATGTAGCTCAATGATAAAAAGTACTTGACTAGCCGGGCTCTAGTGGCTCACGCCTGTAATCCTAGCTACTCAGGAGGCTGAGATCTGAGAATCACGGTTCAAAGCCAGCCCAGGCAGGAGAGACTGTGAGACTCGTATCTCCAATAAACCACCAGAAAACCGGAAGTGGCACTGTAGCTCAAGTGGTAGAGCGCTCACCTTGAACTGAAGAGCTGAGGGACAGCGCCCAGGCCCAGAGTTCAAGTCCCATTACCGACCAAAAAAAAAAAATCTTCTTTATTGGGCTGGGAAGGTGGCTCAGTGGTAGAGTGCTTGCCTTGCATGCATGAGGCCCTGGGTTCCATTCCTCAGCACCACATAAGCAGAAAAAGCCAGAAGTGGCGCTGTGGCTCAAGTGTTAGAGTGCTAGCCTTGAGCTGAAGAGCTGAGGGACAGCGCCCAGGCCCAGAGCTCAGGCCCCATGACTGGCAAAAAAGAAAAAAAAAAAGTACTTGACTAATGTGTATTAGGCCCTCATTTTAATCCTCAGCATTGCAACACACACACACACAGGGCTACATATGTGACTATTATAATAGAGCTCTTGCCTAGCCAGCCATTTCAGGAGGCGAAAGAGTCTCAGTTGTAAAGATTCTGATTTTAGGGCTGGGAAGGTAGCTCAGTGGTAGAGTGCTTGCCTTGCATGTCTGAGGCCCTGGGTTCGATTCCTCAGGACCACATAAGCAAAAAGAAAAAAAGCCGGAAGTGGCGCTGTGGCTCAAGTGGTAGAGCGCTAACCTTGAGCTGAAGAGCTGAGGGACAACACCCAGGCCCAGAGTTCAGGCCCCATGACCGACCCCCCCAAAAAAAATTCTGATTTTAAATGAAAGAATAGAAATATACATACTGCCAGGCGCCAGTGGCTCACACCTGTAATCCTAGCTACTCAGGAGGCTGAGATTTGAGGATCGTGGTTCAAAGCCCAGGCAGGAAAAGTTCGTGAGACTCTTGTCTCCAATTAACTATTCAGAAAACCGTAAATAGCGCTGTGGCTCCAGTGTAAAGCCTTGAGCTTAAGAGCTGAGCTGAGGGACAGTGCCCAGGCCCAGAGTTCAAGCCCCATGACTGACAGAAAAAGAGAGAAATCTACATGCCTAGTTTTCTTGAAAAACTCAAATGTCTTTATATGTGCTATAATATGCCGTAACACAATGGTGTAAGGAATGAGTTTCTTGCAGTTCTGATAGTTTTTGGAGTCTTGGATACACAGGAACAAGGTGTTAACATGATTGGGTTTGGTGAGGGACTTCTAGCTGTGTTTTTACATGGTCTTCCTTCAGTGCATGCTTGAGGAAGGAGCTGTCATCTTTCTCTTAAAAGGGTACTAATCCTACCTTCATTAGGATTTTGCCTTCTAATACCATCACATGAGTGTTAGAGCTTCTACATAGGAGCACAAACTTCAATCCATAGCACCAAGATAACCTAAATCCTCTTCAGTCCTGAAACATGAAGGTTATCTTCTGTAGAGATACATTTCACATAGGTAAAATTAGAAATTTGAGCCAGGTGCTGGTGGCTCACACCTGTAATCCTAGGCTGAGATCTGAGGATAACAATTCAAAGCCAGCCCAGGCAGGAAAGTCCTGAGACTTTTTTTTTCTGTTCATCATGGGGCCTGAACTCTGGGCCTTGGCTCTTCAGCTCTAGGCTAGGACTCTACCACTTGAGCCACAGTACCACTCCAGCTTTTTCTGCTTATGTGGTGTTGAGGAATGGAACCCAGGGCCTCATGCATGCAAGGCAAGCACTCTGCCACTGAGACACCTTCCCACCCCTCCCTGAGATGCTTATCACCAAGTAAACACCAGAAAACCTGAAGTGGTGCTGGTGCTCAAGTGGTAGAATGTTCGCCTTCAGCTGAAGAGCTCAAGGACAGCATCCAGGCCCAGACTGAAAGCCCTATGACTGATAAAACAAAAAAATTTGCCCCTAATATCTGACACAAAAATGTAGAAATAGTTAACATTTCCTAGAATATGTTAAATGAGAAATCTGACAAATACAGCATTAAGCTGAATCTTTTTAAGCGTTACATGAATTTATACTGCTGTGCAGACAGTTGTAAAACTTGTTCACTTTTTTTTTTCTTTTGCCAGTCCTGGCTCTTGGACTCAGAAACTGGGCACTGTCCATGAGCTTCATTTGCTCAAGGTTAGCACTCTACCACTTGAGCCACAGTGCTACTTCAGGCTTCTTCTGTTTATGTGGTACTGAGAAATTGAACACAGGGCTTCATGCATGCTAAGCAAACACTACTACTAAGCCACATGCCCAGCCCAACTTTTCCACTTTTAAAAACCTTTTTATAACCTGGCACTGTGACTTACACCTGTAATCCTGCTTGAGCAGGAAAGCCCATGAAACTCTTATCTCCAATTAACTACCAGAAAACCAGAAGTGGCACTGTGGCTCATGTGGCAGAGTGTTTGCCTTGAGCTGAAGAGCCCAGGGATAGCGCCCAGGTCCAGAGTTCAAGCCCTGACAAAAAACCAAAACAAAAAAACACACCTTTTTATTTGTGAGTTATGTAGTTTAGGCTGGCCTTGAATTCAAGATCCTCTCCCTCAATCTCTAAGTGATTTCAGTGTTCTGAAGTTGTATACTGGTAATTACCATTTCATTTTGTATTTTCTGTCTGTGGTACCAAAAAAGTGGACTTTTAAGAGTTTTTTTTGGAGGTAGGGGTCCGGTTGTGGGGCCTGAGCTCTGGACCTGGGCACTGTCTCTCAGCTCTTCAGCTCAAGGCTAGCGCTCTTCCACTTGAGCCACATCGCCACTTCTGGCTTTTTTTCTTTTTGCTTATGTGGTACTGAGGGATCGAACCCAGGGCCTAAGGCATGCAAGGCAAGCACTCTACCACTGAGCCACCTTCCCAGCCCCTTAAGTTTTTTTTTTTTTGGGTCCGGTCGTGGGGCCTGAACTCTGGGCCTGGGTGCTATCCCTCAGCTCTTCAGCTCAAGGCTAGCGCTCTACCACTTGAGCCACAGCGCCACTTCCGGCTTTTTTTCTTTTTGCTTATGTGGTGCTGAGGAATCGAACCCAGGGCCTCAAGCATGCAAGGCAAGCGCTCTACCACTGAGCCACCTTCCCAGCCCCCCCTTAAGTTTTTGTAGCTAGCTTGTTTCACTTAGCATTTATAAAAGATAGCATGTGTCTAAATTGTCTTCATTTTTTTATACTGAATAATACTCCATTGTGAATATATATGACATTTGGTTTATCCATTCATGTGTAGATGGACACTTTGGTGGCTTCTACCTTTTGGCATTTGTGAATAATGCTGTAACAAATCAGTGACACATAGATATATCTCTTTAGAACTTGTGTGTGTGTGTGTGTGTGTGAGATACTGGGGTTTCAATTCAGTGCTTGGGTGCTATCCCTTAGCCTTTGGACTAAAGATTGGCACTCTACTACTTGAACAACATCTCTGCTTCCAACATTTTGCTAGTTAATTGGAGGTAAAAGTCTCATGGGCTTTCCTTGCTGGGCTGGCTTTGAACCAGGATTCTCAGATCAGCTAGGATTATAGACATGAGTCGCAGGTGCACAGCCTTTTTTTTTTTTTTCACTGTATACCTAGAAGTAGAAAAGTGGAATAATATTATCTTAATTTTGTTGTTGTTGTTGTGGGGCTGAACTTTGGGCCTGGGCACTGTCCCTGAGCTCTTCAGCTAAAGGCAAACACTCTGCCACATGAGCCACAGTACCACTTCTGGTTTTCTGGTGATTAATTGGAGATAAGAGTCTCAAGGACTTTCCTGCCTAGGCTGGCTTTGAACCGTGATCCTCAGATCTCAGCTTCCTGAGTAGCTAGGATTACAGGTGTCAGCCCCTGGTACCTGGCTACCTTAAAATTTTTGAAGAACCAAAATATTTTCCACAGTTGATACACAATTTAGCCTTCCCATCAGTGGTGCACAGGCCTTCCAGTTTCTTCATATGACTAGAAACACTTTTTTTTGGGGGGGGGGAGGGATCTGGTCATGGGGCCTGAACTCTGGGCCTGGGCGCTGTCCCTCAGCCCTTCAGCTCAAGGTTAGCACTCTACCATTTGAGCCACAGCACCACTTCCGGCTTTTTTCTTTTTGCTTATGTGGTGCTGAAGAATCGAACCCAGGGCCTCAGGCATGCAAGGCAAGTGCTCTACCACTGAGCCACCTTCCCAGCCCCTAGAAACACTTTTAGTGCAAATGCTAGGTAAATGCTATACACTGAACTACAGTCTTACCTGTTCTTCCTATCTTCTGTTGGTTTATAAATAATAGCATTCTTCATGGATATGTTTTCTGGCTTTTTCTTCAGAAAGTAGAGATAGGTTAGTCTGAGGCCAGTAGGGACAATAGTGATTGAAATCCTATCTCAAAAATAGAGCTGAGAATGTGGCAGCAAAGTCTGTGAGATTCTTATACTCTTATCTCCAGTAACTACAGAAAACCAGTAGTGGAGCTGTGGCTCAAAATAGTAGAGCACTAGCCTTGAGCAAAAGAACTCAAGAACAGCACCTAGGACCTGAGTTCAAGCTCCATGATCGACCAAAAAAGAAAAAAAAGAACAGGTCAAGCTGGGCGCCGGTGGCTCATGCCTGTAATCCTAGCTTACTCAGGAGGCTGAGATCTGAGGATCATGGTTCAAAGACAGGCCTGGCAGGAAAGTCCATGCGACTTTTATCTCTAATAAACCATTAGAAAACCTGAAGTGGCATTGTAACTCAAGTGGTAGAGCGCTCATCTTGAGCTGAACAACACAGGGACAGTGACAAAGCCCAGACTTCAAGCCCATGGCCGACAAAAAAAAAAAAAAATAGGCCAACCATTACTGCACACCTTTAAATCACTCCCTTGGCTCTAATGATCTGGTCTGCCTATTTCAGTGTATTTATAGATTAAGGAATGTATTTGAATTTTTGGACAGGTAGAACATTGCTTTTTTGAGACAGGGTCTCACTATATAATATGGGCTGATCTTGCACTCCAGATCTTCCTCCTGAATTCTGAGTCCTGGGATTACAGCCCTTAGCCAATACACTAAGCTTGTATTATTATTATTATTATTATTATTTGTCGGTCGTGGGGCTTGAACTCTGGGCCTGGGCGCTGTCTTCAGCTCTTCAGCTCAAGGCGAGCGCTCTACCACTTGAGCTACAGCGCCACTTCCGGTTTTCTGGTGGTTTATTGGAGATAGGAGTCTCACGGTCTCTCCTGCCGGGCCGGCTTTGAACCGCGATCCTCAGATCTCAGCCTCCTGAGTAGCTAGGATTACAGGCATGAGCCACCAGCGCCCGGCTGTATTATTATTTTTTAATATTGTTGTTTTTTGTCAGTTGTGGGGCTTGAACTCTGGGCCTGGGTACTGTCCCTCAGCTCTTCAGCTCAATACTAGCGCTCTACCACTTGAACCACAGTGCCACTTCCACTTCCGATATTCTGGTGGTTTATTGGAGATAAGACTCTTACTGACTTTCCTGCCCAGGCTGGCTTTGAACCATAATCCTCAGATCTCAGTCTCCTTAGTATCTAGGATTACAGGCATGAGTCACTGGTGTCAGGCTTGTATTATTATTTTTGAAATAAACCTACAGCTTTGGGGCTGGGAAGGTGGCTCAGTGGTAGAGCGCTTGCCTTGCATGCATGAGGCCCTGGGTTCGATTCCTCAGCACCACATAAGCAGAAAAAAAAAGCCGGAAGTGGCACTGTGGCTTGAATGGTAGGATGCTAGCCTTGAGAAAGAAGCTTAGGTACAGTGCCCAGGCCTTGAGTTCAAGCCCCAGGACTGGCCACGAAAAAAAAAGTGCATTCTGAAATACAGACCAACACTAAGAATGTATGTGGTGGGGAGGAGAGTTTGAATTACATGGGAAACATCTTACAGGTATTAGACTTAAGTAAAATGTAGTAGATCAGCTAGGTGCTGGTGGCTCATGCCTGTAATGTTAGCTACTCAGGCGGCTGAGAACTGAAGATCACAGTGCAAAGCCAGTATGAGAAAGAGAATCTGTGAGATTCTTATCTCTACTAAACTACCAAGAAAGCTAGAAGTAGAACTGTGGTTCAAGTGGTAGAGCACTAGCTTTGGGCAAAAGAAGGTCTGGGACAGCACCCAAGCCCTGAGTTCAAGCCCCAGGAGCAGCAGATACACACATAAAAAAGTATTTCAGAAGCCGGGCACTGGTGGCTCACTTCTGTAATCCTAGCTACTCAGCAGGCTGAGATATGAGAATCATGGTTCAAAGCCAGCCTGGGCAGGAAAGTCCACGAGACTCTTATCTCCAATAAACCACTAGAAAACTGGAAGTGGTGCTATGGCTCTAGGGGTGAGCACTTGCCTTTAGCTTAAGAGCCCAGGAACAGTGCCCAAGCCCAGTGTTCAAGCCCCATAACCACCACCAACAACAAAAAAAGTAGTTTAGAATTGATGAAGTGTAGTGAAAAAAGACTTTTTTCTCCTTTCTACTATCACCAAGGAGAAATGTTCAGCTCTGGTGTTGGTGTTGTTTTATCAATGAACTAATGTTGTTCAAAATTAATGTTTTTCCACAGAAAGGAAGAATTTTTTTTTATAACACAGTAGAGTAACTACTGGTTAAACAATCTATGATACATTTCAAAATGACTACAGCTTGATGTGGTGGTTCAAACCTTGGGAGGCATACAGGAGCAAGTTCAAGAAAAGTTCAAGACTAAGCTTGGCTAGGTGGCTCACACCTGTTATCCTGGCTACTTGGAAGACTGAGATTGAGAGTATTACAGTTGGAGGCAAGCCCCAGCAAAAAAAACAAAGTTGAGATCTCTCCACCCAATAAATAGCTGATCAGAGTGGTGAATGTTTGTGATTCCAGCAGCTACAGAATGCATAGGAGGACTGCTGTACAGGTGGGAGAGCCCGGGGCAGAAAGCAAAATCTTATGTCAAAATAACCAGTTCAGTAAAGGGTTGGAGGTATGGGTCACAGTAGAGCACTTGCATAATAAGCACAAAAACCAGGGATCAAGGGCTGAGAAGGTGGCTCAGTGGTAGAGTGCTTGCTTGCATGCATGAGGCCCTGGGTTCAATTGCTCAGCACCAAATAAGCAGAAAAAGCTGGAAGTGGCTCTATGGCTCAAGTGGTAGAGTGCTAGCCTTGAGCTGAAGAGCTGAAGGACAGCAGCACCCAGGCCCAGAGTTTAGGCCCTACAATCGACAAAACAAACAAACAAAACAGGGATCAAAAGCTCAATACTGAGGGGAAAAAAGTTCTACAACCAGCTGGTATACACATTCATCATGTCTCAAACCAAAGCAAACTGACTTTCCCAAAATTTAAAAATGATGAAAAAAAATCAAGTATAGGCTGGGTGCTGGTGGCTCAGGCCTGTAATTCTAGCTACTCAGGAGGCTGAGATCTGAGAATCAAGGTTCAAAGCCAGCTTGGGCAGGAAAGTCCGTGAGACTCTTATCTCTAATAAACTACCAGAAAACTGGAAGTGGCAGAACACTCTCCTTGAGCTGAAGAGCTGAGGGACAGTGCTCAGGCCCAGAGTTCAAGCCCCACTGCTGACAAAAAAAAAAAAAAATCAAATTTTAGAAAAAGACAAAAAGCAGGCACTTTGAAAAAAATCAAATGGCCAATAAACATATAAAACAAAGCACAATGAATAAACAAATTCTCCCAGAAACCAAACAACTAACCAAACAAATTCCTCAAACCATATATATCTATAAAATGAGTCACAGACTTATGGGTCACCTTTGTGCTAATTTTTTTCTTCTGGAACTGGCCTTGAAGCCTAGGTCTTTGCCTTTCTGTTCATAGGTGATGCTCTACAACTTGAGCTACATCTCCAGCTTTTCCTAGTTAATTGGAGATAGTCTTTCAAATTTTCTGTTTAGGATGTTCCTTATCTAGCAATCCTCAGATCTCAGCCTCCTACATAGCTAGGATTATTGGTGTGAGCTACTGGCATCTGACTCTAGTCTTTATCATCACTGCAGTTTTATTATGTGTGCTGCCAAAGCAAGCACAAAACTTAATTGTCAAAACTCCTATGATAGGCACTGGGAAGGTGGCTCAGTGGTAGAGTGCTTGCCTTGCATGCATGAGGCCCTGGGTTCGATTCCTCAGCACCACATAAGCAGAAAAAGCCGGAAGGGGGGCTTAGGTTCAAGTGGTAGAGCATTGGTCTACAGCTGAAGAACTGGGGGACAGCGCCCCGGCCCAGATTTCAGGCCCCACAACCAAAAAACAAAAGAAAAAGAAAAAACGCCTAGCTCATCTGAACCTTCAATGAATCAGTCTTTTGACTGGTGGGGGGGGGGATCTTACCCCATGTTGATGGCTGCCAACTATGAAGGGGGATTATATATAGAACAAGTGCAGCAGCTAGCACACCTTTATTAGAATTTTGTACAATTCCTAAGGCTTCTAAACAAAACAATTTTTAGTACTTAACAAAATTGTAGAGCTCTAGGGAGTTGTAAACACTGTTGATCTTAGGTAATGTAATGAATTTAAAAGCTAAAAGAATTTCTAACATGGCTATTGCCATGTTGTGACTGTGTATTGAGTATCTCAAAAAGCTAGAAGAAAGGATTTTATGTGTTTTCACCCTAATGATACTGGCTTTTTTTGTGCAAGGTTAGTGTTTTACCACTCGAGCCACACCTCCACTTCTTTTTTTTTTTTTTTTGGCAGTTGTGGGCTTGAAATCTGGGGTTGGGCTCTGTCCCTGAGCTCTTCAGTTCAAGGCAAGAGCTTTACCACTTGATCCACAGCACCACTTCCAGTTTTCTGGTGGTTAATTGGAGATAAGAATCTCACAGACTTTCCTGCCTGGGCTGGCTTTGAACCATGATCCTCAGATCTCAGTCTCCTTAGTAGCTAGGATTACAGGTGTGAACCAACAGCACCTGGTGTCAGTTCCTTTTTTTTTTTTTTTAGGTGGTTAAATGGAGATAACAGCCTCACAGACTTTCCTTCCTAGGCTGGCTTTGAACCTGAGTAGCTAGGGTTTCAGGCATGGGCCACTGGTGCCAGGCTATCAAATTATTAAAAGAAATGATTGCTTATAGGTTGGGGATTTAACTCAGTGTAAGAGAAGTTGCCTGGCAAATGCAAGGCCCTGAGTTTGTTCCTTGGTTCTGGAAAAAAAAATTATATATGTTTATGCTGCATATGGCAGCATGAGAGTTCTCATTTGACATCATTAAACTCTGTTTTTCAGTTTTGTTTGCCAAACTGCTGGATAAAATTTAATGACTAACCTTTAGCTGCTCTCCAGTCATACTTTGTAATTCTACATTTCTGGCAGACTGTCCTTCTTAGAACTTGTTAATTGCTCAGTAAATACTCATTGGATGACGTGTCATTCCCCTGCTTAAAATCGTTTTTCCAAGTCCAGAGGAGGTCTCCCTTTTTAGAGTCCAATAATCACTTATTCATCTTTACATTTCCAGAACATAAGATTGATTTTTTTAAGCACATCAAATCAATGATTTTTGAATAAATGGGCAACCTGTACTTCTGTGTTGTCCTCATGTCAATTCTTGCACTTCCATAGCATAGCTTAATTTACGTACTATATGTTCACATAGTGGAGGTCTGTAGCCTAAAATATCTACTTTGGCATTTGACTGTACTCAGGAACCAACTCAGAATTATTATTACTTGCCGGTACCATAACCTCACCTCAAGCCTGGCTTTTTGCAATTGGTATGGAGTCGCGGAGGTCTTTCTGTCCTGGCTAGCTTCGAACCGCCATACTCCCGGTCTTAGTCTCCGGAATAGCTTGAATTACAGAAGCGAGAGCAACTGGTACACAGCTTCTAAATCAGTATTTAAAAAAAAAAAAAATTGAACCTTAAACCGGAACCAGACTTGGAAGAACTGAAAGAGCACATGCGCGAGATGTGCCCAATCAGAATTGGCCGGGGGCGGTGCCGAAATGGAGGTGGTGCGCACGCGCACCGTTCAGTCCACGATTGGCTGAGCAAAGGCGGGAGCCTTGAGCTCCTCTGGCGTCGGGGGGGCGGGGGAGTCGTGTTCGTGGGGCGCCTCGTCGCTGGGCCCGCAGTTTCTGTCAATTCTCACGGGTGCGTCCCCGGAGGGGCAGGGTAGGAATGCTGCGACAGCGTGGGGACTCGTGCGGGACAAAGTGGAGAGGTGGCGCTGTGGCCGGCCTCCGCGGGGGAAGGGAGGCGGCGGGAGCGACCGCGGCCTACCCCTGCGGTTCCCGTAGCGGCGCCTGGGTCGGGAGGACGGCCGGCGTCCGGCGTTGGATGGGAAGGGGGCCGGGCCGCGGAGCGGAGCACGCGCGGTAGGCGTGGCGAGGGCGGTCGCTTGTGCCGGCGGCCTGGTGTCAGGATGGCTTTAAAAAATAATAGTCGGGCGCCGGTGGCTCACGCCCGTAATCGTAGCTACTCAGGAGGCTGAGATCTGAGGATCGCGGTTCAAAGCCAGCCCAGGCAGAAAAGCCCAAGAATCTCCTGTCTCTAGCCACTAGGACACCGGAAGTGGCGCTGTAGCTCAAGTGGTAGAGCGCTAGCCTTGAGCTGAAGAGCTGAGGGACAGCGCCCAGGCCCAGAGTTCAGGCCCCAGGACCACTAAATACATACTTACATACACACATACATACATAATTCAGGCTGGGAATGTGGTTTAGTGGCCGAGTGCTTGCCTAGCAGGCCTGAAGCCCAGGGTTCGATTCCTCAGTACCTCATAAGCAGAAAAAGTCGAAACTGTGGCTTAAGTGGTAGAGTGGCTAGCCTTGGGCAAAAGAAGCTCAGAGATAGTAACCAACCTCTTAGTTCAAGCCCCAGGACTGGCAATAAATACATAAAAATCTAGCTTTCACATCAGAGAAAACATTGTAAAAGGCTTGCTATTTAAATAATAATAAGAATAGTCATTATTATTAAAAGGTGACGTACAGAGAGATTGTAAAAGGCTTTTTAAAGAGCGATTTTAGGTGCGCAGCAAAATTGAGCAGAAAGAGTAGAGGTCTCTCACGTCCCTTGACCCTCACACACACAGGTTCTCCATCACTAGGATCTCACCAGAGCTGTGGATTTGTGACAGTGGACGAGTCTGCTTGGATACATCGTTACTATCCGTAGTCTCTACCGGGTGACCCCTCTGTGACCGCTGTGTGCAGGCTTCTGTGGTGTTTGGGGTTTTTCTGTAGAAAAAATTCACCCCTACAAGGTGGAATTGCTTTCCCAGGTCCTAGGTGAAGGCTCAGCAAGGGCCCTGGAGAGTGTCAGTGCAAACAAACTTTAAGAACTTGTGTTTCCTAGTGACTATTAACTAGTCAGGAACTTAAAAAAAGGTTATTATTTTTTGCGGTGCTGCGAATAGAACTAGGGCCATGCACATGCTAGGCAAGTGCTTCTCAAATCTCTTGATATTTTCATTTTTTGAAATGACATTCACAGTTGAACTCAGACCTCCCACTTGTTAGGCACAGTCTCTTCTCTCTTTAAAGCTTTAAAAAATATTAGTGAAAGATTTTGTAGGTAGTTTTAATGGAATCACAAATCAAAGGGGGTACTTAAGGTATGAAGTGAAATAATTACTACTTAATGTAATTTGAAGGTAAAAAGTAGAAACGACTGGGGAGTTCTGTTGCTGGTTGTTAATATAATTATTTAAATTATATATTTGCAACCTAGAGGTTTGATGGTTGCACACACATTCCCACCCTAAGTGTAAAGGAAGGCAAACATTCTGGGCAGGATCCTATAGGCACAGTTGCATCTCCTTCACGGGACTGTAATCATCTCTGTTCTCACAGGACCTTATGTATGAAGCACCCCACAATAATAGGCGGTTATTTCTCTAATAATACTGAGAAATTTCTGTGTGTAAATAATTAGTTTAAATTCTGCAAGTATTTTATTTAATGTCATAAATGAGAGTAAGGTGTTTTATATATGAGAAAACATATTTAGAGACTAAACAATACAAGACTACAGGCTAGGAACATCAGTCTAGATTTCTATTTAAGCATTTGCCTTCTTAATTACTATGCTGTATTACCAGATAATTAAGGCTATCTGATGGGTTCTAAATTACTACACTGCAGTATCAGATAATTAAGGTTATCAGACATGTTCCACTTGTTTGGTCTGGCCATTTTTCTTAGAAGGAGTGAAGCAGGGAGATGTTAAAGGCCTCAAATATAGTAGCATAAGTCATGTGTGTATACTTGCATGTAATTCTAGTACTCAAGGAGCCTGAAGCAGTAGGATCTTAGGTTTATGGACAGTCCAGATTACATTGTAAGATCTTGTCTCAAGGAAAGGAAAAAACAATTGTAGCATCACATCAGCCCTGCCAAATGGCTTTATTACTAGGGCCTGGGGAAAATGCTCAGATCAAAGTGCTAGTAACTTAAAAAGCAGAAGATCCGGGGCTGGGAAGGTGGCTCAGTGGAAGACCGTTTGCCTTGCATGCATGAGGCCCTGGGTTCGATTCCTCAGCAGCACATAAGCAGAAAAAAAAACAAAACTGGAAGTGGCACTGTGGCTTAAGTGGTAGAGTGCTAGCCTTGAGCTGAAGAGCTGAGGGATGGCGCCCAGGCCCAGAGTTCAGGCCCTATGACTGGACCCCCCCCTCAAAAAAAAAAAAAAGCAGAAGGTCCAAAGACTATAGGTGTAACTAAAGTGGTATGCTGCAAGCTTCAAGTAAGAAAGCCAAGTGAGACTGGTCTCAATATATAGACCAGGCTGGCTATCAACTTATCTTTCATCCTTCTTTTTGCCTCTCAAATGCTGGTATAATTAGCTTAATTAGCTCTACTAACACCCCTGATCCCAACTCATTTCACCTTATTTTTATTTTCCTTCATTTTTGCTTTTTTTGTATGTGTGTGTACTATTACTGGTACTTGAATTCAGGGCCTGGGCACTGTCCCTGAGCTTCTTTTTGCTTCTTTTAGCACTCTACAACTTGAGCCACACTCCACTTCTGGCTTTTTCTGTTTAAGTGGTACTGAGGAATTGAACCCAGGATTTCATGCATTCTAGGTGAGCACTCTACCACTAGCCATATTCCCAGCGTCTGGTTAGCATTTTTTTTTTTTTTCTTTTTTGTTGGTCATGGGTCAGGTTTGTATTCTGGGCCTGGGCGCTGTCCCTCAGCTCTCCAGCTCAAGGCTAGCGCCCTACTACTTGAGCCACAGTACCACTTCTACTTCCAGTTTTCTGGTGGTTTTATTGGAGATAAGAGTCTTATAAGTCTGGGTGCCAGTGGCTCACATCTGTAATCCTAGCTACTCAGGAGCCTGAGATCTGAAGATCACTGTTCAAATCCAGCCCAGGCAGGAACATCTGTGAGACTCTTATCTCCAATTAACCACCAGGAAACCGCAAGAGGCTCTGTGGCTCAAGAGGTAGAGTGCTAGCCTTGAGCTGAAGAGCTCAGGGACACTGCCCAGACCCAGAGTTCAAGCCCCATGACCAATTGAAAAAAAAAAAGTCTTACGGACTTTCCTGTCCTGGCTGACTTTGAACCATGATCCTCATATCTCAGTCCCTTTAGTAGCTAGGATTACAGGGGTGGTGAGTCACTGGTGCCCAACTTGGTGAACTATCTTTTTTTTTTTTGGGGGGGGGCTGGTCGTGGGTCGTGGGGCCTGAACTCTGGGCCTGGGCGCTGTCCCTCAGCTCTTCAGCTCAAGGCTAGCGCTCTACCACTTGAGCCACAGCGCCACTTCCGGCTTTTTTTTTTTGCTTAAGTGGTGCTGAGGAATCGAACCCAGGGCCTCATGCATTGCAAGGCAAGCACTCTACCACTGAGCCACCTTCCCAGCCCCAGTGAACTATCTTTATATTTGGTGATGATTCTAATTATACTCATGTGATTTCTGTTTTGATTATTCTCAGATTAGTGCAGCTGAACATGAGACGATCTGCAGCACCAAGTCAACTGCAGGGGAATTCCTTCAAAAAACCAAAGTTTATACCTCCAGGAAAGAATCCAGAGCTGAATCCAGATATAAAATTATTTCAGGTAGGTAGAAAACAAGGGAATCATATGAGAAACATGCATGTTTACAAAAACACAGTTTAAGCTTGGTACCAATTACTCATGCCTATAATCCTAAGTACTTGGGTGGCTAAGATCTAAGGATTGCAGTTTGAAGCCAGCATAGTCAGGAATGCTGTGAGATTTTTATCTCCAATGAGCTTCTCAAAAGTTGGAAGTAGGGCTGGGAAGGTGGCTCAGTGGTAAAGCGCTTGCCTTGCATGCCTGAGGCCCTGGGTTCGATTCTTCAGCACCACATAAGCAAAAAGAAAAAAGCCGGAAGTGGCGCTGTGGCTCAAGTGGTAGAGCGCTAGCCTTGAGCTGAAGAGCTGAGGGACAGCGCCCAGGCCCAGAGTTCAGGCCCCAGGACTGGACCTTTCCCCCCCCCCCCAAAAAAAAAAAAGTTGGAAGTAGAACTAGGGCTCAAGTGGTAAGAGTGCTAGCCTTGAGTACAAAAGCTCAGGGACAGTGCTCTTGAGTTCAAGTCCCTGGACTTGCACCAACAAAGAGAAAAAAAAAAGCGGCTTAAAGAGTTATCAATATTTAGCTGCTTATAGGATTGTTTTTTTAGTGTCTATGACAAGGTCTTTCAAAATCTTTAAAATTTATCTTTACATTGGTTAAAGATGACATGATATATATATATATATATATATATATGTATTTTTGGTGGTGGTACTGGGGTTCAAACTTAGAGCTTTATGCTTGGTAGGCAGGCTCTTTATCACTTGAGCCATGCCTCCAGCCCAAGATGATATTATTTGTAGTCTATTTATTGACATAATTTATGCTTAACTTATACCATTTGATTAAACCTTAAATTCTTTTAGATAGCCCTTTATTAAGAAAAACAAAAACCTTACTGGATGTTGGACTTGTGTATGATATCATAAACTGTGATTATATAATTGTTTAAAAAGGTATAGTTTTTTTGTCTTAATTTTTTTTTTTTTTGTTGGTCATGGGGCCTGAACTCTGGGCCTGGGCGCTGTGCCTCAGCTCTTCAGCTCAAGGCGAGCGCTCTACTACTTGAACCACAGCGCCACTTCTGGCTTTTTCTGCTTATGTGGTGCTGAGGAGTTGAACTCAGGGCCTTATGCATGCAAAGCAAGCACTCTACCACTTGAGCCACCTCTGCAGCCCCAGGAATGACATTTTTTTTTTGTCGGTTGTGGGGAGGAATGACATTTTTATTTTATTTTTTTAAATTTTTTATTGTAAAGATACTATACAGAGGGTTACAGTTACATGAGTAAAGCAATGAGTACACTTCCTATTGGGCATTGTTACCCCCTCCGTTGTTTTCCCCCTACCATCTCTTCCCTCCCTCCCTTCCCCGAGTTTCTTTTTTTTTTTAAAATTGTGATTAAGTGATTACATAATTTCCCAAATTTCACAGTATTGTGGAATAATGATGCTCATTTAAAGTCATAAGTTCATGAGGAATGACATTTTTAAGGGGGAAATGGGTATGGGATGTGAGAGTGCATTTGGATTGATTGGAATATAGCATAAACATGGGAATGTAACAATGAAATCCTGAAATTCTTCCCTGTATAACTAACATAAGCTAATGATAAATAAAAACAAAGAACTTCAAAAAGAATTACATGTAGTTAACTATACCAAATAAATTTAGATAACCAGTAGATAAAAATATCTTTGAGGGAGGAAGTTGATAGGCATGTACTCCAATACTCAGTGCCTGGGCACTGTCCCTTAGTTTTTTCAAGCGAGGCTGGCACTCTGTCATTTGAGCCAGAGCTCCACTTCTAGCTTTTTGGTGGTTAATTGTAGTTAAGAATCTCATAGATTTTTCCTGCCCGACCTGACTCTGAACCATGATTCTCAGGTCTCAGCTTCCTGAGTAGCTAGGATTACAGGTATGAGCCCTTGCCACCCAGCTTTAAAAGCTTAAAAGTTTAGATGGAAAAGTTATTCAGAATTACTTGAGCAGCTCAAAATAATTACCAAGGCCTGCAAATATAGAAGAGAGAGACAAGAAGGTCAGAGAGGGGCTGGGAAGGTGGCTCAGAGGTAAAGCGCTTGCCTTGCGTGACTGAGGCCCTGGGTTTGATTCCTTAGCACCACATAAGCAAAAAGAAAAAAGCGCTGTGGCTCAAGTGGTAGAGTCCTAGCCTTAAGCTGAAGAGCTGAGGGACAGTGCCCAGGCCCAGAGTTCAGGCCCCACGACTGGACCCCCCCACAAAAATAAAAGTCAGAGAAAGGAATATGATTATAAAGTAGGGTTAGAGAGAGGAAACATAGTTGGCTTTAAAGGTGAGGAATAGTGTCAAAGCCAAGGAACATAATTGGCCTTTTAGGAGTTTGAGCATACAGGAAATTTATTCTCCTTAAATCCTCCAGAAAGAGTGATGGTCTATGAGCTGGACATTTGTTGCTCACACTTATAATCCTAGCTACTCAGAAGACTGAGATGTAAGGATAACAGTTTGAAGCTATCTGGGGTAAGAAAGGCTATAGAGCTCAAGTGGTAGAGGCACAGACTTTTCAGAAATTTCCTGTTTCTGATTCTTCCTCATCAGCAATGCCATTCCTAACTTGGCATCCTCATGGTGTGCTTGAGACCGAGTCTATAGAAGGCCACTAGGGCTGAGAGAAAGTTCCATAGTCAAGGGATCACTCAGTGCTTAGCATGAGATTGTGGGCTGGGATGAAAGTATGATCCTGAGGCCAGGTGTGGCTGCAAAAAACGGTACAGTGCCTTGCCCACCCCAGGTCTAGATGTGGAAAGAGAAAAAGCTGGGCTCAGGGCTGGGAAGGTGGCTCAGTGGTAGAGCACTTGCCTTGCATGCCTGAAGCCCTGGGTTTGATTCCTCAGCACCACATAAGCAAAAAAGGAAAAAGCTGGAAGTGGTGCTGTGGCTCAAGTGGTCGAGTCTTAGCCTTGAGCTGAAGAGCTGAGGGATAGCACCCAGGCCCAGAGTTCAGGCCCCACGACCAGACCCCAAAAAAAAAACAAGAAAGAAAAAGCTGGGCTTTGCTTTGAGCAAAACTGTCAGGGGGGTGGAGGGAGGCTGCAGAAGCTGCTCATGAGGCCATGACACATGTGGACATGAGTTCTGGTGTGGGCAAGTGTCTTTCATATGTTCATCAGCAGGTGATCTAGGTTGGACTTTGCAGTCCAGTAACTGCTGTACTTTTTATTGGGGTTCCAGGAAGGAGTGGGGATATGTGGTCTGACAATCGTAGCTGTATGTTGTGCTCCTTCAGGTAGAGTCTGCCAACTAGGGCCCATCCCAGTCTTGTTGTTGGGCTACATGTCCATCTTGAAATGTTTTCCAAGGTTTCAACAGTGACTCTTGCTATAAAACTTGGCCTGGTGACTCTGGGGACATTGGGGAGCCAGTAAATCACTGAATTCGTGCATCCTGGTACCGATTCTGTTCTGGTGTATCTGGTTTTAAATAAAACCAATGTGTTTATATTTGCTATTACTGCACCTAAAGAATTAATATTTAAGCCGGGTGCTGGTGGCTCACGCCTATAATCCTAGCTACCCAGGAGGCTGAGATCTGAGGATACCAGTTCAAATCCAGACCAGGCAGGGAAGTCCGTGAGACACTTATCTCCAATAAACCACTCAGAAAACTGGAAGTGGCGCTGTGGCTCAAGTGGTAGAGTGCTCGCTTTGAGCTGAAGAGCTGAGGGACAGCACCCAGGCCCAGAGTTCAAGTCCCATGACCGACAAAAAAACAAAAAATGAATTAATATTTAAGTATTGATATTATTTAATTAATTTTTGTCCATCCTACTATTTTTCTCTTGCCTATCAGTTACCATCTCTATCTTTCATCCATAATAAGATTAGGGGATAAAATCCCTACAGGATTCCTTAGAAGTGTTTGTCACCATTTCATTTCAACGATTATATCTTGTTCTGTTTTTTTTTTTTTTTTCTTTTTGCTTATGTGGTGCTGAGGAATTGAACCCAGGGCCTCAGGCATGCAAGGCAAGCGCTCTACCACTGAGCCAACTTCCCAGCCCGCTTGTTCTGTTTTTATTTTGGGGATAGTGTGCTTTGCTTGAACCTACTTGGCCAATTCAGAGCTCCCTTTCAGTGTTGATTACTCAGGAAATTTAGCAAGATAAATTAGAAGACTAAGGATGTGGCTTAGTGGTAGAGTGCTTGCCTAGCCTGCATGAAGCCCTGGGTTTGATTTCTCAGTACCACATAAACAGAAAAAGCTGGAAATGGTGCTGTGGCTCAAGTGGTAGAGTGGCTACCTTGAGCAAAAGCATCTTAGGGTCAGTGCCCAGGTCCTGAGTTCAAGTCCCAGAACTGGAAAACCAAAATCAAAACAAAAAAAAACTTGTTTTAAAATACATTATAAGTATAATTTTATTCTGTCCTAGTTACAACTTTTTTTGGGGGTAGGGGACACTTGGCATACAGGTTTGAGCTGTGAGCCTTTGTGCTTGCTAGGCAAGTTTTCTGTTATTACTCGAGCCTTACTTTCAGCCCAGCTTTTTGCCTTTTTTTGGTTGGTCCTGGGGCTTGAACTCTGGGCCTGGGTACTGTCCCTCAGCTCAAGGTGAGCACTCTACCACTTGAGCCACAGTGCCACTTCTGGTTTTCTGGTGGTTAATTGGAGATAAGAGTCACAGAGGTTCCTCTCCTGATTGACTTTGAACTGTGATCCTCAGATCTCAGCCTCTTGAGTAGCTAGGATTACAGGCGTGAGCCACTAGCTCCTGGCTTTTTTGCTGTTTTTTTTTTTTTTTTTGGCAATAGAGTCTCAAGGACTTGTATTTCTGGACTGGCTTTCAGCTGTGATCCCGAGATCACAGGAGGATCCTGAGATCATCCAGAGCTCAGCCTCCTGAGTAGCTCAGATTTTAAGTGTATCTCTTGGTATCTTTCAGTTTGATGACATTAAATAGTTTTATATAAAAATCTTTAGTCTTGGGACTGGGAATGTGGCTTAGTGGTAGAGTGCTTGTCTTGCATGCATGAGGCCCTGGGTTCGATTCCTCAGCACCACAAAAGCAGAAAAAGCGAGAAGTGGTGCTGTGGCTCACATGGTAGAGGATGCATGTTAGCCTTGAGTAAAAGCATCTCAAGGACAGTGCCTAGGCCCTGAGTTCAGGCCCCAGGACTGGCAAAATAAAAACAAAAACCAACCAAAAAACCAATCCTTCAGTCTTGACCTCAAAATATGGAAACTGGAGCTAGGCACTGGTAGTTGTCTGTAATCCTAGCTACTCTGGAGACTGAGATCTGAGACTGAGATCTGAGGATTGAGGATTGAGATTTGAAGCCAATCTTGGGAGGAAAGTCCATGAGACTCTTATCTACAATTAACCATCAGAAAACTGGAACTGTATCAAAGTAGTAAAGTGTAAGCCTTGAGGGAAAAGCTAGTTTGTGAGTTCAAGTCCCATGACTGACAAAAAAAAAAGAAATATAGAAACAGTTCATTTAAAAATTAGTCTGTTGCGGCTGGGAAGGTGGCTCAATGGTAGAGTGCTTGCCTTGCATGCATGAGGCCTTGGGTTTGATTCTTCAGCACCACATATGCAGAAAAAGCCGGAAGTGGGGCTGAGGCTCAAGTGGTAGAGCGCTAGTGTACAGCTGAAGAGCTGAGGGACAGCGCCTAGGCCCAGAGTTCAGGTCCCACGACCGACAAAAAAATAAATAAAAATAAAAAAATTAGGCTGTTATGTAAACATATGGGAAATTATATAGTTCCTGTTTAAAATGCGTATTTGGTTCTTTTAGAATGCTGCAAGTGATACCAATCTCCAGTCACAAAATGATCCTGGAGTATGCAGTTCAAGTCTTTCGTTCACTGAAGGAAGCACTAGTGAAATTCATGGAAATGATCACAGTGGTAAATACTGTTCTGAAGTACCTGCAGTGAGTTTAGATCCACATCATACAGGTAAGATTATGCTTTTTATTCCAGTTTATAGTTTACTATCACATTGCAGTGTTCTTTGAATGATTATTGAAGAATAAATATTGGAATTTCTCTTTGGAACCCTTCTTTTTGGATGGTCTCACTACTTTCCTTTCTCTGCTTTCTTTTTTTTTTTTCTTAATCAGTCATGGAGCTTGAACTCTGGGCCTGGGCTCTGTCCCTCAGCTCTTCAGCTCAAGGCTAGCGCTCTACCACTCGAGCTACGGTGCCACTTCCAGTTTTTGGTGGTTCATTGGAGATAAGAGTTTCACAGCCTTTCCTGCCCCTGGTCGCTTTGAACTGCGTGCGATCTTCAGATCTTCTCTGCTTTCTTTTCATTTGCAAATAAATTTGCTCTGGTCTGCTTTGAAAAAGGAAAGAATATGAGTCTGGGAAGGTGCTTGCCTGGCATGCATGAGGCCTGAGTTTGATTCCTCAGCACCATATAAGCAGAAAAAGCCAGAAGTGGCACTATAAGCAGAAAAAGCCAGAAGTGGCACTGTGGCTCAAGTGGTACAGCACTAGCTTTGAGCTGAAGAGCTGAGGGATAGCACCCAGGCCCTGAGTTCAGGCCCAAGACAAAAAAAAAAAAAAAAAAGAACAGAAAAGAATAATTTATATTTGACAGTTGGTATAGTACTATTAGATTACTGATAATTCAGGTTGATAGTTATTATAACTTGTCTTTAGTGATTGGGTTAATTACTATGTAACTGAATGTGAATATAGCTCATTGGTAGAACACTTGCCTGACATGCACAAGATACTACTATAAAGCCAAACAACAAAACCATGTTATTGAAATCATGTATTTTATATATAATAGATGCTTAATATTGCTTAAAGGGAAAGATATTGTTTGGCTATAGTTTAGGAATTTTTTTTTTTGTCAGTCCTGGGGCTTGAACTCAGGGCCTGGACACTGTCCTTGAGCCTCTCTGTGCTCAAGACTAGTGCTCTACCACTTAAGCCACAAAACCATTTCTGGCTTTTTCTGTTTATGTAGTACTGAGGAATTGAACCCAGAGCTTTATGCATGCTAGGCAAGCACTCTACCACCAAGCCACATTCTGAGCTTGCTTTGCTATAAAGTAGTACTGTTCTCATGATACCTGTGCAAATCAGTAAATGCCTTAAGCCAATTAACTCTTTTGAAGGTAATTCTTCAACTTTATGATTAATAAATAATAATAATTAATAGAAGTTAATCATAATCTATAGATGGGTTCATTTCTTATTGAGACAGAAAGGAATTCTATGTTTTCCTGATTGAACATTTTTCCTAATGCTATTTTAGTGCTTATAATTTTTCCAAAGATGTAACTAGTACATGAATGACTTTTAGGAAGGTTCAAGGAACAGGTCTGGATTGTCAATGCAGCTATTGCTGTGACTCACTGATTTGCTTTCCTTTCTTTCCTCCTTGCTTCCTTTTCTTCTTTTTTCCATCTTGTTAGGTGAATATCCTATTTTACCAGAGTTTACTGTTCTTTACTGATAATGATTGAAGTGTGCTCATTTCTTTTCTATCATGATAGCTAATCTCTTCACCAGAGAATGATACCTAGACTCTGGAATATAATATAGACTGCATTACTGATTTGCGTGCCTTATTTTGTGTTCTACAATGGTTTCTTATTCTCATCCTTGCTAAATATGAGAAGGGAGTTAAGATAAATTGAAAAGAGAATTAATTTACTCAATCCTTAATCCCTTTAATCCCTTCTCTGACTTAGTACATTCATTGGACTAGAAAACTTATGCCAACCTCCTGATACTCGGCTTATTCAGAGAGAGGTTAAATTGGGAGAAAGAGCTTTGTGAGAAACATTTTACTGGAGAGGGATATAGTATATAGAAAAGCATGGGAATATGAGATATTTAATATATACAAGTACTCACCATTTTTCTTTTTGAGGTCTTGGGATTTGAATTTAGGGCTTAGTTCTACTGCTGATCCACACCTCCAGCCAAGATAATTAACGTTTGACATTCTTTTTTTTTTTTTAACGTTTGACATTCTTTTAATTCTACCTCTTATCCATTCTGAAGTAATCACATGCAAGCTTGTATATATTAAAGTATGAAAGTATGTTTCTGTTTCACTATGTCCCCTTTTATTTTTGTGCTTGACCTAGGGCTTGAATTTGAGCCTGGGCACTATCCTTGAGCTTTTTGCATTCAAGGCTAATGCTGAATTACTTGAATCATAGCTCCATTTCCAGGTTTTTGTGGTTAATTGGAGTCTCATGACTTTCCTGCCTGGACTGTCTTTAAACTGCAGTTCTTAGATCTCAGCCTCTGGAGTAGCTACAATTGGTGTGAGCTACCACCAGCACCCAGCTTTTAAATGTACTTAAAATTTTTCTCCTGTTTTATTGTGTAAAAAAAATGACTAGAGAGAACCATAATATACTAGGAGAAAGGATTTTGAATGCTTTAATCACAGAGAAATATGGTAGGCAGGTATGATGGTATATACCTGTAACTCTAGCTACATGGGGGGCACTAGCAGGAGAAGACTCTGAGAAATAACTAAAGCAAAAAGGACTGTAGCTGTGGCTCAAGTGGTAGAATGACTTCCTAGAAAGTAAGAGGCCCTGAGTTCAACTCCTAGTACCATGGAGAGAGACACAAAGAGAATATATAGTTGAGGAGATAGCTATGTTTAACCTGATTCAAACATCATTCATGTGTATCATCAATGTATCACATGGCATCTCATTATATATATTAATTAGAAAAATATTAAGCCAAGTGCTGGTGGTACTCAGGGGGCTGAAATCTGAGGATTCAGGTTTAAAGCCATCAAGGCAGACCTGAGAGATTCTTATCTTTAATTAAACTGCAAAACCTCAAAAGTGGAGGTTCAAATGTATTCTTTTTTTGTGTGTGTGTGAAAATACTGTACATCAAATGTATTTTTTTTTTCTTTTTTTGGGTCCGGTTGTGGGGCCTGAACTCTGGTCCTGGGTGCTGTCCCTCAGCTCTTCAGCTCAAGGCTAGTGCTCTACCACTTGAGCCACAGCGCCACTTCCGGCTTTTTTCTTTTATGCTTATGTGGTGCTGAGGAATCGAACCCAGGGCCTCGTGCATGCAAGGCAAGCGCTCTACCACTGAGCCACCTTCCCAGCCCCATCAAATGTATTTTTAAACTAATGCCTTATGTGTATTTTGAGATATTTTTGTTACAAACAAAGCTAAAATGGGTATTTATTTATTTATTTATTTATTTTTTGGTCCGGTTGTGGGGCCTGAACTCTGGGCCTGGGTGCTGTCCCTCAGCTCTTCAGCTCAAGGCTAGTGCTCTACCACTTTCCTGCCTGGGCTGGCTTTGAACCATGATCCTCAGATCTCAGCCTTCTGAATAGCTAGGATTACAGACATGAGCCACAGTGCCCAGCTTATGGGTTTCCTTTTTAAGTTGTGATTTACCCCCCCCTTTGCATGAGCTCTTGGATTCTTCATGAGAGAATGGCTCACCAGTGCCAGTAGGGCTGGCAGTATGCCCTTGAAGTGTGGGCTAAATCTTTTTTTTTTTTGGGGGGGGGTGTTCGGTCCTGGGACCTGAACTCTGGGCCTGGGTGCTGTCTCTCACCTCTTCAGTTCAAGGCTAGCACTCTACCACTTGAGCCACAGTGCCACTTCCGGCTTTTTTCTTTTTCTGCTTATGTGGTGCTGAGGAATCGACATGGCCTCATGCATGCAAGGCGAGCGCTCTACCACTGAGCCACCTTGCCAGACCCCTAAATCTCTTTTTATAAGGGTTCCCGTGTTATAAAGTTAGATATTTTATTACACTAATATAAAATGAACTATTATATATGCTTATGAACATTTTAGCTTTTGTAACTTGGGTAAAAACTGCCATCTTTTAATTAGTATCTTCCTCATTTACTCATGAAATTGAGTTCTTTTTTTTGGGGGGGGGCCTCCGGTTGTGGGTCTGAACTCTGGGCCTGGGCGCTGTCCCTCAGCTCTTCAGCTCAAGGCTAAGACTCTACCATTTGAGCCACAGCGCCACTTCCGGCTTTTTTCTTTTTGCTTATGTGGGGCTGAGGAATCGAACCCAGGGCCTCATACATGCAAGGCAAGCACTCTACCACTGAGTCACCTTCCCAGTCCTGAAGTTGAGTTCTTTATAGATTAGATATCTGTATTTTGTTTATTAAATGGGTTTTTAAAATCACCTTTTGTATTATTTTTTGTGAGTTACTTATAACTTAATTTTGTAATACGTGAAAATTTTTGATGAATTTCTCAACAATATACTTGAGTTAAAGTAATAAAGCAAAGTTTTTTTTTTAATTTAATTTAATTTTATTTGTGAACATACTGTACAGAGGGGTTACAATTGCATGGGCAGGTAAAGCAAAGTTTTTAACTGTTCCTCTCAATCTCAGTCTTATTCCAGTGTTAGCTACTGTCATTTCTTTGATGTGTATCCTAGACTAGAGCTGTCTATCAGAAATATAATTCATGTATATAGATTAAAAACTTTTCTAATAGCCACATGAAAAAGCAAGTAAAATGAATTCTTCTCACTTTTTTAAAAAACATATTGGGGAGGTTTCAGTGTCTGTTTAGCCCATGCTGGCCTGGAACTGGCAATGTAACTGAGACTGATCTTCAGTTTCCTAAATGCTACAGTGTATGCCATCACGTGTAAGATATATTTTATAGTACATTTTACTCAATGTATGTATGTCCAAAACATACCATTTCAACATGTAATGAATGTGAAAATTATTCATTGTTCCTGGGACATTTTAGCTGGTGAACATTTTATATTTATAGCATATCAATTTGAATGCCAATTTTTATCATAAATTCTGGTCAATATTTAGATTTCATAATATTTATAATTTTAAAAAGATCTGTATGCCTGATTTGTTCTAAACATACCAAAAAGTTTTCCACTAATTAAATACTAACTTCCTGTTCCTGTTGATCTAACTAGTTCATTTTTATTTAATTTAATTTTTATTTTTTTCTTTAAGTAGTTGTACAAAGAGGGTTTTTTGTTGTTGTTGTTGTTGTTTTTTGTTGGTCTTGGGGCTTGAAATCTGGGGCTGGGTACTGTCCTTCAGCTCTTCAGTCAAGGCTAGCGCTCTACCACTTGTCATACTGCTACTTCTGGTTTTCTGGTGGTTTATTGGAGATAAGAGTCTCAAAGAGGGGCTGGGAAGGTGGCTCAGTGGTAGAGTGCTTGCCTTGCGTGCATGAGGCCCTGGGTTCGATTCCTCAGCACCACATAAGCTAAAAGAAAAAAGCCGGAGGCAGCACTTTGGCTCAAGTGGTAGAGCGCTAGCCTTAAGCTGAGGAGCTGAGGGACAGTGTCTAGGCCCAGAGTTCAGGCTCCATGATTGGACCCCCCCCCAAAAAAAAAAAAGAGTCTCAAGGACTATCCTGCCCAGGCTGGCTTTGAACTATGATTCTCAGATCTCAGCCTCCTGAGCAGCTAGGATTACAGGCATGAGCCATTGGTTCCCGGCCTGTACAAAGAGATTTTAACTCAACGTAACAATTTATGAGTACAATATATTTTGATCAAAAGTCCGCACTTCCATCATTCTTCCTGTCTCATCTCAGCCCTATCCATCCCTTCAAGTTACATGGTTCCATTTTCACATATGCACATTGAATATTATAACTATATTTACCTACTATTCCTTTCTCTGTTTTCTTTGTGCTCATGTTGGATCTTGAACTAAGGGCCTCATTGTCTTGCTTAGCTTTTTTTTTTAATCTATTGACCTTTTACCACTTGAGGTATTAGCTAGTTAATTGGAGATAAGCATCTCTGGGACGAGTCTTCTTTGGCTGGCTTCAAACCTTGATCCTCAGATCTCAGTCTCTTGAGTAGCTAGGATTATAGGGATGAAACACAAGTGCCCAGATGGTATATTCTATAGGTAGTTGTTTAATTGGAGATTGGCACTTTAAAAATATATCTTTTAAAAGATTTTCCCTTTTTCCCAATAAAAGTTTTTAACAGTGATAATTTTTTCCCACTTCTCTACTAAAAATAGTTTCCTTTTTTTTGGGCAAGTAACCAAGCAGTTTTTCTACTCAAATCCTGGATAAATAATTTAAAAATGGTTCTGGATATTTAATTCTTGTTTAAAATAATTAAACTTACAGCAGCTCTTATTTGATTCTTGAAAGGAAACTTCTTATCAGATTTGCAATGTACCTCTTCATAAGTCTAAATATTATCTTGTTTATTATCTTTGACACTTCTTACATGGTAAGCAGCTTATTTTTATTGTTATGCTGTAGCATATGACATTTGGTATCCATTATGAAATCTGAAGTATATTTTATTCTATTTTCTTTCTTTCTCTTTTTTTTCCCACTGTTCTGTTGGAAGGATTAATTTCTTTTTTTTTGAATGTTATATATTTTTTTTTTTTGTGTGAACATATTGTACAGAGGGGTTACAATTACCTGGGCAGGATAATGCATACATTTCTTATCAAGCATTGCAGCCTCCTCCTTTGTTTACCCTTCACATCCCTTCCCAGCCTCCCCCGACCCCCCAGGAATAATTTCTGTATCTCCAAGTGTTGTTGTTGTTGTTGTTTGGTCTCTTGTAGGGCTTGAACTGGGGCTGGGCACACTATTCCTGAGCTCTTTTTGCTCAAGACTGGCACTCTACCGCTTTGAGCCACAGTGCCACTTCTGGTTTTCGGAGGGGTTAATTGGAGATAAGGGTCTCACAGACTTTGCTGCCTGGGTTGGCTTTGAACCATGATCCTCAGATCTTAGCCTCTTGAGTAGCTAGGATTTTAAGTGTGAGCCACCAGCACCTGGCTCTTTTCTTTTTTATGCTGGTGGGTCAGGATCTTCTCTCTTAGCTTTTTTGCTCAAAGCTAGTGCTCTACTACTTGTCACAGCTTCATTTCTGGTCTTTTGGTGGTTGATTAGAGCTAAAAGTTGCACATACACACACACACACGTCACACACACACACGTCACACAGACTCTGGTCTTTTGGTGGTTGATTAGAGCTAAAAGTTGCACACACACACGTCACACACACACACACACGTTACACACACACACACACACGTCACACAGACTCTGGTCTTTTGGTGGTTGATTAGAGCTAAAAGTTGCACACACACACACACACACACACACACACGTCACACAGACTTTCCTGTGCAGGCTGACTTTGAACTGCAATTCTCAGGTCTGATCTCAGACTCCTGAGTAGGAGGCATAAATGACCAATGCCCGACCTCCATGTAATTTATGTATCAATAATTTACCTACTTTTTCTTTTGCTCTTAAAAATTTTTTTTGAGGGCTGGGAAGGTGGCTCAGTGGTAGAGTGCTTGCCTTGCATGCATGAGGCCCTGGGTTCGATTCCTCAGCACCACATAAGTAAAAAGAAAAAAAGCCGGAAGTGGCGCTGTGGCTCAAGTGGTAGAGTGCTGCCTTGTGGCGCTGTGGCTCAAGTGGTAGAGTGCTAGCCTTGAGCTGAAGAGCTGAGGGACAGCGCTCAGGCCCAGAGTTCAGGCCCCACGACCGGACCCAAAAAAAAAAAATTTTTTTTGAGGGGGTGGTTAGGCAGAAGAGATGGGAACACTTTAGTGGCTCATATGTGTTTACATCAACCCAGTGGTGGAAAATGTGAAGGATTAAAGTTCCTTGCCATTCTGGCAAAAAAGTTAGTGAGATTACCATTTCAATTAAAAAGTTGGGCATAGTGGTGATGGGTCGTGTTGTTCCTGTTATTAGGGAGGTATCAGTAGATGGGTTGAAGACCAGACCTCACTGGACAAAATCTTGACTCATACCTAACTTAAAAAAAAAAAGGAGAGCTGGGCGCTGGTGGATCATACCTGTAATCCTAGCTATTTAGGAGGCTGAGATGTATCACAGTTAAAAACCATCCTGGGCAGGAAAGTTGGTGAGACTATCTCCAATTAACCACCAGAAAACCGGAATTGGAGCTGTGGATCAAATTGGTAGACTATTAGCCTTGAACAGAAAAGCCCAGGGACAGTACCGAGGCCCTGAGTTCAAGCCCCATAGCGAACAAAAAAAAAAAAATCTGGACACCCCCCCAGCCCGCCCGAAAAAACGGTGTAGGTCAAGTTGTAGAGTGTTTGCCTAACAAACACTAGGCCATGAATTAAAAACCCCAGTACTCCTACAAGAAAATACGTTTTTTCAGTTTATTAATCTTTTAATATCTTTTTGTGAATTTTTACAGTAACCAGAGATGAAAGAAATCATTGTGGAATTGTAACTGAACACAGTAGATGTACCTTTTGGTGAGGACAAAGTCAAAGCCAAGAATGGCTAAGAAATAAGTGTAGAGAAACATTTACTACCTGCAGCAGATAAGGAGAGCACAGCACGGGAGCTATCCTAAGCAATGCCTTCCTTAAAGAAAGGGAGAGGGGCTTGGGTATGTGGCTCAGTGGTAGAGTGTTTGTCTAGCATGCATGAAGCCCTTGGTTTGATTCCTCAGTACCACATAAACAGAAAGAGCTGGAAGTGGCCCTGTGGCTCAAGTGGCAGAGTGCTAGCCTTAAGCAAAAGCATCTCAGGGGCAGAAGCAAAAGCATCTCAGGGACAGTGCCCAGGCCCTGAGTTCAAGCCCCAGGATTGGCAACAAAAAAAGAGGAAAGATGATTTTATTGGTCATGGGGCTTGAACTCAGGGCCTGGGCACTGCCCCTGATCTTTTTCTCAAGGCTAGTCCTCTACTACTTTGAGCCAGAGCTCCACTTTTGATTTTCTGGTGGTTAATTGGAGATAAGAATGTTACTGGACTTTAAGGAAGTGGGGCTGTGGCTCAAGTTGTAGAGTACTCGCCTTTAGCTGAAGAGCACAGGGACAGCGCACAAGCCCAGAGTTCAAGCCCCACAACCGACAAAAAACAAAACAAAAGAATGTTACTGGACTTTCCTGCCCTGGTTGGCTTTGAACTGCAATCCTCAGATCCCAGCCTCCTGGGTAGCTAGGATTACAGGTGTGAGCCACCAGTGCCCAGCTAGAGGAAACTTTTTTTTTTTTTTTGGTCGGATGTGGGGCCTAAACTCTGGGCATGGGCACTGTCCCTCAGTTCTTCAGCTCAAAGCTAGCTAGTGCTCTACCACTTGAGCCATAGCACCACTTCAGGCTTTTTCTGTTTATGTGGTGCTGAGGAATTGAACCCAGGGCCTCATGCATGCAAGGCAAGCACTCTACCACTGAGCCACATTCCCAGCCCCTAGAAGAAACATTTTATTCAGGAAGCTTGTACATGTTTGTATAGGAGAGCATTTTAGAGCTGGATACATAATAATATAAGGAGTAGATTTCAGATTGCTGATGGCACTTTTTAGGCATGCTTAGCTCAAGGTCATGGAACACATGTTTGAAAGCATAAAATGGAGGGGCTGGGATGATGGCTTAGTGGTAGAGCGCTTGCCTTGCATGCCTGAGACCCTGGGTTCCATTCCTCAGTACTACATAAGCAAAAAGAAAAAAGCTGGAAGTGGCGATGTGGCTCAAGTGGTAGAGTCCTAGCCTTGAGCTGAAGAGCTGAGGGACAGGGCCCAGGCCAAGAGTTCAGGCCACACGACCGGACCCCCTCCCCCCCCCCAAAAAAAAAGAAAGCATAAAATGGACTGGAAGGAACACTTTTGGGTTAGCTTAGCATGTGCCATAAAGATGACAGACAATAATGATTCTAGGCTTGCTCAGTTTTTTCCTAAATAGTGTTAGGTTTTTAAAAAGAGGTAGCCCAGTAAGAACCACAGCACGCACGTGGTATTCAGGTAAGGGGTGGGTTTATTCATCGTTCTGGCTGGCACCAGGCCATGTTGGCCCTCCATGCAGCTGGGAAAGAGCTGGGAAAGAAGGCATCTGGGCCTGGGATAGGCCTTATCTAGGGAATGGACAGGAAAGGTGTGGCCACATCAAAATCAGTTGTGACCTTAGCAGATGCAGATGAGACCTCTTCCTGATGTGCCAGTTGCCTAGGTAACACAGGTACTGGGCGGAGACTTTGCTTCGAGAAGGGTGGAGTCTGCTCACCATCCAGGAGAGGACCTCACAAATAGTTTTGTTAAAAAACTAGAAAAAGCCAGGTGCTGGTAGCTCACCCTAGCTGCTCAGGAGGCTGAGATCTGAGGATCACAGTTGAAAGCCAGCTCGGGCAGAAAACTCCATGATACTCCTATCTCCAACAAACCATTAGAAAACCGGAAGTGGCGCTGTGGGCTCAAGCTGTAGAGCGCTCGCCTTGAGCTGGAGAGCTGAGAGGCACAGTGCCCAAGCCCAGAGTTCAAGCCCCAGAACCGACCAAAACAAAACAAACAAAAAACAAGAAAATCAGTGGCTCAGGTCTGCAATCCCAGTCACTCAGGAGGCTGAGATCTGAATATTTCGGTTCAAAACCAGTCTGGATAGGAAAGTCTGTGAGACTTTTACCTCCAATAAGCTACTCTGAAAAAGCCAGAAGTGGCACTGTGGTTCAAGTGATAGGGCACTAGCCTTGAGCAAAAGAAGCTCAGAGAGAGTGCTCTGGTCCACTATGTGAGCTCAGAACTGGCAAGAAAAGGAAGAATAATGCTTTGAAAGTGTATTAGTAAAGGAGTTGGCCCTAAATGGTTTCAGCCAATTGCTTTTGGCCAATTCCAACTGGTTTTTATGAGAGCCCAAAAAGCTGAGCTGTGAGATTGGAAAGGAATAGAGTCTGGAAGGCCATTCTCCCAACAAAAACTTGCAGAATGCTGAGAGTTTCCTTGAGTGGTCAGTTAGTTCCGGTTTAACAGGATTCAGATTTCTAACTTGGGTGTAGGCTAATTTGTGCCTAAACTGCTTGGGAGCCTGGGGGAGACTAAGGGTTATGCAAATTGTAAGTTGTTTACTGTTTACCTCCAGTTTCGAAGATAAGGACACATTTATCACTGGTATAATGAAATACTGTCTGGTGTTGATGTTTATACCTTACTCTCTTACACTGTACTTCCCTGTATGAACTGCAATAAAAACCTTGGTTAATGAAACCTTGGGATCTGTAGTTGGGGCTTCATGTCCCTGGTACCCCAAACCTCAATTCCACAGTATGGTCTCCCTTACTGCTTTGTTCCTGGTTACCATGGGTTGCAACCGATTTTTTTTTTTTTTTTTTTGGTCCAGTTGTGGGGCCTGAACTCTGGGCCTGAGCACTGTCCCTCAGCTCTTCAGCTCAAGGCTAGTGCCCTACCACTTGAGCCACAGCACCACTTCCGGCTTTTTTCTTTTTGTTTATGTGGTGCTGAGGAATCGAACCCAGGGCTATACCACTGAGCCAACTTCCCAGCCCCTCAACCGATTTTTTTTGTTGTTGTTCTTTTTTTTTTTTGGTCGTGGGGCTTGAACTCTGGGCCTGAGCGTTGTCCTTCAGCTCTTCAGCTCAAGGCTACCGCTCTACCGCTTGAGCCACAGTGCTTCTGGTTTTCTGGTGGTTTATTGGAGATAAGAGTTTCACGGACTTTCCTGCCCGGGCTCATTTTGAACTGGGATCCTCAGATCTCTGCCTCCTAAGTAGCTAGGATTACAAGGATGAGCCACCGGCTGTTCTTTTGTTCTGTTTACTCTTTTCTTTTTGTCAAATAGACTCTGTTAAACTGGCATTTGTGTTCATTTTGATAGCAGAGTTAGGGTAAATGCTCAACTCCAAGGGGTATCAAAAGTGGTGGGGAAGGAGCTTTGTTATGGTCACATGAAGAAGGATGAAGAGCTGATGTCTTACCAATCTGTATTCAAAATGCTTCTGGCAGTTTCTATTATATAGAAAAGAGAAATAATAGCAAGAATTGGGTTATTCAGTGTAGTAGGCCATGTTGTTTTGGGACTCTTGCTTTACGGGAATTTCAGTCCTTTTTTTTTTTTTTTATAAGTATTCATAAATTAGGCCTGTTGTTCCAGAGAACCAATATAACTATAGGAGAAAAGGTTCAGAAGACCTCAGAAAGAAGGAAATCAAACAAGATGGAATAAAAAACCATAAATGGAGTTTACTAGGTCAATGACTGGACCTTTTTCAGGTTTCCAGTATGAATCCATCATTAACATTTTCTGTGAGAGTGAGGCTAAAGGAAGGGACCTGTTACAACTTACCTTTCTTTTTTTTGTTGTTGTTGGTCATAGATCTTGAACTCTGGGTCAGGGTGCTGTCTCAGTGCTCTTCAGCTCAAGGCTAGCACTCTGCCACTTGAGCCACACTTCCAGTTTTCTGGTAGTTAATTGGATATATGTCTCAAGGACTTTCATTTGGAACCGTGATCCTCTGATCTCAGCCTCCTGAGTAGCTAGGATTACAAGAGTGAGCCACCGTCGCCCTGCTCAACTTCTTTTTCACAACCAAGAAATTATAAATTGTGCCAGAGCCAGTTGTCTTGACACTTACTAACATGTGTTTTGAATCTGAATACAAACATTACATCTGGAATGATCTTGTACATTTTGGCTATTTTTCTGAGTTTATGAGTGCTGTTACCTGTAAAGTCTGTCGCGAGGCATGGAAGCCCTGGCCTCCTCACCTCTTGGTTAAATCTTTGCCCAGTACAGCCATTATACACTTTCCCAAAGTGAAGGGCAAAATGGTCATTGGTCATGAACTTTCTATTTTCAGTACTTGCTTGGGTTTATAATGATGGGAGATTGTCAAACTACCAGGGAGGAAAAAACTACTTGTTTTACGTGTTTTTTGGTGCTGATTGAACCAGGGTGTTTTGAAGACCAGGGACATGGACTACTGAAGTATATTCACTCTTTTTGCTTTCCTTGGTTCTTTATTTTACTTTGTTTTTTTTTGGGGGGGGGCAGGGAGTGGAGTGAGGGTGGGAAGGTAGGGCTGGATCTGGGGCTTGAACTCAAGGCCTGAGCCCTGTTGTAGACTTTTTTGTTCAAGGCAAGATCTCACAGACTTTCCTGCTGGGCTGGCTTTGAACTGTGATATTCAGATCTCAGCCCCCTGAGTAGCTAGGGTTACAGGCTTGAGCCACTGGAGCCCAACATTTTTACTGTTTTGGAAGTGTAGAAAACAACTACAATGGGGGGTTGGGAATTTAGGTCAGTGGAAAAGCACTTGCCTGGTAAGTGAAAATCCCTGAGTTTGGTCCTCACCTCTGGACCAAACCAAACCAAAACCAAAGCAAACAAAAACATCTCAGGCTTCTAGCTGGATGCAGTGGCTCATGCCTATAATCCTTGCTACTCAGGAAGCTTAGATCTGAGGATTGAGATTCGAAGCCAGCCCTGACAGAAAAGTATTCCTGTGAGACTCTAATATGCAATAAACTACTCAAAAAAGCTGGGAGGGACTCAGTGGCTCAAATGGTAGACCTCTAGCTTTGAGTACAAGGAGGCTTAGGGACAGTTCCAGGCCCTGAGTTCAAGCCTTTAGGACCAGTAACAACAATAACAGCAAAACATCAACAAAACTTGCTGGCTGTCTGATTGGGTCAATTTTCAGTTTACTACTGGGTGGAAAAGCATCATTTGTATAAATATAGGTTGAACCTTCCCTGAAATATTGCAGAAGCTAGATTTATTTTATTCTTTGGTGAGCTGGTATCTTACTTCTTATGACAGGTAGGTGTACTAAGAATATTTTATAAAGTTACCTTCAAGTTATGTTTATAGGTGTATGAAACATAAGTGAATATTGTGTTTAAAACTGGCACATAAGATAAGGCTAATGCCTTATCTTTTTGTAAATATTCTGAAATTTGTAACTTCTGAAACTAGAATCACTTTGCATCGCCATCATTTCATATGAGGGTTTTTCAAGGGTATTACTTTTCTATAGTTTGCTGAACTGCAAAAGTTCTCAAAGGTAACAAGGTCAAGGCTTGCATGTGAAGGGAAGCACAGAAATGGAAGGAAAAAGGATGAACAAATGCAGCAATGGTACTCACTGGACACTAAGTTGAAAATGAACTATACAACTTGTGGGTACAGGGTAGGAGGGAAAAACTGGGAGAGAGCAAGGAAAGGGGTGACATTGTCCAAAAAGAAATGCATTCACTACCTTACTTACATAACTGTAACTCCTCTGTACATCACCTTTATAACAGCTTAAAAATTAAAAAAAAAAAGTCTAGGTCTGTTTCAGGTTATTTAGTTGGGTATTCCAGACAAGAGGTAACATTCTACGGAGCACCATTTCACCCTTCTCCCCATTTTTTTTTGGACATAATACATTTAAAACTTCTATTTAAATACAGCAAATGGGCAAATATTTATTGCTTAGTACAGAAAGAATTGGGTAAGTTTAATTGATTTCATTGTTAGAAGAATGAAAATATGGTAATTGAGAATTTACAGTATTTCTGTGGAAATACAGCTCCTCATATAGGAGTCGGATCTAGATTCACCTTTGTTTCTCTTGGTCTTGGCACAGTGCCTAGAAACATTTTTTTTTAAACAGGTGTTTGCTAATTGTTTGACAGAAATGAACTCTGTTCAAGTGATATTATTACTATTATTATTATTTTTATTTTGTTAGTACTGAGGATTGGATGTAGGGTCTGAATGCTACACAAGTGCCAACGCTGAGTTCCATTCCTAGTCATTTTTAAAATTAACTTATTTTTAAAATATATTGTTATTATTAAGGTATTTTACAGAGGGGTTACCATTTCATCAGTTAGGTAATGAGTACAATTCTTTTTGGGCAATGCCACCCCTTCCTTTGCTTTCTCCCAGTTTCCCAGTTCTTGTTTTCTGAGATAGGATCTCGCTATGTAGGCCAAGCTGGCCTTGAACTCACTATTCCTCCTGCCTCTGCCTCCTGATATTACAGCCATGTACCATTATGACTAGCTTCCATATGTTTTTATTCACTTTTCTGATGAAACGTATATAAGTGAGAAAATAGTTTTATTTTGGTTTCCGTATTTATCATACGTTTTCAGGCTGGGATTAAGCATGGGAGCTGATGGGTTTGCAAAAGGCAGGATTAGACCTATCCTTTCACAGTCCAGGTTGTATGATTCTGGCTAAATAAAAAAATCCTGTTCCATTGTTATAACAATTGTGATTTTGTTTTGTGAACTGTTAGCTACAGCATGATTACGCTGTTTCTTACCATGAAGTGTTTTTTTTTTTTTGTGCATCATAAAGCAAGCTAGTATATTCATATACATTATAGATGAAGCCATTGCTTTAAAACACAATTTTTAATCTGGATTTAGGGTTTAATGTTCAACTCATATTTTTTTCTTAAATTAAAAAACATGCAGGGTCTTCAGTAGACTGTAAAATGAAGGAGAAGCTTAGCTTTACTGTGGAGTCTGAGCTGGGTGTAACCTAACTAGCTAGAGGATATGCAATTCTTGATTGACAGCAGGACCAGCATTATGCAGATTTTCTGAGGGAGCACACCCAGCTTGGAAACTGATTGAGCTCTGTTACGAATCCTTACATTTACCACTCCTGTCTTTCTGTTTTCGGTCTACTGGATTTGTAAACAAATAGCACAAAACAGTTCCTTTTTTGTTTTTGTTAAACTGATACTGCAGTGCTGTTTCATTCTATCAGCCAAGCATACATGTTTGGGAATTCGATATTCTCACTAAATTAGCTAATTTTTAGCTGTGTTCATGCTTATCTATAGACCTTTGTGCATTAAATCCTATCTGGAGCTGTTCTCTTCATACACAAGTGTATTTTGCTTGTGCCTTCCTGTCTTCTCAGTGAGAAGCTTTATGTAGGTCAGGCTTGGCTTAAGCAGATTTCCTGAACCTGCGTCAGCTTAAGCTGGAGGAATTTTAATAAACCCTCCCCTGTAGGCGTGGGCCTAAATGAGGCTAGCCTAGTTAAGCCTGATCTTTTTCTGTTTGTGAAAAGAGCTGAGCAGAGCTGAAGGCTGCATGGTGGTTTCAGAAACTGCTTACTTAATTTCAAGAGAACAATGGTAGGAAAGGCTAGATCTTCCAATTTTACCTTATCTGAAAAGCTTGATTTGTTAAAGCTTGTGAAGCCATATGTGAAAATTCTCGAAGAACACACTAATAAACATTCAGTAATAGTAGAAAAGAATAGATGTTGGGATATCATAGCAGTTAACTATAATGCAATTGGAGTAGACCGCCCTCCTCGAACAGCGCAGGGCCTACGTACCCTTTACAAAAGGCTCAAAGAATATGCCAAACAGGAACTATTGCAGCAAAAAGAGACCCAATCAGATTTTAAAAGCAATATTTCTGAGCCATCCAAGAAAGTTATGGAGATGATTCCCCAGATATCCAGTTTTTGCCTGGTAAGAGACAGGAACCACATACAAAGGTAAGCTTTATTTTATTTTGTTGTGGAAAATTATGGCGCCTCCTATCTATTGGGCTTTGGCTTAGTTGTGATAGAGATATGCATAGCAAGCATCCCCACTCCGGAGCAATGAATGGTGTCTTTGTTTTGCTTTCTTAGAAAAAGAAAGTGGGCTATAAGGAATTTTTCTGTTGCTTTTGATTTAATCCCCTTTTTTCTGTCTTGTCCTCTCTTTTCCCACCTTTAGTTTCTGAAAGTAAAGGTTAAGAAAGAGTAAATGGGATGGAATTTTTGACATCACTTCATAAACTTTTTAAGTTTCAAAATTAAGTTATTTGTTTCTGAGAGATACCTTTTTATTTTAAGATTATCTTTTCTTGGATTTCTAAATTTTCTGTAAAATTTATGTAAAGTTGGCACTTACAGGAAAATGGAAGCTGCTTTTTTATAAATTGTCACCATATATTTATTGAATATACGTTGAACTAACATCACCAATTAAACTTATTAAAGGCATGATTTTGTATATAAAGACATTTTTCTAACATTTAAAATAAATAAGATGGATCCAACTAAAGAGACTTTAAGGAAGAGAGAGACTTTAAATGATTCAGATTACTTAATAAAATTAAAAGTTTTTGTTTATATTTATTATTGATCTAGTTTCACTTTGATCATACACAAAAGGATAAGCTTTCTTATATTGGATATCAAAATGTATATTTAAATCTACCCATAGGAACAGTTGAGTTCTTTAGGGTTAAAAATAATTTTGTGTTAAATTTGTGTTGTATAGAACTATTTGTCCAGGATTCTTCAAAACTGTTACCATTCCACTAATTTAAATTTCTGCCCTTGGCCAGAAGTAAAAAGAGAAGCTGTAGTATTATGAGTAGTGTAGGGTAATCCTTGTTAATTAAAGAACCTTTATATCTTACTGGTAGGGAAGGTATTATATTAGCAAAATTACTGATTATCTGTGAAATCTCTTTGAAGTTAGAAGACAAATAAAGAACTTTTTAACTGAACAAAATCTATTATTTTGGCAGTTTACTAGGAAAATATTTTTGAGCCTAGCTTCTTGTCATGCTTTTAATTGTCTTGTTTTTAATTTATAGTGCAGTTAAAAAATTTCTCTAGTGGAATCCAGGAAATATATATACACATTGGATTACTTCTTGGGGCCATCAGTTAAAAATTTCACTGTGATGACAAATGAGATTCTAGTATGTTACTTCCCCAATAACTCCACAGTAAACTTGTTCTGTGCTACTTATGAGGTTTTCCACTACTCTCAAACTGTAGAGAACAATAGCCTTGATATTATAGTTGTAAAAAACATGCCTTTTGGGTATTAAAGTTAAATTTTTGTAACTTGAAAACTACATAGAAACTGTAGCTTTGCTTAGTTGCATATTTGAAAAATACAATGAGTATAGAAGAGAAATAATATATAATGCTATAAATATTTACACTTTGACTATTGGTGTGATATATATATATATATATATATATATACTGTATACATGCACATGTTTTGACACCATCATCTTGGTAAAAATGAGTTAGTGGATTTATGCATATCTATACATAATTTAAATAATACCTTTTTAGTAGATTTTAAAAGGAAGAATATAAAAAATTCTTAAATTTTTACCAATGATAGTGGCTACACTGACACCTATATAGGCTTATTTTAATATATTTAGTGTATATTTACTCTGTTGACATCATTTTCAATCTTAATTATCTCAGTTTATAATTGTTATTTTAATTATGCTTCTACATAAATATTAGTATCATTAAACTCTTCCTTTATGAGAAAGTATTACAACTTATTTAAAGTATTTAAAATATATTTCTGTTTTGAAAGTTTATTTTTATGACTCATTTATTTTTGCCTTTATTTTTTACCTCTCTCTAATAATTAGATTATAATCTGTTTTTATGGCCTTTTTGATTCTTTCAATTCATACATTTTAGAATTCCCTATCTGTTTATCATTTTGTGGCCTTCTCTAAAATTTTTTTACTTCATTATGCTTCACTTGGAATGTTTGAACTAAAATGGAATGGGATGTTCCACGTATAATCATATTTTTAACTTACATGGAGTATAATGTCTGTTTATATTCTACCATGCACACTAATTTGGAACACTAATTAGGTGAATTTTCAAAACTTGATTTTCCTATTCCAATTTTCATTACAGATTTTTAATAGAAGTAAATCTTTATTTGAATTACATTTATAGTCCTTTATTTTGCTTTTGGAAACCATAAAATGAAGACAGATGAGAACAAAAAGTGGGGCTGGGAAGGTGGCTCAGTGGTAGAGTGCTTGCCTTGCATGCATGAGTCCCTGGGTTCAATTCCTCAGCACCACATAAACAGAAAAAGCCAGAAGTGACGCTGTGGCTCTAGTGGTAGAGCGCTAGCCTTGAGCTAAAGAGGTAAGGAACAGTGCCCAGGCTGAGTTCAGGCCCCATGACCAAAAAAAAAAAAAAAAAAAAGTGAGAAAATTATACAATCTTTAATTATGTTTTCACTAAAACATAAGTCTCACTGAGTTATTTTCTTTAAGACAAATATCTGATATTTATTAGCAATTTACTGTCATTAGTGAGAGACAGGAGTTTAAATTTTTCTTCAGTTCTACTATAACTTACTTATCTTTTATAAAATACTCTGTAAAGAATGTTAACATGCTGGGCACTGGTTGCTCATCTTTGTAATCCTAGTTACTCAGGAAGCTGAGATCTAAGGATCTCTGTTTGAAGCCAGTCTGGGCAGAAAAGTCCCTTTGAGATTCTTTATCTCCAATTAACCACTCAAGTACTGATAGTGGAGCTGTGGCTCACAGTGGTAGAGTACTAGCCCTGAGCAAAAGGGCTCAGGAACAGTGCCTAGGCCCTGAGTTCAAGCACATAATCGCCAAAAAACAAAAAAAAAACGTATTTCTTTTTTTTCAATAGGATTTGGCTTTTATGCATAGGCTGGCTGGATTGTTGTCTTCCTGCTTTTGTTTCCCTTGTATTTGGGATGATAGGCCTATATTGTTGTGCTCAGCTTTTATTGATTGAGATGGAGGTCACAAGCACTTTTTTTTGCTGGTCCTGGGGCTTGAACTCAGGGCCTGGACACTGTCCCTGAGCTTTTTTGTTCAAGGCTAGCACTCTACTACTTGAGCCACAGTGCCAGTTCTGGCCACTTAGGGCTTTTTCTGTTTATGTGGTACTGAGGAATTGAACCCAGGGCTTCATACATGCTAGGCAAGTACTCTTAAGTCATAAGAACTTTTGGTCTGGATTGGCCTCTGTTATCATCCTGATAACAGTTGAGTGAGAATGCAAGGCTCTTGAGTTCAAGCCCCAGTACTGGCAGAAAAAAAAATAATTAAAATTTATTTTGTGTTCACTTATATGTTCAATATAGTCAACAAATTATGAGTTCCTACTTTGTCTAAGTACAGCGCTGTGTTATACTAGTGCCAAAAATACCTACTGTGTCTAATACAGTGTTGTTTTATACTAGTGCTTGCTCTGGTGACCTGTACTTGATGGTTGGAAGACTTAAAGAGACATTGAATCACGTGGTTCAGAATAAGGGGGGAGTATCACTGACCTGAAATACTAAAACATTTTGTTAGGCATTTGCCAAAGTAACAAAATGTTTTAGTTATTTATTTTTGGCAAATGTAGAAATTAATCCCTCCCTTTTACCATTTTCAAGAAGTCATGGCCCTTGATTGTTTTTTGGTCAACTAAAAAAGATCTAGCAGTATAGAAATGGAAGATTTAGGGCTAAGGTATGGGAACAACAAGGATTAGAACACATGAAATGGCCCTTTAACCATTTTACTCCTATACAACGAAGTATAATAGGGATGATTTTTCCAATTAAAATTTTCCATTTAAATAGTAAGGCTAAGTGGTGTTTCCTTGAGAACATAAAAATGGATTTTGAATTTATTTACCTCTATAACATAATACTTGTAATTTTCTATGCTATTAAAAACCTAATTTTGAAGTTAAGGATGGGGAAGGCTAAGATGGTGCTCAGTAGTAGAGTGTAGAGCATGCTCTAGGTTCTGGGTTCATTCTCCAGCACCATAAAGCCAAACAAAATGAAACAGGATATTATTGGTATCCTAATCATAATAATTTATTATTCTAAGGTTAAGCCTTTTATTCATAATTTTCTGAATAGTTTTGTGGCGCTGTGTGTGTGTGTGTGTGTGTGTGTGTGTGTGTGTATTTGAGTCGTGGGACTTGATTAGGGCCTGGGTGTTGTTCTAATCTTTTTTGTTCAAGGTTAGTGCTCTATCACTTGAGCCACAGCTCCATTTCTGGGTTTTTGGTGGTTAACTGGGAATCTCATGGACATTATTGCCTGGGCTGGATTTGAATTGTGATCCTCAGGTCTTAGCCTTCTAGGGTTATAGACGTAAGCCACTGGTCCCTGGCTGAATAGTTTTATTAGTTTTAAAGATATATAGACATATTTTTATTTTTCATTTTTCTTTCTTTTTTAAAAAATTTTAATCAGATTTTAGTATGTAGCCTACTTTTGATCTTCCTGCCTCAGCCTCCTGAGTGCTGGGATTATAGGTATATGCTGTCATACCATGCTCAAAGCTTTATAATTTAATGTATGTTAAATATGAAATTATACTTTTATCTTCATTTTGGTTTACATTTTATAATGCTTTTTTTATATGCTATAGTGCAAACTTGGATGAGGCTGCACAAGCTGGTACCAGTTCACTACAGGTAATGTTGGATCACCATCCGGTTGCTATTACAGTGGAAGTAAAGCAAGAAGAAGACATTAAACCACCACCTCCACTGATTTTCAATCCTCAACACAGTGATACTTTAGAGCAAAGAGAAGAGCATGAATTAGTACATGCTATGGACAGATCTTTGTCACCCTCCCTTTCCTCTGTTGATATGAGAATGACATCTCCATCTTCTATTCCAAGGAGAGATGACTTTTTTCGGCATGAGAGTGGACAGCACTGTAGGTCATTATTAGGGTGTGATCCTCAGATTCTGCAAATGTTAAAAGAGGAGCATCAAATAATTTTAGAAAATCAAAAAAATTTTGGATTATATGTTCAGGAGAAGAGGGATGGATTGAAAAGAAGGCAACAGCTAGAGGAAGAGCTACTAAGAGCAAAAATTGAAGTGGAAAAGCTGAAAGCAATTCGATTACAGCATGATTTACCTGAATACAATAGTCTCTAAGATTTTTTAATCTTGCAATTTAATTTTTAAAAATATACTCTTGATTCTTTTAATTTTGACCAAAATTTACTTCAATTTGAAAATATTCTGAAGCAGAGCGTAGGTTCTTGAAAAATGTTCATCTCTATTATGGAAAAACTTTTGACATTTCTCATTCTCTCTTTCTCTCTATTTGGTTTTTGTTGGTACTGGTTTGAATTGAGTGCTTTGCAGGAGACAAGCACTCTGCCACATGGGTCATACCAGCCTCCCTACCCCCTTTTTATACTTTAGTTATTTTTCATTTAGGGTCTTGTTTTTGCCTGGGACTAGCCTTGGCCTATGGTTCTACCCATGCCTCCCCTGCATCTAGGATTTTAAGTGTGTACTACTTATCGATTTGTTTATTGAGATACAGTCTTGCTAACTTTTCCCCTGAGCTAGTCTTGAACCATGATTCTCTTGACCTCTTCCTCCTGAGTAGCTGGGATTACAGGTGTGAGCCATACCAGGCCGTGTATATGTTTTTTTTTTTTTTATTTTGTGTGTGTGTGTGTGTTTTGAGAAGGTATGTATCCCAGGCTGACTTTCGATTCTTGATCTTTCTGCTTCATCTTCCTCCTTGGATTATAGGTGTGTATTACATTATCTTAGTTTTTCTTTTCTGATACAATTTTTAAAATATATAATATTCTTTTAGATCATAAGATTTACTGATTGGTTGGCATAGTAATATTTTTCATGATCTTCTCATTTTTATAGTATGTTTACTTGTTTGTCTTTCAAAAGAGCTTTTGATAATTAAAATCTACTTAAATATATACACATGTATTTATCCAGATTTTTGAATCCTCAACATTTTTAGTTAGAACTTTGAAAGTAGTAGTTAATTATACACATATGTTTTTCATGCTTGGGACTACATCCTCAGCATTTTTTTTTTTTTTTGGGTCCGGTCATGGAGCTTGAACTTTGGCCTGGGCGCTGTCCCTCAGCTCTTCAGCTCAAGGCTAGCGCTAACCACTGAGCCACCTTTCCAGCCCCACCTCAACCTTTTTTACAACATGGTTTTCTTGTTGTGTAGCCCAGGTGGCCTTGAAATCCTCATGCTTCAACCTCTTTATTTTTTCATTTTTAGTTCTGGGGCTTGAACTCAGGGCCTGATTCCTGTGCCTGAGCTTTTCTGCTTAAGGCTAGCATTTTACTACTTTGAGCCACAGTTCCACTTCTACCTTTAATTGGTTAAATTGGATATAAGAGTCTCACAAACTTTCCTGCCCAGGATGGCTTTGAACCATAATCCTCAGATTTCAGCCTCATGAATAGCTAGGATCACAGGTGTGAGCCATGAGTGCCTGGCTCATGCTTCAGCCTCTTGAGTACTGCAATTATAGGCTTATACCACCAGACCTGACCCAAAAGCTTTAAAAATATTTTGTAAACCCTAATTTAGAATCTATACTAACAATAACAAGTAGTTTGTCTATATGACACTTTAAAAAATATTTTTTTTTTTTTTTGGTCCGGTCGTGGGGCCTGAACTCTGGGCCTGGGCACTGTCCCTCAGCTCTTCAGCTCAAGGCTAGTGCTCTACCACTTGAGCCACAGTGCCACTTCC
>NW_012267233.1:15567920-15573590 GCF_000151885.1 Dipodomys ordii
CTTTTTTCTTTTTGCTTATGTGGTGCTGAGGAATCGAACCCAGGGCTTCGAGCATGCAAGGCAAGCGCTCTACCACTGAGCCACCTTCCCAGCCCCTAAAAAATATTTTTATCTTTTGAAAGAAATGAGACCTAAATTTTAGAAGTGGAAGATATTTGGAAAAGTCATCAATTTAGAGGTGATGAAACTGAAATCCAGAGAGAGCTCAGTGACTTGAAGTAACAAAGATGTTTATGGAATAGCAAGTTCTAGTAATTAATTTTTCTTTATGGGAATTTTTTAATTCCCCATTTATTCTGTAGAAGTAAATCTACTAAACATTTTCAGATTTAAAAATTGGAAGAATTTATTTCATTAAAATTTATTTTTAGGTTGGGGATAGAGCTTAGTCATAGAGAATTTGTCTTTATATATGTAAAGCCCTGGGTTCCATTTCCAGCATAGCAAAAGATAACTTGCTTTTAAAGACTGTTAAGAGTATGGATTCAAGGAAATTGTATTATGCTGTCCCCTTCCCTCCCTCTCTCTCTTGTCCAGCAAGATAAATCAGATACTTTGACAAAGTTTTGGTATATTCATTTTTCAATGTCTTAGTCTAGAAAAAGTTTCTTTCACAGTAAAAATGAGAATTAAAAAATTAAAATGAAAATAGCAAAATAACATGTTTATATTTTCTGATATGATCTGTAATCTTATCATTTCTATAAATATTTCTGTTAGTATCTCAAAATAAAACCTTGGTTTTTAAAGCATTCGTACTACATTTATGTTAAATCTTTAAATCTGTATTATGTGTAAGAATTACTATTTTTACTGTAATTTTCTTTCTTTTTTTTTCTGGTCATGGCGCTTGAACTCAGGGTCTAGATGCTGTCTCTGAGCTCTTTCACTCAAGGCTAACACTCCACCACGTTGAATGACAGCAGTACTTCTGGGGGTTAATTGGAGATAAGAGTCTTACGGCTTTCCTGCCCAGACTGGCTTTGAACCCTGATTTTGAGATCTCAGACTCCTGAGATTAGGATTACAGGTGTGAGCCACCAGCGCCTGGTTTTTTTGCTGGTATCTTATGGTAGAAGAATGCCAAGCCTTAAAATGGGATAAGTAGAGTTTCGGCAATATAAGAAGAGTGCTTAAAGTAGAATGAGTACTCAAAAAAATAGGGCTTGGAGAGTAGGATGAAGAGGATCCATGGTATACCAGCCCAAAGGCAGTGCCCAGTGGGGTGATTTTAAGTAAGCCTACAAGAACCAGTGTTGACTGTGGTAACCTGGCTTAGAACTTCTTTATGAGCTAGGTAGAATAGTTCTTATTAGCTGAAGCAAATTTTTATATATAAGAATAAGCCAGCAATCTGCATTTTTTTTGGAGGGGGGGTCCGGTCGTGGGGCCTGAACTCTGGGCCTGGACGCTGTCCCTCAGCTCTTCAGCTCAAGGCTAGCGCTCTACCACCTGAGCCACAGCGCCACTTCTGGCTTTTTTTTTTTTTTTTGCTTATGTGGTACTGAGGAATCGAACCCAGGGCCTCAGGCATGCAAGGCAAGCGCTCTACCACTGAGCCACCTTCCCAATCTGCAATCTGCTTTTTTATGTGAGAATCTCAAACTTTAAAATGTTTGCAAAGAATTGCAAATACCTTTAAAACACTGTACAGACTGTGGAAGTCAGAGCAGAAAAATGGTTCCTTCCAGCCTAGGTCCTGAACAGCAGGTTAAATATCACTGACAACTTGTTAGAAATGTAAATTTGTACCAATTGAATCAGAAACTCATATGGTCTGGCAGTCAATATGTACTGTAGATATTCTGATAATAGCTAATTTTGAGAAGCAATGAAAAAGAGTGTTTTAGAACTGAGTTAGGTGCCTAACATGGTAGATTTTTAAAAAATTTTGTTAAAAGATGATGTGGATGGGTAACAGTGATTTGAGGAATATCAATTTAGATGTTAGTTTGAGGCAGATTATGGATTATATTTACAGAGTCGGTCTTTGAAGACGCTGAAGACTTTTATTGATTATGGGAATGATATGATTAGAGTGATTTAGGAAGAATAGGCATTGAAGTCAGAGTAAATCAGAATTTTAGGTTATGGCAATCTATAGAAATAGAAAAGAAACTAAACTCTTATGGATACTGTTAGCCTGTTACTTAATTTTATTAGTTGACTTTAAAAAAGCATTTTATACTTGTTATAGAGTTAAAAAACTTTTATTATAGAAGTATCTGTATCTGTATGATATATTCTTGTGATAGTTTTATCTTTTAATCTCTGCTATGATTGTTTTGTGTGTAATGAATCTTCTAATTTGAGGTAATATTTTTATAATACAATTCTAGTAAATATACCTTTACAGTAGAAAACTTTAATTTTTTGAAATTATTAAAAGAAAATTGCTATATGAAATGTAATATAATTTCAGCATGCTTAAAACTCGAAATCAGTTATGAATATTTGAGTGTTGACTGTATATCAAAATCAATTTACCAAAATGTGTTTTGTGCAGTATTCATTCTGTGAAAGGTTTTTTTTTTTTTTTATTTTTCTGTGAAAGGTTTTTAGAAAATAGTTCTATGTTCCCCATAGTCCAACATACTCTTTTTTAAATAGTTGGTTCTAAAATCAAGTGTGGAAAGTAAAAAAAAAAAGAGGGGGGGGTCCAACCATGCCTTAGAAAATTCTTTCATTGTTCATAAACTAATTAGCATTATCTGTTACAATCATATTTTCCTGTGGCAATGTTCAAGGTTGGTTAATATTTCTTTGGTAGTAGGAGGTGATACAATTTATTAGTAGTTGGTGTCTGTATAGAATAAAGAAACATTTTTATGTATTTTTGAATTACATTCATTGCAGTGAGTTTGCTGAATTTTTCTGAGTCATTGTTTAATTTTAATTTGCAAAAGTTTAAATTCTCCATTCTCTAATCACCTCTTCCAGGAAAGATTACCATAGTAAAGGAGATTATTTGTATTCTTGGGTACATGGTTCCAAGAAGTCCATTGTTGAGGAAAAACTGAATGCTTAGGATACATGCTCAGTGCTGTATTGCAGTTGCTTGATTCATTTTTTCCCTAACATTACTCAGCTCTCTTAAAGCCTTTCATCTTTCAACAAATCTTATTCATTTTATCAGTTAATTTCTTTGTCTTGCTTGTTGGGCATGTTTTCACAGAATTGAGAGCAGGAAAACACTTAGCAGATCACACAAATATTTAAACACAACTGGCAATAAAAAGGACTGAACAAGAGCTTATTCACATCGACTGAACTGTTATGTGCATGTGTGGGAGTTGTTTCTTGACTATGCTTGGTTAAGACTACATATAATAAATTCATGAATCAGGTAGCCTTACTGGTATACTTTGTGAGAATTCCTGAGTAAAACAAATTATTTGTCTGGCCTGGTGGATCATGATCCTCCTACTTAAACCTCCAGTGTGTCTAGGATCACTGACTTAAAGCCGTTGTATCTGACTGATTTGTTGAGATTGGATCAGTGTTATTTCATTTTTGTATCATTCTTTGTTTCCCTTCTTGTGTGAAAATGTTTAAAATGAGTTACTTTCCATGTGCCTTTTTATTTGAAGAGTAATGTCAGATTTTAAATAAATTTGTTTAAATGTCTGGGTGCAATAAATTGTATTTATATGGATGATGATGATTAGATGAATACTTTGTTAATACATGTTCTTTTAAGTGTAAGAATATGTTATACTAATTTGTATACTCTTACTATAAAAATTCAGTATCATAGAGGTTAAAATTTTTTGGTGAGGCATAATTGAAATAAATTTATTTAAATGATTGTATTATAATTGATACCAAGTGTACTCAATACTTTTTTCAAATGTTAGAATCACAAATTCAAAATTAATATTTGATGGTAAGTTTGGTTGTAAGTACTTCAACGAAAGTTAAATGATAAATGAAATACAAAATACAAGAGTGGATTCCCTTTTCTTTTCTTTTCTTTTTTTTTGAGACAGGATCTTTCTGTGGTAGCCCAGGCTGCCCTTGATTCTCCTGCTTCAGCTTCCTGATTGCTGGGTCTATGGGTATCTCGGCACAAGCCTATAAATTCTAGCACTTGAGAGCATGATACAGGAGGATTATGAATTTGAGTTGATCCTGGAACATGGTCAGAACTTGTTTCCAAAAGGGAAAAAAAAAGCCCTAGCTAAGTTTTATTTCTTAGAATTTCACAAAATTATAATCATATTGTTATTTCTACCTTAAAACATTCAAGTGGGTTAATATTCTAAATTTTCCTTTTTTAAATTAGCCTACCTTACTTTTAATGTGTGTATTTCATTGTTCTTCTTTTTAATAAAAACCTAACATTTTTAATACTTATTTTCAACTATCCTTTTATCAGTAGTTCACTTTTTATTGCTCTGTAGTATCCTGTTGTACAAATATATCAGCTTGTTTGTCTATTTTCCCTTGTTAGATTTATGGATGATTTTTGGATGTTAGATAAAAATATTCCATTAATATTCTGTATAACTTTCTTGTGGACATAATGCTAGAAAAGGGAAAATATACATTTAATCTTTAAGAAACTGGCACCTTTTCCAAAGTGATTGTACAATTTTAACTTCCATGAACAGTGTTGAGTTTTTAAAAAAATAAAATTTGCATGTTCAATAATTGGAATATTGTAATTGAAATTGCGAACCAACTTTTAATATAAATTCAAAGTGTTGAGTAGATAATTTAGATACTTGGGGAATATTGTAGCTTATTGATTATTTTTCCATGTTAGCATTTGCATATATATTCTGACATGATGTATTGGTAAAATATGAAATGTATAGTCCCTGCCATGTTATGAAGTATTACTCTGAAAATAATCTCTAATGAAAAGAAATCTTGTAGGCTTATTTTATACATTATGGTATTTATACGTATTTGACATTCAGTGTCTTTAAGAAAACTGGATGATTGTCAGATTGAAGGGATTTGCATGTTAATGCTTGTATATTTTTTAGTGTAATAAAAATTTCCAGTCTTAAATTTATATTGTTATATGTTAATGAAATTTAAAGTTCTGTTAGGTTTTGGTAATTTTAAAATTCAGAAATAGTCTAAAAAGTCATTTACATTTTATTTGAATTTCATTATATGAAACATTTTAAATTGCATTTCTACTGTTGAAAACAAGTTGTCTATTTAGAATGATCAAAAAATGTAAAAAATACATAAAGATTTGGGTTCACTGGATATGTAGTTGTCATCCTAATCACAGGAATCATTCATTAAGATACCAGCTTATTAATATTAAATTATATGATCTTCCTCAAAACAAGTTTAACATGTTCTTCTAAGAATTGCTGATGATCTTTTTTTGGTCGTTGTGGGGCTTGAACTCTGGGAGCCTGGGCTCTGTCCCTGAGCTCTTCAGTTCAAGGCTAGCACTCTACCACTTGAGCCACAGCACCACTTCTGGTTTTCTGGTGATTAATTGGAGATAAGAGTCTCATGGACTTTCCTGCCTGGGCTGGCTTTGAACGGTGATCCTCAGATGTTGCGTGAGCCACCGGCACCTGGGTCAAGGCTTTTTTTTTTTGGGTCCGGTCGTGGGGCCTGAACTCTGGGCCTGGGCGCTGTCCCTCAGCTCTTCAGCTGAAGGCTAGCACTCTACCACTTGAGCCACAGCGCCACTTC
>NW_012267233.1:15574235-15577644 GCF_000151885.1 Dipodomys ordii
AGGCTGGCTTTGAACCGCGATCCTCAGATCTCAGCCTCCTGAGTAGCTAGGATTACAGGCGTAAGCCACCGGAGCCCGGCTCTTTTCCTTTCTTGATCCTATTGCTACATAAGGTTTACAAGGAAGCTAAGTGAAAAAGGGACAAAAGATAATAATAATGGTGGTAATGATAGTAAACATTTAGGGAACACTTACTATTTTTTTTTTTTTGCCAGTCTTGGGGCTTGAATTCAGGGCCTAGGCAATGTCCCTGAGCTGCTTCTGCTCAAGGCTACCACTTGAGCCACAGCACCGCTTCTGGCTTTTTCTGTTTATGTGGTACCAAGGAATTGAACCCAAGGCTTCATGCATGCTAGTCAAGCACTCTACCACTATGCCTACATTTAGTATTTTGATGAGTATACTAATACAATATTCTCAAGTCTATGTGTAGGTATTAATATTATTTTCATTTTATAGATTCATAAAATGGCACAAAAGCATTACTTTGTTCATCCCTTCAGTGAGTGGCATACTCAAGATTACAAGAGAGGCAGTCTTTTCTCTCCATAGTTTGAACTATGCCTTCAACTGTGGAGACTTAGATCAAGTACAATAGAGTATTTGGTCTAGGATATTTTCTCCAGCTACTTTGATAAGACATTCTTTTTACCACACTTTAGAGCAGTCTTGAACTATTTAAAGGGGAATTTTGTGTTTCCCTCTTTTTTTTTTGGGTCCGGGTCGTGGGGCCTGAACTCTGGGCCTGGGCGCTGTCCCTCACTTCTTCAGCTCAAGGCTAGCGCTCTACCACTTGAGCCACGGCACCACTTCTGGCTTTTTTCTTTTTGTTTATGTGGTGCTGAGGAATCGAACTCAGGGCCTCATGCATGCAAGGCAAGCGCTCTACCACTGAGCCACCTTCCCAGCCCTTGTGTTTCCCTCTTAACCTATTACAAAGAAAAAAGAACAAATTAAAAACTATAGAAAGGTATTATTCATCGTATCGTGACTGTTACTGGTAAAAATAATATAAAATGAGAAATTTAAATAAACTAAAAGCATACATCACAAAATCTGATTAAAGCGTCCCATTTTTTTTTAACTTTAGGAAAAATAAAGCCTGATTAAAAAAATAACATAGTAACTTCTGGTTCATATAAAAATCGAATCAGTTTTTCTAACTAAAAATCGATAAATTAATATAATCTTGATAAGATTTAGGTATCCACATTTGACTTAGCAAAATTGTGTTTGTTAGAAATTAGACAAGTAGGGGCTCAGTGGTAGAGTGCTTGCCTTGCATGCCTGAGACCCTGGGTTCGATTCCTCAGCACCACATAAGCAAAAAAAAAAAAGAAAAAAGCCGGAAGTGGCGCTGTGGCTCAAGTGGTAGAGCGCTAGCCTTGAGCTGAAGAGCTGAGGGACAGTGCCCAGGCCCAGAGTTCAGGCCCCACGACCGGACCTTCTCCCCCACCCCCCCCCAAAAAAAAAATGAAAGAAATTAGAGAAGTACATACCAGTAATCCCAGAACTTCAGAGACTGAGGCAAAAAGATCAAAAGTTTGAGTCTAGCATGATTTACTAAGTGAGACACTCTCAAAAAAAGAAGAAAAAGAAAAGAAGCATGGTTAATGAGTTAATGTTGCTTTTTAAAGTTTGCTTGGAAAATAATAGATCTTGAGGTGTATAAAATGAAAAGGAAAACTGGACAATCATGAGAATGAGTTGATTTATTTTTCTAAGATATTTTTCATACTCCTAGTGAGTAGGATTATGTCAATTTAGCATATTTTAATATGCCAAGTACTTTATGTGATCAAAACATATTTCTTTTTGGTTGGGTAAAGAGGCTGAGAGAAAAATAGGGGTGTTTAATTTGCCTGGCCAAAGAGGAAATAAAGATGTATTTTAGCTGGCCGATGGTGGCTCACGCCTGTAATCCTGCCTTCTCAGGAGACTGAGATCTGAGGATTGCAGTTAAAAGTCAGCTGGGGCAGAAAAGTCTGTGAAACTTTTATCTCTAATAAACTGCCAAAAAACTGTGGCTAAAGTGGTAGAGTGCTAGTGTTGAGCTGAAGAGTTGAGGGACAGTGCCTAGGCCCAGAGTTCAAGCCCCATGATTAACCAAATAAAAAAAAGATGTATTTTAAAATATCTTACCACACCACCAATAATAATTCAGCTTACAACATTAAGGATATACTGTTTCCACCAATTAAGAGTTAATAGAAGGCTGGGAATGTGACCTAGTGGTAGAGTGCTTGCCTAGTATGTATTGATTCCTCATAAACAGTATGTCATAAACAGTACCACAGCTAGCAGAGTGCTAGCTCGGAGCAGAAGAAGCTCAGGAACAGTGCCCAGTCAACTCAGTGCAAGCCCCGGGACTGATAAAAAAAAAGTTAATAGAAACTTTATTAAAACAGTCGAATTCTGGAATCAAGCCGGGTACTGGTGGCTCATGCCTGTAATCCTAGCTACTCAGGAGACTGAGATCTGACCACAGTTCGAAGCCAGCATGGACAGGAAAGTCCATGAGACTTTTTTTTTTGCTGGTCATGGGGCCAGAACTTTGGGCCTGGGTGCTGTCCCTCTCATCTCTTCAGCTCAAGGCTAGTGCTGTACTTGAGCAACAGTACCACTTCCTGCTTTTTCTGCTTATGTGTTGCTGAGGAATTGAACCCAGGCCTCATGCTTGCAAGGCAAGCACACTGAGCCACCTTCCCAGCTCGATTCTGTATATATTTTTTATTTAATAGACATCAAAATAATAATTTTAATTTTTAGAATTACCAAATGCTTACAGTGATCATGATGGTATATGACTTATGGATAAGAAATTTATGTTCATTGCATTCATGGTAATATCAGCACTGGCATTTGGAGTTCTTGGTTTCTAAAATGCTAACATGAACCTAATGTATTCTTTCCTATTTTCCATTTCTTTTTTTTTTTTTTGGTGATCTTGGGAATTAAACTCAGGTCCTTGTGATTGCTAATAAGCAAGTGCTTATCACCTGGACTGTCACTGGATGAGGGTTTGTGAAGTTTTCCTCCAAAAGTAAGGACTCTTCACTGAGGGTCCTAGAAGTGTGGGTACTCTCAAAGGGAGAGAGACACAGCTCTTCCCCATCACTGGTATTTATATGATAAAGGTAGGGGTTCTGACTTAGAGTTATACAAAGATAGATGTTTATCTTTCAATCACTCTTAGTGTTGTTATACTTCCTGGCTCCTATTTACTATTCTGGTTGTGGGGTTCACCCTTTAATTGGGGGGGCATTTTTCTTTTTTTTTTGGGTCCGGTTGTGGGGCCTGAACTCTGGGCCTGGGCACTATCCCTCAGCTCTTCAGCTTAAGGCTAGCGCTCTACCACTTGAGCCACAGCGCCCCTTCTGGCTTTTTTCTTTTTGCTTATGTGGTGCTG
>NW_012267233.1:15577714-15590510 GCF_000151885.1 Dipodomys ordii
GGGGGGGGAGCATTTTTCTTAGGAAGGAATGCATCTTGCCACCAAACAGATGTTAATTCTTGAGGTAAGGAATGCATCCTGTTGTCTCTCTTTGAAGCACAGATAGAGAGTATGTTTCTGAGTTGCCTTCACCAGGCTTCATTTTTCCTGATCTATCCTGCCTCCGAACCATACTGTCAGCCCTTATACTGCTTCTTAATACAAGCGTATTTTCCTGTGTCTGTATATTTTTATTTAAGTGGATTTAATAATAGTCGAAGGTCTCAAAGTCAGCTTCCTGATTAAGACCCTGCCCTGTGTGTCCCTACCTGTTTACAAAAATCTGTTAATTTTCTATTTCCCCGATGCTGTATTGTTTTCCTGGTGTGATGTACAAATTCCTGCCCCTTCTCCCCCCGCCCCCCCCCGTAATGCAGCAGTCTCCTTACACTCTTTCTTGGAACGTGATTCTCCCCCTAATTCCTGCAGTCCATGTAACACCATCTCACCTCTTCTTGGAACTGATGCTACCCCCAAATTCCCATAGTGTACATAATGTGACCCATGTGTCTGCTCCCTAAAATTTTGCCCCCATCTGTCCATTGCTGCCTCCATTCCTGCTTGGAGCAGCCTGCAGGTCTGTTCCCCAATAAAGCTTTGAGTTCAGGGCTGGGAAGGTGGCTCAGTGATAAAGCACTTGCCTTGCATGCCTGAGGCCCTGGGTTTGATTCCTCAGCACCACATAAGCAAAAAGAAAAAAGCTAGAAGTGGCGTTGTGGCTCAAGTGGTAGAGCACTAGCCTTGAGCTGAAGAGCAGAGGGAAAGCGACCAAGCCCAGAGTTCAGGCCCCACAACCGGACCCCCCCCCCAAAAAAAACCCACAAACTTTTGAGTTTGTATTGGGCACTCTTGCTTGCCTCTCATTTCTTATAAATAAGCATTAAAATTATGTTTAATAATGCGGTATTTATTTACTTTTTATTCTAGTTCTTTCAGTTCCTAAAGAAGTAACAGAATCGAAGGGACAAGAGGAACCTGGTAACCTAGTAAAATATTTCAGTGTTGTTTGGTGTAAAGCTTCAAAGAAAAAACACAAAAAGTGGGAAGGTGATGCTATTCTCATTGTTAAAGGAAGGTCATTTTCATTGAAAGATTTGGAAGGCAAAGACATTGGAAGAGGTATTGTGATATTACACAATTTTATCATTTGTCTGAAATTAGTATATGTCTTTTATTATGCTATAGAAGTATAATTGAGCTTTGTAAAGGGAAGAAGTAAGATGTAAGTAAGCACCTCACTGTGTACGATACGTAGTTACATCAGACAATTAGTGAGCCTTAGGTAGCTGATTGAATCAAATCCTATCCTATGATTTCATTTTCCCAAAACAAAACAAAACCCCAAACTCCAGCTATTTGTACTTATCTTGGCATTCTCCTGAGATTAAGCTCTTTGTCTTGGTGTACTTTATTTATTTATTTATTTTTTTGTCGGTCGTGGGGCTTGAACTCTGGTCCTGGGCGCTGTCCCTCAGATCTTCAGCTCAAGGCGAGCGCTCTACCACTTGAGCTACAGCGCCATTTCCGGTTTTCTGGTGGTTTATTGGAGATAGAGTCTCACGGTCTCTCCTGCCTGGGCTGGCTTTGAACTGCGATCCTCAGATCTCAGCCTCCTGAGTAGCTAGGATTACAGGCGTGAGCCACCAGCACCCGGCTTGGTGTACTTTAAAGAAATTATTCCAGAAGGTTAAATGATTAAGTTTTTAAAAGATGTTATGAAAAGTTGAATGATACCCAATTTCAGTGTTACCCAGTAAAATAATGGATAGATCTTACCAACAGAATCTGTATCTAATACAAGTTAGCCTACAAATTCAGAATGTTCAGCACTTTTCTTTTTAAAATAACAAGGTGAGTACCTAGCTGGCTTAGTCCTCATTATGTAGCCCATGTTGGTTTGGAACTAGTGATTCTCCTGCCTTATCTTCCTGAGTGATTGAATTACAGGTGTCCACAACCTGTAACATTAAGCAACATTATAGCTTTTGTTTTTGCATGTTCCTTATTCAATTTTGAGTGTGGCCAAATTATTAAATCTGTTATACATGTCAGTTCACTTCAAAACATAGTCTATAGATGTTAATATAACTGTTACATGCCAGTACTGTGCAAAGAGTAAAATATTCAAAGATGATCATAATTTATAGTGTAGTGGAGATATGGCAATTAAATTAGTAATTGGGACATAGTAAGCTAATGTTAAAATGAGAAGTTGTACTAGTGGAATGGAAGCATTCAAGAACCATGTAAGGGGCTGGGAAGGTGGATTAGTGGTGGAGCGCTTGCCTTGCATGCATGAGGCCTGGGTTCAATTCTTCAGCACCACATAAGCAGAAAAATCCAGAAGTGGCACTGTGGCTCAAGTGGTAGAGCGTTAGCCTTGATCTGAAGTGCTGAGGGACAGTGCCCAGTCCCAGAGTTCAGGCCCCACAACCGACAACAAACAACAACAAAAAAACCCATGTAAGTCAGCAATAGAGGCTAGGGATGAACTTTAATGGAGTCACTGTTAAATATTTGGAGGTGAGTAGTTTGAAGGCATAGGAAAGAAACAAAAAGGAGGAGCATATACAAAGGCATATACAAAGCTAGCTCAGTATTTCAGCAATGTACTGTATATAGCAGAATGGCAAGGGAATAACTCTGTGAAGCTGTACTGAATGATCTACAATGGAATGTCTTATAAAAGATGACTAGTGGGGCTGGGAAGGTGGCTCAGTGGTAGAGTGCTTGCTTAGCATGCATGAGGTCCTGAGTTTGATTCCTCAGCACCAGATAAGGAGAAAAAAAAAAAACACGAAAAAACACGCCAGAAGTGATGCTGTGGTCAAGTAGTAGAGTGCTAGCCTTGAGCTGAAGAGCTGAGGGACAGCGCCCAGGCCCAGAGTTCAGGCCCCATGACCGGACCAAAAAAAAAAAAAGACAATTAGTATGTATACAGTGATATGCTCAATTATTAGAGGAGATAAAACAAAAGATGTACAGGATGTATCTGTATTGTTGATTAAGGTAGGCTGGGGCTACATTTTTGGAGAATTTTTTCATGTAGTGATATTTTTCTTTTTTTTTTTGCCAGTCCTGGGGCTTGAACTCAGGGCCTGACCATCCCTGAGCTTCTTTTTGCTCAAGCCTAGGGCTCTGCCACTGGAGCCACAGCACCACTTCTGGCTTTTTCTGTTTATGTGGTACTGAGGAATTGAACCCAGGGCTTTTGTGCATGCTAGGCAAGCACTCTGCCACTGAGCTACATTCCCAGCCCTCTTTTTCCTTTATTTTTGCCAGTCCTAAGGCTTGAACTCAGAGCCTGGGCACTGTCCCTGAACTGCTTTTATTTAAGACCCTGTTTTTGTTTTTTTTTTTGTCGGTCATGGGGCTTGAACTTTGGGCCTGGGCGCTGTCCCTCAGCTCTTCAGCTCAAGGTGAGCGCTCTACCACTTGAGCTACAGCGCCACTTCCGGTTTTCTGGTAGTTTATTGGAGATAGGAGTCTCACGGTCTCTCCTGCCCGGGCTGGCTTTGAACCATGATCCTCAGATCTCAGTAGCTAGGATTACAGGCGTGAGCCACCAGCACCCAGCTTAAGACCAGTGTAGTACCACTTGAGCCACAGAGCCACTTCTGGCTTTTTTTGTTTATGTGGTACTGAGGAATCAAGGCTTTGTGTATGCTAGGCAAGCACTTTACCACTGAGTCACATTCCCAGCTCCGCTATTTTTCTTTAATAAACTGTATTCCAAAGTCAGCTAGAAAGGTAAAATTACGGCATATCTTCTTTATAAGGTGTGTGTATGTGCACATGTACATGCGTGTGCTGATCCTGGGGCTTGAACTGTGCACTGTTTCTGAGCTTTTTTGCTCAGTGCTAATACTTTACCATTTAGGACACAGCTCCACTTAAAGCTTTTTTGGTAGGGCAGTTCATTGAAGATAAGTCTCACAGACTTTCCTGCTCAGCCTCCTGGCTTTGAACTGTGATTCTTAAATCTCAGCCTGCTTATTAGCTAGTATTATAAGCGTGAAACACTAGTGCACCAAACTAATGGGTTTGTCACTATATCTGTAGTTGATGTCCGGGATCTGACCTCTGTAGATGATTTATTCAATCAGTAGGGCAGGGGACTAGGACATTGTTTATTTGTTTGCTGAGTGATTCTAATAACATAAGCAGGTATTATAAATCACTTGTTTAAACAATAAAAGGAAAAACAAAACAAAGGGATTATATTGATTTTTAAAATGAAAATGTGTAACCACAGGTCTTGGTTTCCTAATGGATCACTAATAGATAGTTTGTAATTCTTCCTTCAAGGGACTAACTATAATCAAGCAGATTTTTTTGAAATAATTAGACAACTAAGATTAAGTTTGTTGTAGGGATAGAAATTCTAAGAACCCATAGAGGGCTGGGAAGGTGGTGGCTCAGTGGTAGAGTGCTTGCCTTGCATGCATGAGGCCCTGGGTTCAATTCCTCAGTATCACATACACAGAAAAAGCCAGAAGTGGCACTGTGGCTCAAGTGGTACAACACCAGTCTTAAATAAAAGAAGCCCAGGGACAGTGCCCAGGCTCTGAGTTCAAGCCTTAGGACTGGCAAAAATTAAGGAAAAAGTGGCTCAAGTGGTAGAGTGCTAGCCTTGAGCTGAAGAGTTGAGGGACAGTGCCCAGGCCCAGAGTTCAGGCCCAATGATCAACAACAACAAAAGAAAAAAAAAGAAAGAACTCATAGAATCTATTAGTCTGTTGTCTTGGCTGGATTTTTTTAGTCTAAAGATTGTAGCACCATGAGTAGGCTATATTTTCAATATTAAAACTTTTCTCTAAAATGCAACTAGTTTCTAATATACTGTATTGTTACGTCTTCTGTTTTTAGCCTTTTTCTTAAACAAAATGACAAATTATGTTTCCATTCTGGCTAATGAGGTATATAGGCTATTTACATGTAAAACACAATTTTCATTTTCCACAGCTCAATAAATTTTTTCTTTCTCCAAGGCATCGGATATAAATCCAGAGAGTTTGAAAATATAGAAGAAGGCCAAACACTTACGATTGGTGGAAAAGAAATAGAAATCATGGGTATAATTACTTCAGATGACTTCAACAGTGGAAGGTGTTTTCAGCTTGGAGGAGGAAGTCCTGCTATTTCAAATTCTCAGCCTGCCAGAAAGTACCTTTCTAAGCCATTTAAAGGTGTTTGTGAACCAAGCTCAAAGGAAAATAGGCAGTATGATTTCCAAAGTTGCAAACCACGCCATGACCCAAATACACCAAGTAAGGTTTTAAAAATAATTTGAATTTTTTTATTGTCAAAAGATTTTGGTATGTAAATTTGAAGATTAAATTTTGTTTTCAAATTCACAGGTGGGAATTTTTCTCTAGAGGCACAATCTAATATAATAGATAATATTAAAATCAAATAATAAGAGTCTGGAAATTCCTTAATATATAAATACATAATCTTAAGAATCAAGTCCTTTGCCGGGCTGGTGGCTCACGCCTGTAATCCTAGCTACTCAGGAGGCTGAGATCTGAGGATCGAGGTTCAAAGCCAGCCCGGGCAGGAGAGACCGAGAGACTCCTATCTCCAATAAACCACCAAAAAACCGGAAGTGGCACTGTAGCTCAAGTGTTAGAGCGCTCGCCTTGAGGGACAGCGCTCAGGCCCTCAGTTCAAGCCCCACGACCGACCAAAAAAAAAAAAGAATCAAGTCGTTTAAATAGCAATACAGATGGACCCATTGCAACAATGAGATGTACAAGTGGTTATGTCGAAAATGAACTTTACAACTTTGGTGGGGGGGGGTGGGGGGGGGAGGATTAGGTGGGGGGGGAAGGATGGGAAGGGATGGAAAGGGGAAACAAAGGAGGCGCCTACAATGCTTGATAAGAAATGTACTCATTATCTTGCCCATGTAATTGTAACCCCTCTGTACAGTATTTTCACAATTAAAAAAAAGAATCAAGTAATCAAAATGCTATGTATATTTTAAGGAAAATCATCTTAGGTTTATATACACAAAAATACATACAAATATAACTTGGATAGTAAGGAGAAAAATAAGTAATTTCATGTAGTTGGATTATGACTATACTTTTGGTTTGAAGATTATGTGCTTTGATCACATGCATTAATGTAGTGATGTTGAACATGTTGGTGCTGTTACTGGTGGATGATGGAGAAAATTCAGATTTTGCCTGTGAAAGTTCAATTTAATTCAGTCAATTTTCACATTAGTAAATATAACTTAAAAAGATCACATTACTTAACCAGGTGCAAATGGTTCACATATTTACTCAGGAGTCTATTTTAGGAATGAGGTTCAAAGCCTGTTTGGACAAGAAAGCCTCCAAGACTTATCTTCAATTAAGCACCAAAAAAGCCAGACTCTTATCTTTAATTAAGCACCAAAAAAGCCAGAAGTGGAGCTGTGGTTAAGAGACAGCTTTCAGGCCTGGTACGAAAAAAGCAACACATTATATTACAAAATGAAACCGAATCCATTTTTGATTGTTCTTTTGTTTGATCATTGTCTGTCTCTCTTTGTCTTTCTTTCTGTCTCTCATCTTGTTAAGTAGCTCAGACTGGTTTTGAATTCAAGCTTCTTCTGTGTCTCAGTACTGGGATCCCAAGCATGTGATCCTGGACTTGTGAATTTCTTGATTGTTTTACCTAGAAGCAAAACAACTTCTCATTTGTGCCTGTGTGATTTAGTACTTGGGGAGGCTGAATTGGGAGGATCATGAGTTCTAGGACAGCCTGAGCCAAATACCAAGACCTTGTCTCAAAAAACAATCAAAATCTGGGTGCTGGTGATTCATATCTATAACCCTAGATGTTCAAGACCAAGGTTCAAAACCAGCCTGAAATGGAAAGTAAATAAGCCTTTTTATTTCCAAGTAATCACCAGAAGGCCTGAAGTGGAGCTGTTCAAATGGTAGAGCACAACCCTTGCTCAGAAAAGCTAAGAAAGTATCCAGGCCCTGGGTTTAAGCTCCAGTGCTGGCATGCACACATACACACACACAGTATATATGTGCATCCACACCCACATATACACACAAAATCAACAATAAAGTCACAGTTACTGCATTCCATTTGAGAGAAAGGGATATTTGAGATCATTTACTTTGCATTTTAGGGAACAGAGGTCCAGAAAGCAGAACTAACTGATCTAAATTTAACAACATCATAATTCAACATCATAATTAAGAGCAACACTCACATTTAAAATTTTCTGTTTCTCTATCTGAAGGCTGTAAAATATGTAGAGTGGCAGGCTATGCTCATGAAATTTGTTCTTTTTATTCAGAAAAGAAAAGAGCTTTTCTAACAACTCCTTTAATAACCCTCACTCTTTCCTTTCTCTTTGTCTTTTTCTTACACAATTAGAGAGCTGTGGGTAACTGAAAAGAACACTGTGCTTATTAAAAACCTGAACTGGTTTGTGGTTTTGCTACTGAACTAACTGGTTCTTTGACCTCTTGGATAATCATTTACTTTGCCAATGTTTAGTTTAAAATGTGGGTTCTAATAATAGCCAGAGATTTAGAGTGCCTACTTTAATACATACATACATATATACATACTTTTCCAATAAATATTTATAGAATGAGAAATTTTAGCGTGATTTTTTTAAAATTTCTCTATGTAAGTATATGTGTACTTGTATATGTAAGGATGAAAATACTTTGTGTAAATGGGTATTTATTTACTATATCAAGGTCAATTAGGTTGTACACTTAAAACTATACATGAGAAGCTGGTGCTTGTAGGTTTACATGTGTGTAATCATAGTCAGGAGTCTGAGGTTTGAGGATTACAGTTCAAAACCAACCCAGGCAGGAAAGACCTTTAGATTCTTATCTCTAATTAATCTCCAGGAAGTAGCATTGTGGCTCAAGTAGTAGAGTGTGAGCCTTGAGCATGAAGAGTCTCAGGGACAGGGCCCAGGCCCTGAATTCAAGCCCCAGGACTGGAAAAAAAAAATCTAATCATCAAAAAGCTGGAGGTAGAGTTGTGGCTCAGGTGACAGACCACTAGCCTTGAGTAAAAATCTCATGGACAGTGTCCAGGCCCTGAGTTCAAGACTCAGAACTGGCACTAACAAAACAAAACAAATCCACGTAGTACTCAATACTGGGAAAAAAAAAATGAATCTTTTGTGTTGCATCCTACCGCGTGTTCTTTAGTTGGGAGCAACTCAGTGATGGACACTGGACCACGGAACTGAGGTTTGGAGCACCAGGGTACCTGTAACCTTTTGCCAGCAACAGATCCCAGGGTTCCATTAACTATTAACCAAGGTTTTTTTTTTTTTTTATTGGTCTTGTGCAAGGAAGTAAGGTTGACAATGTTTTGTGACAATATTTTGAATACAAGTGGTAGGTGACCTTATTCTGGGAAGGAAACAGCCTATAATTTACATAAACCTAAGTCTACTGTCAGGCTCCCACACAGTTTAGGGTGGAATCTGAGTTCCTGTTAAGCCAGGACCAATTGACTCCTCCAGGAAAATTCTCAGAGTGTATTTGGAGAAGGCATTCTAAACTCCCAATCCTTTCAGGGTCTCACAGCTTGGATTTTCAGGCTCTCACAATTATGTTAGATGATAGTCTTTTTTTTTTTGGTTATGACATTATAGTTCTTGCTTAGGTACCATGTAATTTTTATCTCTTTCATCTTGTCTTTTTTGTGTATGTGGTACGAGGACTTACATAATTCTAGGTAAACACTTTCCTACTTGAACCATACCCTCTGATTTTTCAAATAGGGTTTCACATTGCCTGGGTCCAGCCTCAGTCTGCATCCTTCATTCTACTTTCTGAGTTCCTGAGATTACATAAGGCATGTGTCACCATATCTGAATGTTTTTCCTTTAGTGTTGGGGTTTGAAGTCAGGGCTTCACATTTGCAGGCTGGTGAGATATTCTAACCCATCACTTGTCTACTTGTAGACTTGCTATCATTGCTGGAATGACAGGTGAGTACCATTGTGCCAAACTATGGGTTGAAAAGGGTTCTCAGAGAAGAGAAGGGTTCTCTTTTTCTTCCTAGCCTGGTCTTAAACCACAGTCTAACTGTTCTCACCCTCCCAAGAAGCTAGAACTACAAGTGTAAGCTACTGGTACCTGACTGGATTGTTATTTGAGATAGTCTCCACTGCCTCCTGAATGATTGAGATTATAGCACCCCTCCCACTATGTGGTATTGGATTGTAACTCAGAGCTTTGTGCTTGCTAGGCAGGTGGTCTACTGCTAATATATGTACTTATTTTAACATATGGTCTCTTTGTCTAGATCTGGACTGTGATCCTCCTATTTTATACTTCCCAGCAGAGCTGAGGTCACAGTTGGGTACCACCACATTCAGCTATTAGTTGAGGGATCTTGGGAACTGACCAGACTGACCTCAAAGTAAGATCCTTTCAATCTCAGCTTCCCAAGTAGCTAGGATTAACAGTGTGAGCTACTATTGCTGTGTCCCTTGTCCTTAAAGACAGGGAAGCAAAGAAGTGTTGGCATTTCTTTGTTGCAAATCCACAAAGAATTATTCTTGGTTTGCTCCAGTATAGGAAAGCCATGGACTACAATTTTTACTTCCTCAATGTATACCTAAGAATTGACTCAGATATGAAACCTTTTTCAGTTACTCAGAAACTTGGGAAAGCTTGTTCTCTGGGCAGTTGCTAATGGTAAATAGAACCATGGTCCCATTCCAGTGCTTTGTGATTCTACATGATGGATATTTATTTAAGCTACTGGAACCCCCTTCCTTCCTTCCTTCCTTCCTTCCTTCCTTCCTTCCTTCCTTCCTTCCTTCCTTCCTTCCTTCCTTCCTTCCTCCTTCCTTCCTTATTCCCTCCCTCCCTCCCTCCCTCCCTTCCTTCCTTCCGCCTGCCTGCCTGCTTTCTTGCCTTCCTGCCTTCTTTTCTTTTTGTTGGTCATGGGGCTTGAACTCTAGGCCTGGGCACTGTCCCTCAGCTCTTCAGCTCAAGGCAGGCACTCTCCCACTTGAGCCACAGTGCCACTTCCAGTTTTCTGGTGATTTATTGGAAATAAGAGTCTCACAGACTTTCCTGCTCTGGCTGGCTTTGAACCACCTCAGATCTCAGCCTCCTCAGTAGCTAGGATTACAGGTGTGCGCCACCAGTGCCCGGCCCTATTTCTTTTTATTGCCATTTCTCGTCTCTTTTTTATTCTCTTTTTTCCTTCTTTTTATCTTTGGATCAAATTCAGTTTTTCACTATGATATAAATATGCAAATATACCCCCAAAATAATTTGAATAGGTTTATTATCTTCAGGTTTGTCAGTTGAAACTTGCCCTCTAGTTATAACTGATTCTGTCTTATTGGTGCAGTTTTAGTAAATCTCTCAAATTTTGTTAGCATATTTCTAAAGAATTACATTGTTATTCAATAATTACTTCATGCTGCTTTGCAGAGCTTCATGAATTTCAAATCCATGAATGTAATAATTAACTTTAAACAAATAATAATGGCTAGACTAATGGAAAGTTTGGCATTCCTTCTAAATTATGATTAATAGGAGTAATGGTCAATGTTAGTGTGTACAAGACTGAAAATAAATAGAGCCTTTATATTAAGTTTGAGGAGTTCTTTCAGAATTAGAAGCTGTGGACGTTAGTTAGCAAATGCATCTTGGCAAAATTCCAACTTGTGCTTCAAGTGGAAAGAGTTTCCTTTGCTCTGAATACTAAACTAGTGAATGTTATGGCTTACTGAATTCCTTATTAGGCAATCATGAATTCCAGTGGTTTTGAAGCTTTTTTGAGCATATGAAGTTTGGAAAGCTCTTTGTAGTTCTTTTCTTGAAATCTTACAATAATAAGGCATGAGACTTCCCTTTTAAATGTTGTACTCTTTATTAGTGTCAATAAATTTCTAGGCTGTTTTGGAGACATGATGTGGCCTACAACTTATGCTCTTGCCTCTACTACCTTCTCTGTGTAGGAATTATAGGTATGTACCACTGAAATATGGAGAATGGGTCTAAGTCATGGCATTTTGGCATCTTAGTGGATGATGGGGACTCTACAAGTGTAGTTCCACTTCCTCACCCTCACTCCCAGGTGATAGGTGCCTGAATTCCTAGAAGCAGTGTGTGGACTTGGATACTAGGTTCCCAGACCTTTCAGACCTGTACCATGAATTCATGAGACTCTGAACTCTAGAGCTCCCTGTAATTCTGCCCCTTAACCATGACCCTATTTAGGCCTCTTGGCTCCTGCCACCATTGTGTTGTATATGGTGTCTCTGACTCCCCAGGTCACCATGGTGTTCCTCTTCAGATCTACATTAGAGTTGATCCTGTTTGTTGAGATTGTTTTCTGTGCTTTCTTTGCTACCCTCGTGGCTCTGTTTCCTAACAGTATTGTGTTGGAGGCTGCAAGATTTTTGAGGGATGTGATTCTGTTTGCGGTCACTGGCTTTCTAATAAAGACTCTGATTCAACTTCGGCCTCTCTCACAATCGAATTCCTGTATAATACTACTATGCTTGCCCTAAATTTCAGATATAATATATATATGGATATATATATATTTATTTATAAATGTATGTATACAAATATATATACACATATAAACATATATAACATATTTCATATATATATAATGCTATAAAAATGATAAAGTTCTGTTAGGAGTAGTGAAAACAAAATAGTTGCTGACAAAGTGAAATAACATTTATAATTATTCTTCCCCCCTCATTTTTGTAAGATTCACTTGTAATGCCACGACCAGACAAGAATCATCAGTGGATGTTTAATAAGAATTGTAACCCCCTTGTGGATGTGGTGGTGGATCCTCACCTTGTGTATTGCCTTCGACCACATCAGAAAGAAGGAATCATATTCCTTTATGAATGTGTAATGGGAATGAGGTAGGAAAATAAATAATTTAATAGTCTAATCTTAGTTTTTATTTAACCTGTAACAAAATAATCGCTGAATAAATTTCAAGAGTACAGTATGTAATTTAGTTGCTAGGAAAGGCATACTTTCACTTACTTCTTCCAAAGGTTGCTATAGCTCTGTGGTGACTCATGCCAGTCATCTCAGCTACTTGGTAGGCAGATATTGTGCATGGTTGTTTTTTGTTTTTTTCTTTTCCAGCAGTATCTTTTTTTTTTTTCTTTTTTCTTTGGGTCTGGTCGTGGGGCCTGAACTCTGGGCCTGGGCGCTGTCCCTCAGCTCTTCAGCTCAAGGCTAGCGCCCTACTACTGGAGCCACAGTACCACTTTCAGCTTTTTCTTTTCTTCTGCTTAAGTGGTGTTGAGGAATCAAACCCAGGGCCTCATGCATGTGAGGCAAGTACTCTATCACTGAGCCAACCTCCCAGTCCTCCCTTTTTTTTTGAAATGGGATTTGAATTCAGAGCATCATGTTTGCTAGGCTGTTTGATACTGCTGAGTTATTCCTCCAGCCCCCGTTTGTGCTGGTTATTTTTTATTTATTTTTAATTTTTAACTCTGGGCATGGGTACTGTCCCTCAGTTCTTCAGCTCAAGGCTGATTGGTAGGCAGATAAAGGAAGTCAAAGGCTGGACTGGACAAAAAGCTGAAGATCCTATTTGTAAAACAACTAAAAGAAAATGGGCTGGGAAGGTGGCTCAGTGGTAGAGCGCTTGCCTTGCATGCCTGAGGCCCTGGGTTCGATTCCTCAGCACCATATAAGCAAAAAGAAAAAAGCCAGAAGTGGTGCTGTGGCTCAAGTGGTAGAGTGCTAGCCTTGAGCTG